>NW_021938838.1:10915601-11452679 GCF_001715985.3 Manacus vitellinus
ATCATGGGCTGTGTTCCTTGTTCAAGAGTTGTCCTGCAGTAAAGTACTTTTTTTAAAAGGAGGGATGAGTCTTTATTTCTCTCACCCCTTCCTTTGCCCTTTGCTGTTGCAGGTCATATATAATGGAGAGGTGCTTCCTATTCAGTTGTTTCAGGGAGCACTACCCTGGCTCAGAGTTCTAAAACAGAAGCTGTGGACCATGTATTCTGTGCCTCTCTGGTGTGATGGCAATTAGTATGTTCCCTGTTGGGATTTAAATGAGGAACATGGGAAAGATCCTATGTCTCAGTAAAGACTGGAGATAAAAATGGCGTCATGAGAACTTTTGCTGGAATGATTTTTGGTCCTGTGTTCTCTAAATGAGGACATCTGATCTTGCTGTTGCAGAAGGGTTGGTTTGTGCTCAGGAGCACTCCTGCTGAAGAACAGATCTCAGAATTTGACTTCTGTGAATCACCAGTGACTGCAGCATCTCAAGGCTGTGTAATCTAAGTTGTGATAACCAATCATGAGGTGAAGAGTGGACAGTCTACTGATATGTCTGTGGAGTACAGTAGAACACAATGCAGAAACCCCAGAGAATCTGAGAGAATTAGCCTTACTGAGCAGACAGATGTGTTGGTTCCATCATAATCCTGTGTCAACAGCTCGACAGCTTTAGGAATTGGAGTAGGCATCTCTGTACAGTGCTGTGTTGTGCCATGTGGATGTACCAAATCCAGGCAGTCTTGCCTCAGAAGTGTTTTGGGGCACTCTGTCCCGAAGCACACAGAGGTACATCATATGTGACTACTGAGGTCACTGAAATTCACCCTCATCGTGGATAACACCCAAAGAACTGCTGCTTTTGTCAAACATGTCCATTATAATCTTTCCCAGCATCTTGATTCAGGCAGTGTTAGTATTGCAGATACTCATTATATGACTGGCTTCACTAAGAGCTGACCAGACCAATTTAGTCATTGGCTGGTTTGGTTTTCATTTGCTCTCGTTCTTTGTGGAGGTGAAATGGAATCTGCTGAGTCCAGCTGCTGATCTGTCAGGGAGCTGAGCAAGGACCCACATTTTCCTCATACGACAAATGTTAATTCAAAAACATTTCCAGACCCTAATGCATTCTGTAACATTCTCAGTGGCATTAGATATCTGCTGCTGTACTATCCTCAGTGGCATTAGATATGTCAAAGATTTTAACAGTTTGACTGAATAATGTGTATAAGTCTCCCAAATCACATCTTTGGGACAACGGAGGGATTGTTTCTTTGTCAACAGTGCCAGACCTGGTGTAATGGTCTGGATTGTATGGCAGATTTCTTGTCATTGGCCCACTTTTTCAAAAATCACTGCTGATATATTCATGAAGTCTGTGTTTTAGATACTGAAGATGAGACTGATTTTTAGAAAGTGCCATCTTAAGAATTAGAATTTGGTTTACGTCTGTATTTCTACTTTGAACTTAATCAGGTACATCAGCATGGTTCTTGTCCCTTTCTCACTGTCTCTTTTTACTCTTCTTTTTTAAAAATAATTTTGGTCTGCTTTGCTGTTTTGTAGCTTCTTGGGGTTGAATATTGATCTTTTTCTTCTTCTTTTTCTTTTTTTTTCACCCCTGGTATTTTCCCCATCAGGTATCTCAAGGTTGTTTTCTGATTTAGCTACTCTGGGTTGAGGCTCACACCCTCATCACTAGTACAGTATCCCTCCTGCTGGAGAAAAGAGAGGAATCAAGTACAGGAAACACAGAGGGGATTCTTTGTTGGAATGGTGGATATATAGATGTGTCTGCCTTTCCAACTTTTAGACAAAAAAAGAAGGCCTATGTTGCACATAACATATATTTTGACTTGGTCTGTATCAAACAGGGACATGGACTGAATATCAGTTATCTTTTCTATTACTGATAAAAGGTTTCCAGTTACTATTACTTGCTTGTTTTATTGCTGGCTTTTTGATGTGTGAGGTATTAATCGACCCTATTTATTATGATTTTAGACAATTTCTTCAGGTTTTGTTTTCACTCTTCTCTCTCTCGCTGTATTTTGTGGTCTTGCCCCTCTTTCTCATCATGGAAGCCAAGCTAATGGAAACTTTCTCTAGAAATTTGCTTCAGAAGCACCTCCTTTGTCTCACCAGGGCTGTCTCTAAGACCCTACAGTACTCTTGTCAGCTATGTGCTTCCTTTGTTTGTCAAATCTTTTTATCTGAAACAAAAATCTTTAATGTTTTCTAAGATACCGTTTTTGATGTTTTGCTCTGGAGTTGTAAAATTGCCATGTTTAATATTTATAGGTTCATGAATTAATTAGTTGGGAAATGCTGTATAAGGATTAGTGCACTTATTAGGAAGAGGAGAGACTCGAGGTTCTGCCCTCCCAAGGATGCGTTTTGTTTAAGTGTGTACTTGCCATGGCGCGTGCTGGTTGGAGTTTGCCACGAGGTATTGTGTGTCCCATGGATTCTGGCTTCTCCTGTGAAATGAACTTAGATTTTCTTTTTATTCTTGTGCAGAATGAGCAACATTTTCACTCTCAAAGTATGTTATCTTCACTGACTGCATCACTAATGATAGCTCTTTTCAGACTTTTGGCCTCAACTCCACTATTGCCCACACAGAAAAGCTGTGATCTGTTTTTGAACTTCACTGAATTTGAGGGTGGTGTACTCAGTGGGGTTCATGGTTTGGTTCCACATTAACTCAGGCTGTAAGATGAGTTACCATTTTGGTGTGAAATCCCCTTACCACTGAATTTGTGGCTTAGTAAATGCAATACAATATTACTTAAATCTCCCTTTACAATGAATTACATATGTAGTAGTTCTGCACCTGCTCTGTCCCCTTCTAAAACGTGGCAGTGGGAGGAGGGCTGGAGGATTGTAGCTATCAGAAGTGATGTTGAGATCCAAATATCTGACACGAGCTGCAAATAAAATGAGATGAGTTAGAGGGTATGTGAGGTGCTAAGAACTTACAGTTCCACTCACTTGGAGTTCATGTTTTGGGTTTGTTTCCCTTGAATATCAGTGCCACATAATTTTGCAGCTATAAGGTAAAATAGATGTGTCTCCCGCTGGGATCTGAGTGCTCTATGGATTCTTTTTCCACTTGAAACATTAACATCATTTTCTTCATCTGTAAAATGGGGGCAGCAATCTTGGATTCTTAAAAAGCATATTATGAACATTAATGTTTGTATGTTATGCAAATTTAAACTCCTCAGTTTATTTCTTAATATAAATTTAACATGCATACTCTTCTGGGCATGATTTGTCTTTCTGTCTTTTATAAGGTTGAGGACAGAGTCTTAATGAATTTTAAATAGTAGAAGACACTCTTTCAAATCACCAAATCTGTCTTTATACAGATACTTTATTTTGCCTATCCTTTTTGACTTTGTCCTTCTAATTGGTTTTATTAGTTGCAATGATTATTAGATCAAAAGAGACTTTGATGACCATTTGTTAAATTTGCAGTGCACTAGAGAAAATCTCAGTTTTCTGTGCACCCACTCATGTTCAAATGCTAATCATGCTTATCTCTAACTGCAGGATCTTCTCAGCATTATGTAGTATCTAGGCTTGATTTTGGCCATTACCTCAGGCTGAGAGCTGGCTGTCTACCATCTATTTTAGGGAGCTTCAATGCATTATCTGCTTTTTTTTTCCCTGTAATGGTCTGATTTTCCATAACAATGATGACATTTCTGTTCACTTTAGAATTAGTTTTTTTCCCAAGTTATTACTCACAAGAAATGAATATCTCTAAGTTTCCCACATAAATCCCCAAACTAAGTCATACCTAATAACTTTTAGTCCCTTACTGACAAAGTTTCAAGCAAAAACAATAACTTGGCTTTGACCCTGCTCTCTTCAAAAAGGAAGTTACTTCTGAGCAGCAACATCAAAAAGAATAAATAATTGTTTTTCTTTTTGTTGTTATGATATGGATCATCTGAGCAGTTAGTGGTAAGCAAGCCGTCTTTGATTTGTTTCAGACGCCCTAGTGCTTCGTCCTCTATTTATGTCAGCATGTTCCTGTTCCCACACCAGGAAAGTAGAATCCCTTGATTAAATTCATATTTGTTTTAATCTTTCCCTGTGTCTGATCTCAAGCTCAAAGATTCTAATGAAAAAAGTAGTGTATCCTGCTGGGAAGAGTGCTGATGTCAGACTTTAGTCTGTTTGTTCTGTTCTAACCTGATAATGCTGGAAATGCTCAGAACCCAAATGCTCAACTCCAGCAGATTCTTAAGACAAAGATATTTTGATATTTCATAGAGAGTTGCAAGCAAGGCTTTTTATTTGTACAGCCATATAAAAAAAAAAACAACCACAAACCCAAAAACCTTTAAACAAATGTTTATGATACAGCAACTGACCACAACAGTGGGCTTAATTAATCTGACCCTTATTTTCTTTATGTAAAGCAGGATGTTCCAAGTTCAACACTAAATTAGTGAGAATAAAGAATACTAATAAGTGTTTAATTATGTTTATCTTTTGTAAGCTATATTAAGAAAGATTTACAATAATTTTCTCACTTATTCTTTTTCATAAGCATGTGAATTATTAAATGCTAAGATGCATTCTGCCTTGTGCAATGACTGAAAGGTTGTTTTTTTTCTAAGAACCTAAAGGCACAGCCAGATGCTCTCTTCTAGCTGGAGAGATTGGAGACGTTCCTGTCACTTTTCCCTCCCCCACATCCATCTCCATGCTTTCCCTCCAGCTGCCTCTCTGCTGGAGGTTTCTACCCTAGAATTCCTGCAGGTGGAACAGAATGTGTGTGGCCATCATCTGTTTTGGTATAAAGTCAGCAACCTTAGCTAAATTCTCCTCCTCAGTGGTTAAAACTAACTTGACTTACTAAAGCAGATGCAGAGAACATGCATGTCTCATCCTGCTGGCAGAGATGTCCTTAACAATAGTGTCTTATGGTAATAGCCATTTGTAAATTGAGTTGGAATAGCAGAAAAACTTACCACAGATGATGGAAGGTGCTGAGTGCCTTGTTTTATAAGCTGACAGTGTTCAGCATTTTCAAGGAGACTTCCAGTGCCTCAGAGAGGTCTTGATTAGTGACCTAAGGGATGTGATTTCCCCTCTAAGTGAATTGGACAAACAGATGTGGCACAGCAACCCTTGGGTTTACCTATAAGCTGCAATGATACTTCCTTTTCCTCAGCAATCAATATCATGAGATCCATGTATATTGAAATCTGTAAGCATGGGAAATGCTGATATGCACAGAGGCATGGTGCAGTCTAATTCCCTCACCCATAATGAGTTAATCAGAAATAGTTAAAGCCATTTTCTGGACCATGAAGTAGCATTTGAGTTTTTGCTTTATCCCAGAACCTCTAGCCTATGTTAGTTTTGGGAGGGGCTGGGGCAGACGAAGATGGAAGGGAGCAGTTTCTTTTTTTATAATACAAAATTGAAGTCAATATGGATTTAAAAAAAAAAAAGGCATAAGCTCTTTTCTGTGCTGACAGAAACATCCCCCAAGGTATGAACTGCAAGATACAACACTGCATGTGTTTCTTCTAATGGTCAAGTGTTTTGTTGATGACAGTGGGAATATCTGGGTACTACATTAGTTTAATTCCTTGTTACTTTTTGGGGCACCTGAGTGTGGACTTCAAAAATCCAGTTATAAGCATCCATTTTTTACCTTTTGTCATGTCAAACTAAATATGACCTGATAGTGCAAATCTGTTGAGTTTATGGCTACTCAATGTCAAGAACCACACAACAACAGTGACTGTAACTATTGATGGGAGGAAGATTTCTCCCTGTTGTGTGACAGCTGATGAATGTCCTGAAAAGTTCTGAGGACACACACGTTTGTACATGCAACCTTGTCTACTTGATGGCTAATAATTGCATAGACTCTGGACCAGTCTGTCTATTTTGGATCGTGGTCCGTGTTTGTTTGGACTAGCTATTTTTTTGTTGTTTAGTTGAGTGATTTTAAGTCATTTTACCAAAGAGATTTGGTATATATAAGCAGAAATATACATTTAGATACAAAGCATACAAAAGCTATAGTGACCCCTTAAGACTAAGAAAAATCCCATACTTAATCTAAGTGTAGGCATAGAGTTGCCATTGTCAAAAGTGTCAAAGTACTGCTCCTTGGGGAAATATTTAGAAAGAATCTTCTCCAAAACTATTATAGAAGTGATTGCACATAGAAGAAAAAAAATATACTTTTAAGGTATTTTTGGATATGGAATGATAAATTTTCACAAATCGTGGATATAAAAATTAATGGTAGAGAATTTATGAGATTGTGATTATTGGATTCATTCTTTTCTCTCTTTTATTTTAGCTCACTATGGAATATTTTTTTGTTTGTTTGTTTTGCTGCAATCTACCCAGATGGTTTTCTGTCCTCACTTGTCCCTGTTTTATTTTGGCAACACTGTAGATACTATATCCACTGTAGAGAAACACCAGTCTTGGCAATATTCCTGACAGTCTTTTATCTCTCCCTATCCATATGGCACTATATTTTTTGCCTAAAGTGTATAGTTTACTTCTAAGGATTAAGCAATAAAATGAACAAGTTGTAAAATATCTTCACATATTATTTGTCCACTTGGTGCTTGTATGCTGTTTTCCTGTGAGGTCGTTATAGGATGTATGGTGAGATGTACTTCATTTAAAAGAGGCCCATGATGAAAGATGCACCAGATTACAAACATCCCAGTTTGATTATTGTTCCTGATCCAGGCCTTTACACATCTGTGAAATGAGTGAAATGACAATTTAGTTCTTAACAAAATTGTTTTGAGACTTTACTGCTTAACAATTTTCAGGAGAAAAAAACCTACAGTAGTGTCAGATATTGTCCTTGTCTGTTTATAGCTGCAGCTTGGATTTTTTGGTTGACTGATACATGCAAACATGGTAAATCTCTGCTGTTATTAGCTTTCAAATCTAAGGCCATAGCTATATTGCATTTTTAGCCTTTGTTCTTGTAAACATCTTTTCTAATATTCTGCATGTCATGCACAGAGCTCTACATGTCAATCACAGAGCAAACATGTAGTTGCTCGTGCTGTGATTCTGTTTTGTCTTCAACAGTCTAGATTATGGATTGAAATCTGAATTTTATGAGAACCAGATGGGAATCTGGCCATAAATACCCTTTGAATGTTGATAGATGTTCAGTTCTTCTTCCATCAGTGGAGGAGATAGATTCTCCCCTAAATGGTGTAGCTGACTGGAAAAAATATTGACATGACCCTGCATAAAGAATCATGGGATACAGATGTTTGTTGGAAATACCTTCATAGAAATGGGAAATCTCCCTTGAACAAAATTTTGTTAAAATAAAGATATTTTCACAACGGGAGAGTTTTGAAAAAACATTGGTCTGCAATGGAATAAAAATATTTACTACAATTATTTCAGCCATCTCTAACTTTGATGTGTTTTGAATATTCAGTTTGCACAGCTATTTGTCTAAGCAAAGATATGACAACTATTATTAAATAAAACATTGTTACATTCTGTTTGTATTTTGGAACATTTATGTACTGGTATGGTAGGATGATCTATGACTTTTTCAGGGTGTCTCTTGAGGCAGCTGACTCTTGCTATGACAGATAAACTTGCATTTGCTAGAAGAGAGGGAAAGAAAAGGGCAAAGGGACTTCACAGCTGAAACTTTACTTTTGCTGGATTCCCAACATAAAAACCCGAAATGAAATCACAATAGCTGTAAAGCTTCTGCTTCTAGTAAGCGTAATAACATGAGGAATAATTCCTGCCACAACTTCTCGTTGCAATTCACTGAAAACAGAGAGCCTATTCCTGTGATGTCGTAGCAATTGAATTAATCCAGTTATGTGGCTTTGCTAGGCTTGCTATTTTTGTTTCACCAAGTTTTCAATCTGTTTTTGTCCATCTCTTTATATGTGCATTATGTAGAAAGAGAAGGAAGCTGCTCTCATTTTTAATTCCCAATGCCTCATTCTGATTGAAAAATTATGTATTTTGAGAGTAATGAAACATTATATGAAATTGAGTTTTTTTGGTTGGTAAGCAGACATCATCATACAATTACTTTGGTATGAGTAAAGGAATTGAAAAATTATCCTGTCTCCTGTCCCAACCCCCTTCTACATACATAGTCTTGGAAAACAGAACATGGAATGTAGAAGATCTTGTATCTTGACACGCAGGACCACTATACAGACCTGACTATAATACTCAGTTCAAAAAAAGGTGGAAAAGAAAATGAAAGACTACTTGGTGTAATTGAAGTGATAAGAAGTATTGTTTTACATCAGTCATGTCTGCACCTACAGGACACACATTTCTCAAATGGAGATTGCAGGCTAAATTTCCAAAGGGGATCATGGAAAGTATGTGCAGAAACACTGTCAAGAAGTAACAGGATTTATGCTTGTACCTCTCACTCACTGCTTTGAAAATTTGGCCTCATAAGAAGAAATGCTAAACTGTACTAAAAGCTTGTGGATGGTAGGAATATAAATGGTCTCTGAAAAGGCCCACATTAGAGTCCAGACATAGATTATTTTTCTGCTTTACCATCAAAATGCAGAAGATTTTGTATAGTTATGGAAACTTGTAAAGCTTGAACATTTTCCTGTCCCCAATGTAATGTGCACTGATAAACCAGAGAATCTCACTGAATGGATTTTCCTCTGAGCTTATCCTTTAGGTAAACCTGTACCTTCATTTCTGCATATGCATAAATCTTTAATAATGGGCCTATTTAGACTTAGCAGTGACTCCAGCAAGTTGTTGCCCTCCTTGTAATAGAATTCTGATTTCAACACACCTGATTCTAACCTCTCACCCTTTCTTTTTGCAATGTGTTTCTCTGCTGTGCTGAAGTACCCACTGTCACACATTTGTTTCCCGTTAGGTCATCACAGAATGGAATGAACCTGTAACACCTGTGTTAGCCCAGGTGGTTTGAGTTCCACAATTATTTCCCCAGGAGCCATGATTTTAAGAGCTCTCTTCTCCAAGCTGTCTGTAACTACCTGTGCTGGTAGGTGTTGGTGTCAGACACAGTATTTCTGCAGATTCCAACGACGTTGGATGCAAAGGTAACCAAATGTACTTATTTCTGCTCCACCAGTATGAGAATCTAATGGTCTATGTCTTTTTGTCAGGTCAATGTCAGATGATTATTCAGTCTAACATCCTCCATAACTTTTCCAGAAAGTCATTCTACTCCCTTTTTGGCCTGTAAATAAGGTCTGTTGTTTTCTGAATATTCAGTTTTACTTTAGACCTTACTGGAGGGAATGTCGTTGGGATTTTTTTGTATTTGTATAAAAAAGGACAGAAAAAGAGGTGTGCCTTCCTCAAATGAATATAATAGTTCATCATGTGATTTAGGATTTATGTCAAAAGGTTATATGTAGATGTAGTTCTATATGTTGCATCTCTGTTTTAGCAGACCAGTGACAGTATGTGAAAACCCTGACACTTTCTCTAGTATTCAGACAGTCTACATTGTCTCACACATGTGAGACTATCAGTGTCAGTTTGGATTTTTAGTGGTGTTTTGACTTTATCTCACTTTAAGTTGTAGTTTCACTTTAAGTTGTAGTTTCACTTTCTCACTTGCAATAGTAATTTAAGCTGATTTACTCTGGACAGAAATACAACAGGATTGCTCAGATGATCTAAAGCTCATGCCAGTAGGAAATAATAGGTTTTTAGTTTCATTGTTTCTTGTTTGACTAATGTGCTATCACTTTAAAAGTCTTACTTTTGTCTCTTGACCTTCAGATGGTTGGGTAACTTGAGCAAGTTGCTGGCCTGTCTTGTACATCTCTTTTTCTTTCTTGCTTCTCTTTCATAGCTGTTTAGATGACAAGCTTTGTGAGGCAGGACTGTTTCACAACATGTACTTGTAAAGTGCCCAGTTGTACAGGGTGTCGTAAGAACTGCTGTCATGTGAATAGTAACTTTTAGGATTTTCCTTTATGTCCTGGATATTTTGTACATTTTCAGTCCTGGCATTTGCCTGTTGCCACAGCTCTTCAAACATAGGCTTTGCCTGATCAAACTGTCCTCTTCCAGTTGAGTAGGTCCTCTTAAGCTTTCAGGTTGGTGCAACATCCGCTAGTTTGGAGAATCAAAGGACCCCTATACTTGGGGCAGTCATGCACACAAATGCATATACAAAGACACGGAAATATTTCTCTATGTCTAGTCTAATTCACTTCCTAATTGCTCCAGCAAATTAGTTTCCCCAGCTGAATGCAGAGTTTAGCAGTTTTTACCCTGGTACACTGAGTGGAGGTAGCCACATCATTACTGGATCAGTCCTCCTTTAGAGTCAGTAGGGTGTTCATTGTCTGGGGAGAGTATCTGCAGTGAGGAACCAGCAAAAGAGTTGAATCAGTTCAGGTGCTGGGAGACATCAAATATGGGTGCTTCAGTTTGTGTGATCACAGCAAAGTGTTGTTTATTCTGGTGAACTTCCTCTGCTTTATGATTTACCGGCTTTTTTTACCCCTCTGGTGATCTTGCCAACATTCCACATTTCCCCTGGTAATTCTTTTAAACTCCTTATAGTTCAGCAGTTACTTCCTTCAGTGTGGCTTTTTGCCTATGTTTCTTTTAGCCAAGCCTTCAATTCACCTGCCTTCACATCCCCTGCATCTTCTGCAAAAAAAAAAAACTTACCAAAAGGGCTGTATGCTCAATACCAGGTGTATGTCAAACCTCTCTCTCCATCCTTTGATTATCCTACCTATTGCAGTTTTAATTTGTTTGGGGCAGTAGCTATTTTATTACAAGATTGTGACACAGAACTTGGAAGAACAGGACTTGTACTTGACATGTCCATGGGCAGTAGCAGTGCACCCTTTTTTAATACAAAAATATTGGAGAGACACTTTGCCTCCTTCATTTATTAAATGGAGAGAATAACAGTTCTGTATTTTAATAAGAGCTTTTTAGGTCTACAGATGAAAAGGCTTTAGAAATGCTAAATATTAATTATTAGTAGTCATTAGCATTCCTGTACTATCTTATCAGTCATCTCATTTGCACTCTATAACATAGCAGCTCCTTTTCCTTTTTAATTCAATGGCCTTCTTAACAAAGAATATGTAGGAATGGGAAATGGCTTTTTTTGTGATTGGAATGAGATCTATCTGGTTTTTCAGTTTATGTCAGACATATTTTTCCACATCATGTGTCATGCCTTAAATGTGTTGGCTTTGGATGCACAGGTTTAAAGTCCTTAGCTACAGGAGTCACCTTGTAATGTTGGTGATTCGTTTAGGTAAATGCAGAATAGCTAAAGAAAAGCAGCTGCAGGTTGTCCTGTCTGTATTTCCACCTTCTGTTATTAAGCTTGAGGTTGTTTCTTGAGATAAACTGCTGGTGGTAGTGACCTGGGAAGTGAGGAGCTGTGCTTTGCTTACAGTGCGAGGCAATTATTCGGCAAGGTTGAAAGTTGCACATACTTTACCAGGGAGACAGTACTCATCTGAAAGATAAATGGAAATTTCTAGATTACTTTTTTCAGTGTTTGCACATCCAAGCTTGTTACTAGTGCTAGTTCCTACTGCTGGCATCCTATTACTGTTGCTCTCAGACAGTTCTGCCTGGTATGGATGGATGTGCACTGGTAGCTACTGTGGTACAACTCATCCAAGAATCATCTTTCACCAAGGATTTTGGTGCAGTGGACTAAGACACAACTGTGTTATTTGGTGAACAAACATGAGATAAGTCTTTTTAAAAGAGGTTTATGCATGAAAGTTCTGAAACTACACTGAAAGCTTGGCCTACTTTTTAAATGGTGCTTAGAAACTTTAATTACTTAAGCAATTTGATAACACTCTGTTCTAAATTCCTTGTTCATTTCTATGTCAGTCTGGGTGTGTGGCTCTTGGCATTATCAAGCATCTTGTGTTGCTAAGCAAGGGATGTTAGAGGGGGTTGACGCTGCCCACATCGGTCTTAAATTTGTGCTGGAAAACATACCCAGAAAACATTGGACTACTTGTTTGGTTTTACATGTTCATATTGCAGTGCACCTCCTTTCCCCTGAAGCATGTGAATATTCTCTATTATTTGAGATCAACACACAAGTTTTTAATCTTTTTCAAAGTGTAAACTATCTTTCAAAGAGTCTCGAAAGTTCATTTTTTAAAACCAGATCAAACAGTTTTGACATTTGCTAGCTAGACATTTAAAGGCATAGTACAGATGCAAAGCCATCTTTCACTGGATGATTTGCTGTAGATAAAGTGCTAACCTGCATCTATCATTATAAACACAAGGAGTCTAGTGTGTGTCAGCAATGTCCTGGAGAGAAACATTCCTTAAATGTTAATCCACTGCTTTAACTTTTTTGCCTTCTTATTCTTTCATGAAAGTGGGACTTGACGTCAACTGAATTCCTCGGTTGCTTTTTTAAAAATTTGTCAAAACCTGAACCTCCTTATTTTAATTTGTAAACTTAGCCTAAAAAGTCCTTGTAATAATCTTCAAAGTACTCAACAAATTGAAATCAAATTGGCAAATTCAAAACCAGGACTGAGTCAAACTAAAAATGAAAGTTTCATCTACTTGTGCATGTAGACTGTTCAAATATGTGCTGGTTGAGAAAGGTAAAAAGGGTACATGAATTGAGGTAGAGGTACACCTACTGGTTATCCCTGCATGATTTCACTACATTTTATCTGAAAATATTTGACTAATTTAAGGTCTGATAAGCGTAATCCAAAATTGTTAAACTCATTTACTGGATCAGTGGATAAATCTAAATTGTCTTTTAAATACTTGTAGCAGGTTATCTCATGCACTTACTGCTGGAGAAAGTATTTCAGTAATTGGTTTTTCTTGCACACTGGTGTGTAGGAAACTTGGATTGTTCTGGCACAGTCAAAGGAGGTGAACTTAGATGGTACTTCCCTGGGCCAAAAATAGGTGTACTATGTAGTCAGGCCTTTAAAATTCTCAAAGATGATGTATCTGGCAAGGATGCTGCTTTGGAAGAACTTTGACTGAAAAACTGAGTTTTGGTGTATAGATTATGTGACAGTTTTTTATGATTATAGAATTGGATTCTAAGTCGTAATTTTTGCATACCGTCAGAGAAGAGAAAAGTAATTGTGACATGCTCTTACCACTAGGCTGCATGGATGGGGGTGGCAGAGCAATACTGGATGTGTTGTTTAAGGGTGACATACCATTGCTGTAACACTTTGTTACCTCCTGAGCTGCATAACTGAGTGGTCACATTCAGCTTTTGCTGTGTACTGAGCCTTCGAATCCAGGCACAAGCTAAGAATTGCTTGACTGGTTAGTATTTTATGGTGTTATCTCCCAAGGATAACTTGCTCAATTATCACATTATGTCCTTAGAGATAAGAACACACTCACTGCAGTCACACTGCTGGTTGATTTGGTTGTGGCTCACAGTTATTGCAGTGTTAAATCAGAATTTTGGAACATTCATGATCTTTAGCTTGAATATTTCAGTCCCTTAACTAGCCTAGATCAGTTGCTTTTTTATGTAACAGCCCAAATCTGGTTTTTACATACTTCTCTGTTGCAAATATTTTGCAAACTGGATAATTTCTGCATCACGTTCTTAAATGCTAGGGGGAGATAAATATTACTGTCCCAGGTTTACTACCAGGAAAAGAGCAGCAGCACTGTTTTGCTACGGGCTGCATCAGAAATTTGAGATGGCTCAAAGGGCACGTCTGCTGCACTGATTGCCTTGTGCATAGAGATACCTGTGCTCGCTCTAAATGGGACAGTTCAGGCCCCAAAACCTATTGGAATGAGACAGTGTTAAATCTGCTCCAGCTGCTCTGTGGTTAATGGCACTGCACTGTTAAATGTAAGTGCTGCTAATGGGTGGCTGATGGTCGGTGACAGGGGCTGCCTTCTGCAAATCCCTGTTCCATAGAACCTCCTACACTCTGCTGTTCTATCGGAGTATGCTGCACTAACAGGGATGAAATGATATTTTTTTATTTATACTGGGATCAGTTAGCCAGTGCAGGTGTGAATGGGACCATAAATTCCCCAATAACATGGAATGTTATGTAAAGATTAAGTTGGTTTTTTTTTTTTTAATTATTCTATAGTGAACACTAGAAAGAAACAGAGCAGTTCAGGGATTACACAGGAAATAAGTTGGTTGCCACACACAGACACAGTGTAAACCATGTGTTGACAAAATAATGTTGTCCACTACATGAGGCAATGTTCTTGTGGAAAAAAACATAAATGTGAGTATGTAATTAAATAGTGTGAAAATTGATATGCAGAAAATGATTGAATTGAAACAGTGCTGAAATTAACATAGTTTGCATATCTGTATCTCACTTAGAATTACTATCATATAGTGTTCTGTGTAGATAATAACTCTAATTACATTAATCAATAAACAGATCTCACCACAGTATTTATCTGGTCTGTCCTTGGCAGCAAAATGAAAGGAGAGTTCAGAGGAACCGCATATCCTTTCATTTAGTAAATAAAAGCTTGTGTATATATTGTTCCTTTAGAACAGACATGCAACTCTTTGCCATTAGATTTCCAGGTACATATACTATAGCTAATGGACCCTTAGATTTGATAATATAACATACATGAAAATAGTTTTGTGGTTGCAAAAATAAGAGGCAACAAGTTAAATAGAATAACAGTTGAGACTTTGAAAGCAAATAGAAATGTGTAGACAGGATAGATTAAGGAATGGAAATTAAGTATGTTGCTTTTCACTGCAAAATATGAATTGAAACTAGTGCAAGCTGACTGCCTTAGTGAGAGCCTAGTGTGGAGTAAGTGAATTTTTTTTGCCTGAACTTAAGAATATACTTTTGAAGCATTGATATTGTCAAAGAACTTCAGAAAATTTTAATATGCCTTCCATTAAAAAGTAATTTAAAATAGTGGATTACTATAGGATTCTTAATTCTCTGTGATGTTTATATGAAGCAACAAAAAGAAAATTTTGACCTGACAGCATTCCTGTTAAAAATTAATGTGGTAAAAGCTTTGTTTAAACAGCAGCAAAAATGACTATTATACCACTTGAAAAAAAGAGGAAAATAAGCTTATACAGTTTTGCTAAATGATGGTTTTTTACATGTTGTGATCTGAGGAAAAAAAAAGAATGGCCATTTCTTTCTCCTGGTCCAGAACTGACAGATGCTGGTAGAGAAGTTACAATCTGTGTGGTCTGAGTGACAGATAATATAGTGAAATAAAAACCAAGCAAGGGAAGATGTTCAGACAGTGAGGTCTATTAAGACTGTTGAATTACTGAAGCACCAATATTTGATCTGTTTAAGAGTCTCAATACCAGGCTCCGGGAAACATATATCAGAATATACCGGAAAAGTCCAATTGCTACCAGCAATTTATGTGAATAGTAGTAAAAGATGCAGAGGGAATTTCTGACAGTGTTTTGGTCTGGCAAAAGCTAACCTCACAATTTCCAGATAGACTTGAGTTTGCAGGATACCAGCTAACTGTTTTGCACTAAGGGTTACCTGCCGTAGCCTGCGTGTGTGCCTGGGTGAGTGTGTGCATGCAGCAGATGAAGCACTCGTGTGCCTTTAGCTGCCCCGGAGAGAAGAAAGCTGCTCAAGTGGTTTTCTGTTCTCCCCCCACTGCCCTGCTTTTATTGGCCTAGATGAATGTTACAAAGAGGAAACCAGATGTGAGACAGGGATGACTTGAAAGGACAGGTAATTAATATCATCTGCCTTAACTTTCTTATCTTGATGGGCTGATGTTTACAACGCTGACCTCAGGGTGGGGGAAAGCACGACCTCCTCAATACGAAATGAGAACAGTCCAAAGGCTTTCGAGCTTCACAGAGAGCTCTGCTCCTCCTGTGAAGAGCAAACAGTTTGATTTTGTGTGTGTGTGCATGTGAACACTGTCTTGCAACAGTCTATTCTAACAGCAAACTCCTTTAACTTTCTTTTCACTAACTAGAAGCATTAATGCTATTTTCATATGGTATGTTATTTTCTCTTTTTAGGTTTTTTTTGCTTTTGTTTTGTAATAAATTCATGTTAAGTGACCAAGAACTGGGGGGAGGGGAGGAGAATACTGCAGAAAAGCAGTATTTTCAATAGTTGATATCTTTCAAGAAAAAAAAAAAATCACCTTTTGCACTTAATTATTTCTGACATTTTGTCCATCATGTTGTAATGAGCTTCTTCAGAGGAAATAAAAACAGCTTGTCTCTTTGAAAGCAGAGATGCAACTATTTTTTTTGTGTTTGTTATCAAAACACAAGCTGTTTTTCCTTCCTCAAAGGACGCCACTCCGTACAATGGAAGAAACATCAAGAATTAAATTAGACAGCATCAAGTTCACATGAAAGAAAATACATTTCTTTAAAAAGATTTTTTTTTTTTATGGGAGAAAAAAGATGTAAGGGTTTAGTAATCTAACTCTTCTGCAGTGTGTGCTACTTTCTTGGCATAGATGTGATAGTAAGGAACCAAATGGCAGATTTCATGATAACAGTCTAATTGTGAACAAGGGGCTTGAATTAACTGAAGTCATTTGGGAGGTCTTTGATAATTCCATATATTAAGAGGGCCTGGTACATTTTCTGGTTCCCTACACATTTCAGAATGTGTATCTGACTTTGATCATCTTACTATGTTGAGCATAAATCACAGACTAATTTACTATTTGCTTTGAGTGGTTTTTTATATGTCTTTGACAGTTTTTGAGAATCAGCAAAAGAGTTTGTTTTCCAGTACATTGGATTAGAAAATAATCTCATTTCCAGTTGCAGCAATTAAAGTAGGACCACTAAAAGTGTGGGATGGAACTCTCTGATTGGTAGGGTATTTAGAAGATTTCAGAATATCAACTCATTGGCCATGGACCATAGCTGTTGTTTTTTATGAGTGTGCATGTATCCAGATGAGATGATTGGGAATATTTTTATAAATAGGTTGTAACAGTCACTTTTTGTTTTATAAGGCACAAGTTTCTGGGTGGTCTCCAAAATTTTCTAAGACCTTGATTTCAAAAAACCCACCACTGTATTTCTTTAAATAGTTTGCTTTCATTTTCTTCTCAGCCTAGATTCTAATGTATTTTGATATACAAGAATTTTAGTTACAGGCTTACATTTTGTTGTTCTGGCTTAAATGAGTCTCCTACACAGACATTTGAAGGTGAAATGATGTAAAAGAAATTTGTGTAGCGAAACCCTGTTTATGCCACAGCAGAACTAAGTCCTGCATTGTTTTAATGCAATCAGCCATTTCACATCTTCTCAGGTACATTTCCATTTAGTGCCTTCACTCTGAGCCATAATTTCCTTATAGGTATTTTCATTAAACAATGAATGAATTGCTTAAAGTATGAAGTAAAAAAAAAAAAGACCAATAACACCCCCCCGAACTTTTTTGTTCACCAATATGTTGGTAAATATATATTATTATATACGTGATATGATATTTCTGTGCATGTAACTTGTTTGCCAAGAGAAACTTTGTATTCCAAAGTTTGCTTGCTTGCCTTACTTATTGTCTTGATCCTTTCCAATAATTATCTTCTTTCAACAATCAGTAGTTGTGCAGTAAGATTTCATCAGAAAGATGGTATAATAACTAAGTAAATGTATCCTATTAGTGTGGCAGTTTATTATTGAGTTGAAGTTGGTATGAACTAACAAGCTGCCACAGAGGGTACCAAGCTGGGTTCCTCATGGAGGTGATCATGATACAGGTTCACTTATACAATAAGAAGGCAGTTTCCTTCATTTGGGACATCAGTGAACAGATATTTCAAGGAAACCTAGGGGACTTAAGGGCTTAAATTCCAATAAAATTAAGAACTGCCTCAGACAGTCTTAAACTTCTTTAGAGCATTTTGAACAACCCAGACATTTTTTTTTTTTTTTTTAAGCAGTGAGTGTGAATACTCACAGGCAACCACTCCTGCATCCATCTGGCATGGAGTAGGTTGAGAGTATAAAAATTAAGACTTAGTGAAGCCTGCTTTAGTTATGGAGAAACTGAGTTTTATTTCTGAAAGTTACTGAAAGTCGATCAAGTTAAGATGATAGGTCTGAGCTTAATGCTGTTGAAGGTATGCAACTTGAAACTAAAATGTTTTTTCTGGAAGATAAAATCAATCAGTATTACATAAACTCATTCATCAGGATCTATTTTCAGCAAAACCAACTTTTGACAATATCCAGATTTTTTTTCTCTCCTGAATTAAGCGTGTTAATCCCTTAAACTGAGCTTCTGATTCTTCTCTTTGGAAATCACTGAGGTCTCATAGAATATTTGAGATCTTATCTCTTACCTTAGCATAGACCAATGAAGATGGTTTTGAAACCTGCTGTCCAGAAATAAGAATCAGTGTTTAATTTTCGTGTATTCTGTGCTGTTGTATTTCACTGTAAGGCTGTTTTCCATCAATTAGACAATATTGCAGTCTGTCTTCTGAACACACACACAGAAAATGTCTACTCGAATCTTGACCAAACATGATACTTTTTAACATAGATTGTCTCTGGAGTCCTAGAATTGCCCGGGAAAAGCATCTTTCATGGCCAACTGTTAAGCAAAAGAATCTTTGTTTTCTGTAAAAGCACCCCTGAGATCTGTAATATGCTAACAGTAATGGAGGAGCTTTCCTTTTGCTGGTAATAATACAATCAGCATCTTAATTGCATGAGCAAGGTTTGAAAAAATGTAAATAAATAGCACAGGTAATGAATATTTTGAGACTTTGCTAACCTAGATCTATAGATGAACTTCAGAAGCAGAGAAAATCCAGTAAATGGCAGCAGTTAGATGCTTTCCTAATTGGTCATATTAAACCATGCATCCTATCTGAAGTGAGTGCTTAAAAGGTGGTGTGTTTCCACTGGAACTCTCAGGTGCATAATTCTCAGAATAATGCTCAGAAGAAAAAAATTAGTTGTGGATCAGCACTGAATCCTGATCCAAACTTTCAGACTCAGTTAGGAACCTGTAATATTTCTGTCTTGGCTAAGAATTATTCCTCGTTTCCTCTTGTACTCCATATGGCTCTTTGTGAGGAGCTTTGTCTCAAGCCCTAAATACCTGGTTTGGTTCCTGGTTCAGGAATTTATTCTTTGTATAAATTTTTTTTTTCCATATCCATTTGTCTCTCCACCTTTTTAGTAGGTAGCAGACTATAAAGCTGGCCCAAAAATAAAGAAGTGCCTCTTCTGGGTCGTGAATGTTCTGGGCTGTTCTTCAATTTATTTCATTACCTCAGACATAGAGTGACTCCAGTTGATTATCTGTGGGTTTTAATAATTCAGTTAAGGATAACATTCCTCTGCCCTCCTTTCCCGAGTTGTTAAAAGTAATAAATAATCGTAAAGTTCTGAAACTTAATGATGGGGGAGGACTGATTGGCTGAGATAACTGCAGCTATTAAAGGCCCTTTGGTGGTGAAATACAAAATATTTACTGCTAAAGTGATTAAGTGATGAGCTGCTACTTGGGGGGTTTCTCTCCTGTGTTACCTTCTAGCTATTTTTTATCTAGTAGTTCTTTTTCTTATATGTGTTGGTGCCACCTCTGCTGAGTTTCATGTTGTTGATTTTAGACTTTCACTTTATCAATTTAAATTATAACTCTTCTTTCCAAAGTGTGTGATAAACTGGCTTGGCATTTTCTGTGATTTTTGTTTGTGTGCCTTTTTTTTCCTATCTTGCAAGTAAATTGAAAATAATCAGTAGAACGAAGCAGGAGCTAGACTTCATGATAACCTTTGGATTGATAAAGTATTGATAATTGGCTTTTGGTCATGATATTCCTAGAGCAGCACAGGTCTGCAACTCCATTCCTTTCATTTAGTGTTTGTTGGCTTAGCAGTGAGGCTGTAGCCCTCCAGGAGTTTAGTCCTTGCTGTAGATTAAGATCACTGCAATAAAATGATAGACTCAGCAGGAGGAATCTGAATCTGGTCATGGGCAGAGCCATTACAGGTAAATCAGTACTCAACAGTAGAGTCCTACCCCTAAAAACACTCTCCCAGAATCCTTTTCTTTGTCTCACGTTTATTTGCACATTCTGCACTAAGAGATTTTTCTGGCTAGATTGTTGCCAACATCTTATTTGTCACAGAAGGAACTCCTCTGTTAGTGCCAGCATCTTCTGTAACCTCACTTGTATGCTCCTAACAACTTTTTTCTTATCCATAATAGGAAATGACTGTTGCCATATTAGGCTATCCTTGTACTTGTATTGCTTATTACCTTGATATTGTTCTTTGGAGGGTTAGAAAACAGATCATTTTGATTCCTTTGTCAGGGGGTAGTTCAGGTGAATAATTAACTCAGGAAATAATGCACATTTAAAGAAAAGGTCTCTTTTGTCCAAAGAAGGGAAGGGAAAATCCAAACTGCTCTGGTAATGAGACGGGGTACTTCTCTGTGCTTCTCCAGTCTGCAGTGAGGGAACTGAGCATCCTAAGGAAAAGTAGATTATATCAGTGAGAGAAGAACTGGTGGGGATTTGACAAGGATTGAATTCCATAGAGGAAGAGAACAAGCAGGCTCCACCTGCAAAAGTGTCCTTTTTGCCATGGAATTTTATGGGAACCCGTTCAAATAACTTAAGTCTCAAGATCCCCTTAGTCTTGCAATCCTTTTACACTACATTCTAGTAACAAGCAATAAAGTGGTCTTGCTCAATTTTCCTTCCTCCTTGTTATTGTTTCCTGTCTTACTTTGTATGTGAGTGAAACTATACACTAGGGAACGATATTCACAGCCTTTCCTGAAGGAGTTCACAGAGGAGTGTTTATAAGAATCTTTAGTCTAGTAACAGTTTTTTAATAATTAAACCCATTTCTTTCAGATTGAAATCCTTGAACGTGAAGATTTTTCTACACATGAAGTATTAAAAAATAAAACCAGATTTTCTTTTTCTTACTCTTGCATCTGCACTCTCCCTTTCTTCCTCTGACTTTTAGCTGTAGTATTTATTAGTGATACAGTGGAGTTCTGTAACATATTTTGAGTACGAAAGCCTGTGTTCAGCAAATTGCTTCAACTAATACCATATCCAGTTACCTGAACGTTGGAGGTATATTTTGTTGCATTGCCAAAGAAAGCAACTAATAATACTTCTAAGAACTTTAACTGTAGGATATAAAATGTGCGGTGCGTGCCTGTTCTTGGCAATAACTTTAGAGGGAAAACCAGATATTAGGAAAATGGATATCATATATTCTGTATATGTGCCTGCTTTTTTCACCACAGGTTTGCTGTTCTTTCATTGCATAAAATTCTCTAACATTCATTATGAATTGTTGCATAATCATTCAAAGAGTACCAAGTTCTTGCAGTGTTTTAGATTGTTTCATGTTGACACTGCATGCTTCAGTGTGCAGAAGTGTCATGTTTGGATTGACAGCCAAATAAGTTAGTATCACTGCAGAAAATATTATAGTAGTGTAACTGTGCAGGATTCTGTATATTGGATGAACTTTATACAGAGCACAATATAACTTAATCTAATATTCAAAATTTTATGTGGCAAAGGGAAATGCACTTAGCGAAGAACCCGACTCAGTATAAAATGTAGAGTCCAACAGCAGAGGGACATAGTGTTCACTTTGCAGAAACCATAATTTGACCTTTTGGATTCTAAGGAAAACTTAATACCAGCAGTTCTTAATGTACCTACAGAATTACACTGTAATTATAAAATGGCAAAACTTACCACTTGCTATGTGTGCACATTTTCAATTTAAGACCCTACACCACAAGTAGTAATAGTCCTTTACACCACAGGGGACCCCAGGGCTTGGTTATAATAATAAAACCTCCTAAAGCTTTCTACCTGAGACTTCTAGGTAACTAATGGTCTTACACAGTATTTAAAGACAAGGTGAAGCAGCAGGCACTGTGATGGAGACAGATATACCCTATGTCACTTCAGTAACACATATTACCTCTCCTCATTAACTTTTCCTCACTAGTGAGTTTGAACAGCACAACTTCAGCAATGTTGCAACTACAGCAAGGACACATTGGGCAGTTGCAGGTCTGCATTTTGACTTCTTCAGCATTTGTTTCTTAGAGTATTTATTTTTTACCCTGAATTAAATAATAGTATATTGAATTAACCTTTACCCTCTGTATTTGTCTTAAACCATTGAGAAAGTGAAATCTAATCCTCTATTAGTCTTTATGTTTAGGTGTTACCAAATAGTGTTGCTAAAATGAAACAATTTCTATTTTTCACCTCAGATTGCAAACATCAAGGTTTTATAGAGTAATTTCTGAGACCAGTTATGCTGAAGATATATCTGGAATGTCTTTTTGAGCCAAACAAGTTTGGAAGTGTTAACATTTATCCTTGTAATACAATACACTAACATAGTGTTTTATCTCCCCAGTGTCTATTTAATTTGTTTAGTGAAATTGTACATAGGTCTATGCTGTAGCCAAAGAATATTGTATTGCTTGGCTGTTGTTTGTTACATTTCCAACAAAAACAAATGGTATTCTGTCATTTGAATGCAATGACAAAATCTGTAGCCAACTTATATTGTTTATTTATTCTTTGTGATGTTAGGCCTAAAGGGATAAGGAATATACAGTTTCTGAAAAATTGTATTGTTTAGGAGGTAACTTTTATCCCCTTATTTGAGATACTTCTCTAGCTAGGAAAAATATTCTTGGCTTTTTGGTAGTCAAACTTACATGTTAGGTGTTGCCTTCCTCTAGGTATTGTTGAGATTTCTGCTTTTGTTTTTCCCCTTCTCTTCTCCTTTCCTTTTCCTTATGCTTTTCCTTTTCCCTTTCTTTTCTTCTGAGTAACCAGTGCCAGCAAACATGCAGTGCAAAATTATGTTCTGTAAACAATAAATCTAATATATGCCACTCAAAATCCACCACAGGAAAAGTAAATCCCGTATAGATTTTGGATCTTCCAGGTCTGCCAGATCTGTAGTGCAGAAGTTTATAATTTTTCCCTTGATTTTGCAACTGTTGAAGTAAACTGCAAGAAAAAAAGAGGATGCCTAATTTGCATATACATGAAGGACCTAAAAGGTTTTCATTCCAATCTCAGTGTCTGAAATCTTACCAATTGTATCTGTCAGCTCAGTAACGTTCCAACATTCTGATTTCACTTGGCAGCCTCTGGTCACCATGTTCTAACAGGGCCCTTCTCAGCTCAGTCACTGATTTAAACATTACTTGGGATAAACCTTAATCTAAGTCAGCCACTAACTCAGCTATGGTGAAAGCCTCTTCCTTAGTTATTAAAGATCGAACCAAAGAAGAGTCACTCACAGAATTTTGGCTTTTTCTGTTCTTGCTACTTCACATTTCTCACTTTCATTTGCCTCCTTTCCCCTACATGTTTTTAAATGACTTTGATAAATCTGTCTTTAATAAACTTTATACCAGAAGAAATTTAACCTTGTAAAAACCTCTCAAAGATTCTCCCAGTGCTACTTTTTAAATGGTTCTGGCTTTGTTGCAATGTCTCTTAGCAAAAGTATTATACAGTAGAAATACCCAAAAATGCTAACTGATGCTGAAGACTTGAGGGATAAATAAGGCATTGGTATTTAATATTTTTTTAGCCATTTTAGTATTATTAACAATCCTCAATTTGCAACTGGATAGTCCCATGAGATATTACATTGAGTAAACACACGAGGGGATAATTTGTGGAATTCCCATTCAATTATCCTGTAGGTGACCATTTGTAGTAACAGAGCTACAACTTTGAGGTGAAGTTACAGTCAAACCATGCATTTCCAATGTGACTAATTACTACAGAAGTAGTAATAAGGCAAGCTACATTATTCCTTTTTTTGTGGGTGGTTCTTTTTAACTGGAAATTGTGTGGCCTAATTGACATGGAAAAACAATTTTACATGTGGACGGGATGATATTTTTTTTAAAGAAATGGTGCATAACTTATAGTAATTCATAGCTAAATGGATTCACCTCAGCTTTTAAAGGCATGAGTAATTTAATTTTGATTCACAATGAATATGTATGTTCCTTTAAAAGGTGAAACTATTTCTGTCATCCAACCATCTCCATCCTGGTGCAAAATAAGAGTTGGTGAATGAATGCGAAGCAGTAGCATCTTTGCCATCTTAAGGTCACTTTTTTGGTGTATTGCAATTGTAATTTGAAATGCCTTGTCATCTCTAGTAACCTATAGAGAGCTGCCTGATGTCAGTGCTGTGTGGAGCAAAGTGTGCCTGCACCACTGAGACCAGGTGTTTCCATCTCCATGTCTCAGCATTATAAGGCTCCCCAACATGGAGTTAAGATGTGGGTTAATTTTCAGGTCGATGGCAAGATCAGAGAATGAAGCATCAGAAGCACTTTATACGTGTAGTACATGGGATACCCCACCTACCTCATAAAATCATGAACCAAATTAAATCATATCAGTACAGTACCTTGTGTTTGCACTTTGGATTCCAGCATGGGCAGAATAAAAAAAAGTGCAATGTTTAATCTTCTTTTACTTGTTACTTAATTTTGCATGCAAATGTACAATGCAATACAGCAAATATTAAAGATATATACTAAACCTCATGAATTCAAACCCCCATTTATTTTATCAATTGCTTAAGCTCATTTGATCATAAGGGACAGGGAGACCAAACGGCTATAAAAGAGCTCCATTTTCTATCAACTGAACCAAATCCTCCTTTGATCTGTTAATCCCAAGTTTATAAGGTTAGGAGATAAGCAAGCGTAACTAAATTCCTTTTTCTTTTTGTCCACCTAATAGTCTATGAAGCAAAGCAAACATAATAAGCTTCTTTGCTGCTTTTCAGCCTCCTCTTGCTGAATAATTCAGAAAGTGCATTACAGGTTTTATGAGTACAACTGTACACACAAGCAATGTTCCATGATTTTTTTTGCATGCCTCAAATTTGCATATATTATATTTTTATTTTGCATTTCTGACACAGAAGCTGACTGCCTACTCGTTCTTGGCTTTTTATTAGGTCTTTGATGCTTGCTGGAGGAGAAGGCCTCTTTTGTCTCTGATAGCCTTAAGGCAGATCTAGGTTAGCAAGAAAGCCAGAGGTTTCAGGCTTGTTAAATGTCACAGTAATGGCTGTCTTTATGCATTGAAATACCAGCCTTCTTCTTTATAGGAAAATGAATCACATTACCACCAAGGGAAGGAAAGCCTTTGTTGGAGGAGACTGCTAGTCTGCTGCTTAAGAAGGGGATTTAATTTTCCCCTCCAGGCTTTTTGGCCAGCCCACTACAGTTGCTCTTGTGGAACTCTGATATCATAGCATGCAAAGGATAGCAAACAAGAAAGAGCAATTAGCCATTAATCATACTCATTTTGCATTGGATGGACAGACTATTTAAAATATTGTGTGTATTCAGTACATGAGCAAGAAAGCAAGAATAGCCTGTATGGACAAAGCATGAATGCATAGAATTTTGTTCTTGCATTTTGGAAAAGCATTTTTGTTTAATTCTTATTTGGTGTCACTGGGCTGGTGTTATGCATAATACTTGCTATTAAACCCTTCTCATAAGTTTTATTGCATAGAGAATTCAATTTAGGATTTATATTGCCTACAAAGTGCTTGTTTTTCATTTCTCATAAGAGTAGGTCAATTTCTTTAAATAAAAATATAAGAACTGCATATTAATTCTGCAAACAGAAGAACTTGATTGAAATAATTGATTATAATGTTGTTTTATATTCGTGGTTTCATCTGTTTCATAAAGAATGGTTGTAATTACTATGTTGCATATATAATTGAATGTTTATCTATATAAAGATTTACTTAAACTTTATTTAATTATATTAGAATATGGGGAATTATATTTTATTGAACTAAAATAAAGTGTATATGTATTTCTTATTATGTCAAGTACTTCTTTGATTTAAAGAAGGCTTTTATTTAGTAAATAATGGCAGTGCCATGTGTGCTGGAGATGTGTTAGAAAAAGTAAGTTTGTCAAGATCTTTTGCATTCAAGACCAATTTACTAAAAAAAGGAAAATACTATCAGTAAGCTGTGAATTGACCTGACTGCTTCTAGTTCCCAGATTCTTTAAGTTTCTTGGACTAGTAGATCTCATACTTCTATTCAAAAGTGGTATTTTTATGCTAAATGAAAGTAAGCTGAATATTCTGCTTTTGCAATCATATGCTTTTGGATGAACTTGACATTGAAGTGCAGTAGTTCCTTTATCTGAAAATAAAAAGAAATAAAGCATCTATTGTTTAATCTAGCAGAACAGCTTCACTTGAATGCTGACCCAGGTACTTTGATCCAAACAATATCCTTTGCTTTCTGAGCTGCAGAAACAATGTTTTACTTTTTGGACTTGGTGTATGACCTTACCTGGTAGAGCTGAAAGAAGTGGTTATAAGAAACAAGAAATGTCAGTGCTTACATGTCCTACATCCTTATCAGTGTGCATGCTGCTGGTTTCCAGAAAGTGTCCAGAGCCTCTCTGTTCTTTGGTTACTGAGAAAAATGTTGTCTTCTCTGGTTTGCACCTGTACCTGGAAAGATGCCCCTGTGTGACTTTTGTGTAGGTACTTTCCTGGTTAGGAAAGCGAGACACCACAGGAGTATTTTCAATTATTAATGACACTGTTCCTTGACCTTTGCTAATTCACATAAGAGGCATGCAATATCTGCCTTAATTATTATGGAATTGACAGTGATATGGCTCAGATTTTTGAGATTCAGAGAATTAGTCCCTAGCTCTCCTATGGTGCTCTTGGGTGATCTTTGGTAAGTCAGTGTATTTGCTCCCTAATTTTAAAGAAAAGGTTAATGACTTAATCTCCATGGCATGGTATTATGCTTTTCTACCTGTCTGTAATGTTATACAAAATTAACATCAATCTATCTTTCTCCCTTTGCTTCACTATTTTTTAAAACATTTTTTTTTCAATTCTACATGAGGACAGATTCCTTGAGTTTTCCACAATATACTATTAGTGTATATTGTAAATAAAGTCAGTAAAGGCTTTAATTCTTAGATTTTGCAGAATTTGCTACTGTTATTTTGATTTGATACCACAAAGTAGTGTAAATGGTGATGCAGATTATGTTGGAAAACATAAATAGTTTTACAAGAAAGCTTTGTAAGACAAATATCTGTTGCTGTTTCAATACATGAATTTTAGTTTTTATTTGCTTTCATTTCAAACTTAGGCAACAACTATCTGTCAGGGAACTGATATAATAAAACCTAATAATAATGTAAAAGCACATTGTCAATTATTTTCCAATAAGAAGAGAAAGTTTTCACTGAATTTTAGTCATTTGTGTGACAGTGTACAACCCTTCACCTACTACTCTGAAAAATTGCTCACCTATAGCAATTGCTTGTAATTGAAGAACAAGGCTGCTGAGTAGCTGTCACGTTATTAAATTTGAGTAATGAAAAAGATGTAATCCAAAATATTTGGTTTTTGAAGCAGAGAATAAAATACACAGAGTTGCTGTGAAACGCTGTAGGGTGCATCAGGTTTTGGGCTTGCTATTTTTGACCATGTATTTTTTAATCATGTATCTCTACATTTTCATATTGAAGAATGAGGAGTGATATTTAAAACAGCATTCATATGGTTGTTACTTGTCATATAATAGAAAATATCTGGTTAAAACCAGCTTCAAATCTTGTATGGATCAAAAAAGCAGAAAATCTGATATCTACAATATGTCCCACATACGGAGAGACATACATGTCTCTCTAAATATCAGATGACCTATTTTTGGCATCCTTAGTTCTGTAGTTTAGATTACAGTCTTGGGATACTCTTATGCTGTTGGATTGTTGTGCTTAAACCTAAGGATGCCAACAAAAGACTTTAAAAAGGAAAAGGCTTTGCAAATGCTGTGCATGGTGTATATAGTATTTTCGTATTTATAATATTTTCATGTTTCTTATTTATAGTGTTTTCAACTTTAAGGCTAAAATTCATATTCATGCCTAGAAAAATTGAATTTGGGGCTTTCAACACAGTGAGTTTTGGGGTTCTTTAATGGGCAACCCCCCACATTTTCTCTCTACCTTTTTCATCTTTTGCACAACTTGACTGATAAATGTGCATGAACCTTGGCTCTAGCGAATGTGTCTCCTTATCTTCCTAGAGAGCTCCCAGACCCTCCCTTCTACATTTATCATCTTTACAGCCATATGAGGTATGATGAGTTGTCTCTCTTAGAGGGAATGAAGACATAGTGAGACCTCAGTGCCAAAGGCACTCAGGAAATCTGTGAGAGAATGGTGAAAGCACTTCCAAGACATCCTGCCTTGCCTACAAGAATGTCTTCCCTTGACTTTGTAAGAGGATTTTCTACTCTTTCTAAATCAAGTGGTGAGGATCAAGTGGACATTCCAGTGTATTCTTCTATGAAGAGTTAACTTCAAGCTCAGCTTTGCCTAATTCAGAAACTAGAAAAGATCCATCTTTGTCTCACAGGAGTTCCCTGCTGTGGAGGAAGCATTAGGGGTTCAGTGTATTAGTGCAATGTTTGCTACCAGTATTGAGGTGAAGAGGGGAGCAGGGGAAGGTGTTTTCACTCTTCTTGCTAAAATGCTACAGGTAGAAGTAAGGTAAGAAATTATCTCTGTGTCAGAATAGGCAACCCCAGAAAAATCTCTGATGAAATGAGCCAGGACTGTGAGGTATAAATACTCATCCAAGTCCTTTCAGTGTACTCCCCCTTGCATATGAGCTGTTCAGATATGAGAGGGGTATGCTGAAAAGAGAGTTGTCCTTCAGCAGAACTGAAAGATGTATTCCAACAGGAACATAACCCCTTTGTGTGCCTCCCTCCCCATCTATGTTCTTCTGCAATATGCAAATCTTTTTCCCCCCTCTTTTCTTGCACAGCTTGATACGTGATTGGTTCTCTCTTTCAACACAAATGAGTGTAGATAGATTTTTCTATTTATATTGGATATCTATGCCTTGGTTCTCAAACATAGAGGGAAAACAATATAGTTCTGCCTGTAGGAGGTTGAATTTGTAAATATATATTAGTTTGGAAATACAATGAGAGATAATAAAATATTCAAAAAGCAGCCTGCTCTTGTGGGATATTATTCTGCACAGCTAGGGAGCAGATTAATGACACTACACAGAAAAAAAATAAGATATGCACAATAAAATATGGATTGGAGCAGCAATGTGAAAACTAAAATTCCAGTCCTGGCAGCCTGTGAAACGTGTGTTTTTACAAAGTTTATCAGCTTTAAATAGCAACACTGAAAAGAAGTCATTATTTAATTGGGAGACATGGAATTTTCTATCTCAGGCAGCTAACCAACCACCAGTAACAAAGATTGTGCCCTATTGTAGATGTGAGTGGTATTATTCTCCTGAATAAGAATTAGGATTATTAAGTTCATCTTGGGTGAATTTTGAAGGTATATTATTTTTCTCAGGAGTGTTCTATGAAACATGCTTTCAAGTGGCTGTACAGGTAGCAAAAAGGTTCTTATATTTGTCTTAATTTCTGCTTCATTTTGTACTACAGAACCTGTGCTACAATCTTTAGGTACCTTCAGGTAGGAGGAAGTAGAAGTGTCAGAAGTGGTACTAGTTTTGCTGGTTCCCATCCACATGCCTTGGACACAGCACTACTCTGTAGTGAACCCATGGGTTCTGTTTGCCAGCTGGCTACTGACCTCTCCCTCTGCAGCCTTATCCTAGATTCACACAGGACACTTTCCAATGTATTAAAGGTAGGAGTGTGCTGTTGTATTTTAAATACTTGTGCAATTCGGATGAAATTTGTCATAAAACTCCCCTTTTGAAGTCTTCAGCCTGATTTGCATTCTAATGCTACAGGTGCTAAGAGGTGATGTTTCAAGAGTATTTTGGAAATGCATGGGTTCTTTACACAGTTGTAGTAGCACTACTTGTGAAGCTTTCTTGAAATTTCCCATTAGAAAATACCTCTTGCTGACAGCTTCCCCAAAATTCAGTAGCTTGGTTTCAAAACTTCCCTTCAAGACACCTACTTTTACCTGACTTTTCCCACCTTAAATTTCAGTAGAAGTAGTTATGCTACTTTGAGAATAAAGGTAGAGAGAGAGATCTTTGCGCATAATGAAAAAATCATGATCCTGACACTGAAAAATGGCTTTGACTCCAGGAAGCGAAATTCGGTGAGAAGAGTGTTGGAGTTTTGTGTCAGTGACGTGCTGTTTATTGTGGCTGTGGACAGTCACTGAGCTCTGGTGAGTGTAGATGCCTTTGGTGAAACCTACTCTTTTTGCACAGCCAGGCAGAGGCTTCCAGGTAGTATCATCTGGATCTGCACTCCCTTGGCAATGGAAGTTCTGGAATGCTGAGGCCAGGCTGTGTCTGAACATCTGAACCTGGGCATCAGGTGGAAGGGAGGCTGTTGTTTTTTTCTTTTTGTGCTCTAATAACACATCTGTTTGGCCCAGGCTGGGCAGGGGGAGGAAGCATCACAGGGCAAGAGTAATAGAATGGGATGCAGATGGGAGAGGTACAAAAGGAGAGAAAAATTATGTTTGTATTCTGAAGGTGTTTGAATTATGGTTGCACACACAAACCTGTGTTTGATCATCCCCACTGTAAGAAGGGTAGACTTTTCAGCTCTTTAATGTCAGATTTCTTGATGCTCGCTCTCCGTGTATTTATAAGTGTGTCTGTATGGATGTACATAGATACACACAGAAATATACATAAGCACACAAACATAATTAATTTGATTTAATAGGAGGGAGTGTTATATGCAGTGTTAGAAGTAGGTAGTAAGTTTTAATAAACTTTTTTCTTTTTCTCATAAATTTGGGCCAGCAGCTGTCTGTAACATTTTAATCATGATACATTTCAGTTTAGTTCACAAGTTTCAAGGCATATGTAGATTTTGAAACCATGTATTGTTACTTTTTAACATTTTTTGAAGTGTTTTATTTGGGGAAAACTTTTCAATTATGAATAATTTTAGTCTCATTTTATCGTAGTCTTCTGAGTCTCCCAAAATTGTAACATATTTCAAAGCATAAACCCGAGCATTTTTTTACAATCCTTTTGAAATTGTTTCTTCTGTTCTCTTAGTGACTTGCCTTCCTCTTCCTTCTTCTGAATACATTTCCTCTGTGCTGCTGTATCAAAGAATTCTTTTTCTTTTTGCTGATTGTTTATATATTTGAAGATATTGAAAGAGGAAGTTAGAACACTGTACCTATAATTAAAGGCCTTTCCATGGACTTCAGTTTTTGAACTTCGGTTCTACTTATGAGTAGCTGTAAGGTGTTTCCTCCTGCCAAGTAATGCTCATAGATCAAAATGAGATTGGCTTGATTATTATTAAGTATGTATGGTTTTAAAACTTGGATTGTCTGGTGCATGGTTTCTGGGTAATCTTGAGGAGTTTAAAATATATATACACCCTTTCTTTAAACTGTGATACAAGTATAATCATTTATTTAAGACTTCACTGCAAACAGCAGCTTAATCAGACAGTGCTAAATCTTCTAGAGACACTCAAAAATGCTCTGTAGTATCAGGATGGGATTCTTGTAAGTGTCAATAGGCATCACATGCCTAAGTCCAATGAACAAGCATCTTTTAAGGTGTCTGATGGAGTGACCCAGATCATTGGTGACTTTCTCAGAACTTGAGTGAAGAATAAATTCGTGAACAGAAGAACAATTTACTAAGGGGAGTTGAAATGGAAACTAAACAGATGTTGGCAGAGTAATAAAACATCCCATGAGCTGTGTAACTCTATACAGAGTTACACAGATCTATTGCTGATATAAACTGTTTTATCTTTATAGTAGTCTGTTTAAATGAATGGAGCTGTGCTGTCTTATATTAACTGAGGATCTGAACCAATTGTTTTATTTTCAGTTTATTTTTTGTCAGTGTCATGCTTGTGGTGATGTTCTGTGTAGATTTGGAAAAGACAGATGTTTGTGGAAAGCAATCTAGGACATTATAATAACTAAATTAAATAATCTTTATTGTTTCTTTATTGTATTTCTACAACATAGGTATATATAATAATAAAAGAGGAGTGCTGGTGTAATGTAATGGTAAATTCTGATAAGCATCTTTATAAAATGTTGGCAATTGCTTGTATCTGTAGCTACAAGAAGTATCTGGAAACTCCTATATGAAAAGATTTTCCATACTTGTGAACTAAATATCCCTGTCCTCCTGTGGACAAAATCTCCCACTAGCATAAGCTGGTGTATCTCATTTTACCTCACCTGATGTTATGAAGATAAGTGTTTAAAAAATACCTTTCTGTCAATATTAGGAATCTTCCTGACATCTGCAGGAGTTTAATAGTAAGTCCTGGTCATCTGCTTTTGCTTACACCTATACAGAGAACCACAGAATAACCTGAGTTGGAAGGGACCCCCCAAGGATCATTGAAGTCCAACCATCTTGTGCTTACAGAAGCAGTTGTGCAAACTCGTTATATTTTGTAATAGTGCAAGGAGAAAAATTATTAGCAAAGCTGTTTGCTTGATGTGTAAAAAGAGTCCTGTTAGCATATTTCTGGTTAAAATGAGTTCTTAAAGTGGTTAGAGTACCTGAGTTCCTTGCAATCTCTGTGGCAGGACAGCTTTTTATTTCTTTTATCAAGGTTTCATTTTTATACACCTATGCTATTACTTTCAGACCAGAACACCAGAACTAACTCTTCTACCAGCCAACTGAAATTACATTCAATAGTGAAACTATTTCCTCTTTGTTGACAGCAACATCACAACCCAGAGATTATAATAGCAAATATATTTCTGTATTAAAAACAAATTCCTGTTTTACTGGGGAAAACTGCTAGTTGTTTCATGAGTAATTTCACAGACATCAAGTTGTCACACAAACCTGCTGCTACTTCTGTGACAATTATGGCAGAATAAATAGAGAGGGAAAATGAGGATTTCAAGGGAAAAGACTTTCTTGGGAAATGGATCACAGAATCACAGAATATTCTGAGTTGGAAGGGACCCCCAAGGGTCATTGAGTCCAATTCTTTGCTCTGCACAGGATCATCTCCAAGATCTGCATGTTTGGAGCAGAATTTCTAACAGATTAGCAGAGTTCAGTCTGCAAGTAGCTTAAAAATTTAAATGGAGAAAAGTGAGTAATTGGTTTCAGTTTGAAAGAAGATGCTTACCTCTTCTGCAACTATATAAAAAACTCCAAACTGGCACTGATAAATTGATTTAGTATTGTTTAGAAGATGGTAGGAAATGCTTCTGAAAAAGGCTGAGTAATTATATGTTAATTCTGTGAAACTGCTGAACTGTTTGCAGAGCTGAAGGTCAATGCTGTAACTAGTTTGCTTTTTGTGGTTAAAGTGGCTTACAGGAATGAATGTTTTCACGATTCAGACAACAGCAAATGCTAATCAGCTGAGCAAAATTATTCCATGGAGCAATCTCTTCAGGAAAAAAAGAGACTAAACTTGGTATTTAATGAAAAATAAGCTTCAGTTAGTACAATGGTGGTGTAATGCTGATAATAGTAGTAATAATTTGGAGATAAAATCAGCAAGAGAAGCAGGATTCTGAATTTTATTAACACTGTATTGTATAGTTTTTAACCAAGTAGACAAGACTATTTCTATGTACAATATTCAAGACTTAACTGACCTAAATTTTTACTATGAGTAACTCTTTAAAGACTTTTCTCTGACTTGAAAATTTTGCGGATTTATCCAGGTAACTTTGCCAGTCTGTTGTACAGGTACTAAAACACAGGGTTTTGCATTTACGGGTTGGTGTTTGAGATGCTTCTACATTATTTGTTTCCACCTGTTTCTTTACTTTGAACTCTCAGGTGTTTTTTTTTTTGTTTTTGTTTTGTTGTTTTGTTTTTGGTTTTTTGTTTTGTTTTTGTTTTTTTGTTTGTTTTGTTGTTTGTTTTTTGTTGTTGTTTGTTTTTTGTTGTTGTTTGTTTTTTGTTTTGTTTTCTTTTTTTTTTTTGTAATATACCAACAGTGAGCTGTGCTAGAGAGAACTACAGCTTGTTGGAAATAAATAGAACAGTTCGACCACTTTCAGATTGAAAGATGAGAATCTCGATTCCATAGCACATGAGACAGGCCAAAATGGAAACCCTGCTGGGCAACATATGCATTTTTATGGCTTATTGTCGATCCCCTTTATTCTATACAGAAATGGATAGAAGAAGAAGATAGGATTAAAAGATTAGTTATGTCAGTTCCTTTTGGTTCCACTATTTTACTGCTGTTTTATTAAATCAGGCTACTGACCAAATGTCTAGTTTCCCCTTCCTATGAAGGGTGTTTCTTCATGCCTACAATTGATTTTCACACTTTAATCAAAGACTATTCAAAACTTTCAATAGAAAACTCAGGTATATTTCATGGACTTAAAAAAAATAGAGTAAAATGAAAAACTTTTACACTCAAGTGATACAACACAACTGACTTGTTTAATATACATGTTTCTACATTAGAAAACCTTTTTGCCCACTGGTGTTTTGGAAGAACACTGTCAGAAGTGATCTCTCCCTTCTTTGCCTGTGTCACAGTTGTAGGAGTTGTTGCTTGTCTGTTGACACTTTGCTGTCATGGCACATTTGGAGGTAGAATCATAGAATACCCTGAGTTGGAAGAGACTCAAGAGGATCATGGAATCCAACTCATACTAATTACATCTTTAAATAAGCCTATCTGTAGCATGATATAGCAAAGCAAAACTAATGACAAAGCATAAAATAATTCAAGTTAAGCGGGCACAGTCTGTCGGCTGAGCTTGCTCGCTCATCTCCAGTAATGGAAGCTCCCAGTGCCATGGATATTGTGGAACATCCTGCAAATACGTCCTGAAATACCTTTTGCAATGTGTGTAAGAAGTCCTTCACTTATAATGGGGTGGATAACAATAATCCCTGCAGCATTGTGTGTATGTTTTACCATCAGGTTTCAGCCATAGCAACACCGACACAACATAATGTAATGGAAGACCTTGAATATATCTATGCATGAATGGGGAGTGGGGGTGGGGGTGTGTGTGGATGCAGATGGTAAACAGAAAGCTTACTTTGGAAATTATGAGATTGCTAAAAAAAGTGTCCCATTTCAATTTCAATATTTTAGAAGTTTACTAACTCACATCATCTATTGTAAGGCTTTGATCTTGTAAGTACTGGCACTGTGCACAGCAGGAGCATTTGATTTAGGGTAAGTGCATACGGTGACTGCCACAAAACTCAAGTGAAATTAAACAAGCAGCTGAGGGCTTTGTGTTATTAGAATTCTTGAGCTTCTTGTCTACCTCTCTTTCTCGGCAATATTAGGTCGGAAATGAATATGGAGTGTGAACAAGGAAAGGGCTAAATAATTATGTAAACTCAGCCTTGCTGACAAAGGAGATGCCTGCTTACGTACTCTCTGTTTGCAGTGTAGCCACCCCACAGTCCTTTCCTAAACGATGCAGGGCATTTCTTACCTTATCTGCTTTTCTCATCACCTTAATGTAACTGCACATCCCACTGTCTATTCCTGCATGGTATAAGAGTGATTTCTAGCTTGTAATTTTCAACTGCCTCCCTCCTCCCTTTCTGGACATTTGGCTTTCTTGGTTATACCACTTACTGTGCCCCAGCGTTTACAAAAGCAAAGCAATTAATTCAAAGACCTAAGCACATGCTATACACTAGAAAAGCTGCTATTACTTGCAATCACTTCATTTGCTGAAACTAGAAATTCAAAACTCTACAAAGCTCTGCTGCAAATAGTATTCACAGACCTTTATGCTGAGCTTATACTGTCATTTTAAATGATATATCTGCATTCAGTGGACAAACTACCTCTTTTGTGAATTCAGCAGCAGTACTTTGTCATCCTAAAGAAAATTACTCAAAGAACTACAGTATGATAGTCATTTATCAGCTGTGCTACTGTATAGGATTGTGGATTGTCTTCTATCTTCTTACCACAGAAGTGTCTGCTTTGCTTTCTCATTATTTTATCCCTTTGCTTATAGGCATGGTAGGAAATTAGGATTTTTACTTATAGCTGGTGATGATTGTTATTTTTATTCACAAAAGGCAAGGACTGGGAAGTTATTAAACTTATTCTCTTGAGTGAAAAAGATAATCATCACTTCATCATTTTTCGTGACTAAGATTCTCCATTTGCTTCACAGAATTACTGTAAAGGAGGACTGTGTTTTGAGGCTTAAATTAGCATGACAATTAAGGAGATTCAGATCAATGGCTGGTGATATAGATATGATATGTTTAGTATTATTTTATTTTCATGGAAATGAGTTATTTTTCTGTATAGTGCTCACATATAAGATAAACGTAATTCCTTACTGACATATGAATAGCTGTTCATTACTATAGTGTTCTAAGGAAAATACTTTGTCTCTTTGCAGTGCCATGTGGCTGGAGTTTTAGGATTCAAAATTACAGCTCTTGAATAGCTTGTACTAAATGAGCTTTTTCAGCTGTTATTTGCAGTATTGAGAATAATCTTGTAGAATGAATGGAAGTACCACTGTGCCATAGTTATCATTAGCTAATGCTTTTCATATATTAACATTTACATAAAAAAATTACATAAACATCTTTGGCTTAGTCACTCCATTAACTAACTTGATTCTAGTTGTCATTCTGTGTAGTTTGGCTTTCACTCAATCCTGTTTACAAAAATGAAAATGGAGGGTAATTTGAATGCCAATCTGGTTTAGCAGGTCACATGAAGTACCTGCTGAAGTATCACTGCCAATGTTATTTAAATCATGAGTAACCTTGTACCTCAGATCCTCCCAAAGGTGCAGTGCATTTGACCATATGTTACTTGAAATTTTAAACTACCTTCTTAGTGATTTATATTCTCAAAACTGGTAACTACCAGCAAAACATGTACAATAAAAAGCATCCCCTCCCAACCTTTACCTGTTCAGAAATCCTTCCCAGGTTATGCAATATCTTTTTTTTGTTAAACTTTAGAGTAAAATGCTTTTAATTTTGTTTTTCTCTCATTTATATTTCTTGTAGATTATTAAATTTTTCAGTGTTAAAGTACTATTGCTTCTCTTCCTGTGTTCTGTTCACACATTTTTGAACTCTCCAGTGCATCACCTGATATGAGCAAGTTTGTTTTCCTTTGCTTACTGTCTTTTAAGGCTTTCTTTTACTATGGCACAACAAAAAAATTAGGAAAAAGTAATACCATGTTGGAAATGAAATCCCCATTCAAATAGAAATTTGGAGAATAAGTCAAGTTGTGGCACTTTACTGTAAGCTAAAGAGATCTACTTGCAGGTATTTACAAATTTAGGGTCCAGATAATCAAGGTCATTCAAATAAACCAGGGGGATTACTCCTGTGATTAAATCCTTATCAACATGGATGAAGGATCAAAATGAATAAGGCATAACTGGACCACAAATTTGTTATGGTTGAAGTATTTTATGGAATGCACTCACAACTGATGTTAAAATGAAAAAACGAGTGACCATAAAGACCATTCTCCTGAAAAAGGAAAGGCAGAGGGGTTTTCTGAAGCATCATACAAGTTTAGAGTAGGTTTCTGCATTGGAGTCCTGGAAAAATAAAAAATAAAACAGCATAGAAATAATGAAGCTGCAGATGCAGCGTAGAAGTAACAAGGAGGACAAGGTACTCCCAGACCACATGATTTTATAAGGAATGGATTTGAAATCATACTTGGTGTGTTTACAAATTTAGGAAATCATGGCAAATTACTTTTTCTCAGGGATGATGAAGAAATATCCCTGATTTCTCTGCCGTCATGAAACTTCCGTCTTGCTAAGATTTTGGCTTGACCCATTGCTATAGTATCTGTTGTTTGGATAATGTATTCCAGATGAATGCTCTGAGTTTCTAATGATACTTTGCTTGTGTCAAGCTTTTGCAAATTAAGAGCCTAATTTCTTTTAGGGCAGAAAAAAACCACTCATAAATCTTTATGTAACAATGGTTGGCTCAGAGACCACATCCGTCCTTTGTCACACGAACTACTGGCTAGTCAAAGAATTCTGGTGTTCCAGTGGTCCGTGACCATGGTTAAGTGGTATTTACACTTTAAGATGAAAATGTTTGGGTAAAGGACCCGAGCAAAACTTCATCTTAGTCTAAACAAGCAATGTGCCAATGCTCTCTGTTCTACTTAGAATCTTTGTTGACCAGATCTGTAAATATCACACATATTATCTGAGTGTGAGTATCAAACACATGAGGCTTAGTTTCTTCAAGAACTTTTAGAGGCTCATTCAGCAACTTTTCTAGTGTTTTTCCTTGTTTGTTTCTTTTTTTTTCTTCTATATAGAAAAGGCAGAAAATATTACTTGTTAGAACTCAATTTCTGAGAGCCTTGCTTATTTGACAAAGTATCGGCACCATTGAGAGCCACAGATTTACTTTTTTTCCCCCTGTACTGGTATGAAATTTAAAAATACTGAATGCCTGCACTCTGTACATGCAAGTATTATCTAGGTGGGGATGTTCCATTGGATTAGTTTGCTTATGTTTTATCCAATGTCACATTTTGTAGGAACTCCAATGTTGTCAGGAGGAAGGAAGATGATTTTGTTCCACTATTGTTGCACATTGTCACTCTCATAGACTTAACTTATCCTCTTGCTGTTTGAAGTCTTTCAGTGGATGTTTGGACAAGAGACAAGGGTTGTTTAATTATACCATAAGTGGTGCAGAATGAAGGCAGAATGTTTATTTAGAAGACTAAAGTGTAAATGGTAGTGGTTTGTGACAAGTCTGAGTGTTTCTCAACAAATGGAGTTCCTCTTTCTCAGGAAAATTTATGTACTACATGTGATAGCTTTCACTTTAAGAGAATGTTGTGTGTGGAAACACAGAGTGGAAAAATTGCTATTGTAATATAATACCTCTAATTACAAAATGCTTCAAATTTCACTGTGACACCGAAATTTAATTTGGGACTTTAAAGATCTGCAAGCATAGTAGCAACAATTTTAATTGTTACTGATTTCCATTGTTAGCAATGGAAACTTCAGTTTTCTCTGGTTTTGAACTATCTGTTTTTATGATGCTGAGCTTATGCCATTCCATTTTCCTTTTAAAAACTGTTAGGAAAAGTAACCCAAATATATTTTTCAAAGCACGTAAATTTCTGTATTTGTTTGGTTTGGTCTTCCTCTCATGCAAATTATATAAATGTGGTTCCAATGATGCTTTAAAATAAAGCTGTTAGTCTAGTGAGGAAAGGTCAGAGACAGCATGTTATGTTACTTGTTGATTTATAATACTGCGTGGTTTTCAAAAAGACAAAACGATAATTTCAGGCAAACAAGATACCAGTGACTAACTCTGCCTGCTCTAAGGCTGATGTAGTTTATGCTTTTCTGCCTGGTTCATTTTGTCTTCATCACGAAATAGTATAAACAGTTCTAGCCAGGGGTATAAACTGTGTAGAGTTTAACTGTTGTGCACAGCAGAGTTTTTGGAGTTCCAAACCTTAAACAGTAAAGCAGATTTCAATTCCTAAGGGTCGTACCATATTTTTAGTTAGGACTAAAATATAACAGTTGCCTGAGGAAGAAGTTTTAGTCAGAAAAATATTTGGGGTAGGCAAAAGCCTTATTTAAAATTTTACTAGAAAATGAAAATTCTGTGCTAGTTGTCAGAAAACATAACATGCTGAGCCACAGGAAATCTGTCTAAGCAGTGTTACTAGGTGGGCCTCTGAAAGTATTTACTAGAGCTTCTGATACCTACCAGTCAGAGCGTATGACTGGAAATTCTTCTGGCACACAATGCAGCAGGGTGAATTTTTTGCCACTACTCACCTGGGACTCTAAGAGGAAAGGTGAATAAAATGTTCTCTAACCTGTTCTAGTGAAGCTCTAGCAAAGAATAAATCTTTTCTGAGTTTAACTGCACAGCTCTTGTGATCCATACGCTTGTCCACCAACATAGGCAGCTGAGGAGTTCCCTTTGTTTTTTCTTAGACAGCTGTGAGACTCCTTCCAGTCCTTCAACAGCCATTGCAAATTCTACTCTAAATGAACAGCCAACGTTGAAGCTGGTGAATGTGGGCTAATGGATGGGGAAAGCTCTGCATTTACAAGAACTTTGCTGACTCTGTCACTGTTCCCTTGTCTAAGCCATACTTGCTTCTACCAGCAGGAAAGCCTAAAAAAGTGATATCTGTTCAGAGAGACACTGCAACTGTTCAGGTAAATGGTGGAACAGGTGATTTCTTGAGGTTTCTTCCAGCCTGGGCTGTTGAGAGGCAGGTGAAGAGCAAGGTTTATGTGTAGATATTGAGAGACAGGGAGCTACTCTTGCTTGGTGTCCCATGGAAGGAGGGCTGTTGCACTGGCTAGTGTGCTTATGCTGCTGAATCAGAAGGGTACCATGCAGTTAATTGATTCTGTGCTTAAGATGATGTTGCTGCTTTCCAGATAAAAGGAAGTTTTATACTATGTGCAGTCTAATTATATTTTAAATAAGGAGTTCTCAGGTTTTATTTTTTCTGTGTTTTATTTTTTTGTGAGGGATGGACATAGAATATTTTATAATGGATGAATAACTGCCTGCTTCAGGAAGCAGGGAAAATAGAAGCCAAATGTAAGCATGAGTAACAGCATTTATACACATTGTGATTCAAGGGATAGAGTCACGGAACAACTTCAAAGATTCCTGCTACTCGACAGGACATTTGGAACAGACTGAGATGAGAAAAAAGCATTCCCTCTGCATTACAAAACTCTGGCATTCTCTTTCAAACTGCTAATTAGGAAAAATAGGTAGCACCCAGAGATGAAAGCACTCTATGTGTCAGTCTTAAAAATAAAGACGTGATTATGGAGTTCTTGGTACCCAGCATCTGGGTATTGGTCCTCCATAATCCTGTTTGTGTATCCGAGACAGAATTTAGAAGAGTAAAAGACTAACTTCTCTAAATCATAGTGCAGAGTGCACTTTTTTTCCCCCCAAATCTAAATTGCTTTCTATTTAAAAAATTGATTTCCCCAAGCATTTTTGTGGGGTGTTCTACCTTAGTACTCATGAAAGTAGACTTTTTTTACAGTCAAATGACTTGCAGGTCAAAGTATAATAAGTTTGATTGTAAGTATTCTTTAAGTATACTTATTAAACTTTAAACACATCAACTCTTACTAAACTGAAACAGAGAAAGGCATGAGTTTAGTAGGTACAAAGATTTCCACAGTCCTAAAATGAAGCTTGACCAAAAATTAAGTGCAGAACAATGACACTTATTTTGATTTTATTATGTTTTGAAAATAGATGTGTTGCAAAAATACCCTGCAAGGGTAGTGATCCTTAAAATTTGAGCACCCTGTCCTGATTTCCAAGCCATTTCTCTGTGGCTTGTGAAGGATAGCTGAACCATACCAGATCGCTGTTGGACTGTTTGATTTAGGAAAGAATAACATGGCTACATGTGTGGAAAAAGTGCCTTCTGATGACCTGTAATAGCCACAAGAATTTGTTGGCATGTGGAAATGTAATTAGGAACATGTGGATCCCAAGAGTGCAGGAGAGTTTGTGGCACAGGGGCTAAGCCCAGAAGCATAATGTGCTGAAGTTGTGAGTAGAACGACCGGTGACTATGGTGTTAATTGTAGGTGTTGGTAGCATATAAAAGTATGCCTGCCACATTGCTGCTTTTTATGGTTGTTGCAGAAAAAATGTACTGGGATGAAAGTATGCAATGAAAGTTGTGGCCAGAGTGAATTTAGACTTTGATAACTTCTAGTATCTAAGTATCTAGTGTCTGAGTTCATAAATTCTGTTTGAGCTGTACATATCTTTGCATGTGGCTGCAAACTCCAGTTTGATAGTAAGGCTGAGATTCTGTCCTTGTGTTTTCATCTTGGACTGAAATATTTAATGCAGTACTGAGGCCTTTTGGAAAAGTGTAAGGGAAAACAAGTCAAAAAAGCAGTTTACTGAGACCCAGTTGAGCTCTGCATGTGCAATCCAGAGGTAATGGGATCTAATGCAGATGTTACTGCTTGACCAGGTGACAGGAGTTCTCCCAAAGATGTGTGGAGTCAGCTTGATAATATAAGGGTCAGATCAAGCAGCTGCAAAAGGACTGCTTTTTTACTGGGAGGTTCTAGAATACCAGTCTGGCAAAATGAATGTAGTGTGGGATGAGATCCCACAATAGAGAAAGCAGGAGACCACTTTTTTTCCCCACACAATTTGTACTCGATGGGGGCTCACACCTGAGCAGCAGCAGCTTTGTCAGAAACACTGACATACAGCTGGTGAATTACTGAATATTTTGGTTGCACTGCATTTGCTTTCCTTTTCCAGGACCCCTGCCCTGTCCACTCGTCACAGTGTGTATCAATCAGCCACTATATATCGTATTAATACATGATTATTTGTATCAGCAAGTTGTTTCTGCATCTGTGGGGTGAGTGAATAGTGCAATATGATGTATTTTAAAGTGTTTCCTTGTAATTTAATCACTGTGCATGAAAGGAATAAGGAAGCCACCTTTTAATAAAAATTTCTATTACAAAATTTATTGGGCCCATCAAAGCTACTAACCAAGGCAGATTTTTATGGAGATGATCTCTTTTAATTCCCTGCTCAGCAAAGTCTCAAGTGAACTACCCATATAGGAAATGAGCTGCTTAGAAGATGTTTTGCTCCAGACATTTTGTTACAGGCAGATGAATGGAAGCCTGCATCAAAGAGCTTCTTTTTTTTTTCATGGTTCAGTGTTCAGGTGGAATATGAGTGCAACCAAAGCAAATGCTGACAGCCTTACATTCATCTCAGGAACCTTTCCTCCCTTCCCTTGAGAGAAAGTGAGCTAAGAAAAAGGAATCTATAGAGTTGCATCTAAAATTCCCTAATTATATCACATGATATTTCTGTGGGGAATTAAAAAGTGTAAGGCTAAAATGAGGTAGTTTTTTTTTGTTCTCTTCTTCTTGCTTGTGTATGACTGTGTCTGTCTGAAGGTGACTGCAAGACAATATGAACACATAATTTTGTAGAGAAGAATTATCTCATTTTTAAGCTACAATAACACTTTCAGTGGTCAATATTTCAAAGTTTGAATTATGTTATAATACTGGAGACATGTTTGTTTTATTTTTTAATTGGGCACATCAATTAGATATCTGCACTGACATCTCTTGGCAGCTTAAGTTAGGTGAAGACTTAGTTAAACACTGACTTCATGCCTGCTCAGCTTTGTACATGGATATTGCTGTATGTGATTCTACTGATTGAAAGCTGCATGATCTAAGTTCATCTAAGACTTGCTATAGTAATAAATTAACTTTCTAATGCATCTACATTTGTGAATAGTGAGATGGTGAGTCCCTTAAAAAACTCCCCAAACCCAGATTTCACACTGACAAGTGAGGTTGTGACTGGGTAGCTGTAGGAAATGCAGGTGCTAATTGGAGAGATTTTGCAGGTGACTGAGCAGTGTAAGTGGCATATACTTGTGTGATACTCCAGAAAAAGAAAATGTATGAAGATGGTGCTCTTCATTAGTTGTTTCTCTTAAACCACATTTTCCTGCAGATACATCGCTAAATATTGTGCCATATATTGTTGACCTAAAATTCTTACCAACATTCACGTAAACTTAGAATGCTAATAAACTATTTTTCCAAAGCAACCTGCTTAGAGAAAGTCGTGATCACTCTTGCAGCACTATCTCATACAGTTGCTGTGATGTGGTTCTTTTGAGGTAGTAATTCTTGATCTGACATCAAAACTATGATAGCACAAACTGCAATTTATGAGGAAGCAGAGCTGCAAATGTTAATGTGGTATGTACCTGTTAATGTGTTAATGTACCTGTTAATGTGGTATGTCATTTAATGGAGGTATGGAGTAGGAATTGGCTCATCTGTATAGACCAGACACCTGGCTGTGTTTTCACCACAGACATGTGTTATTGTGTCTTTCACTAGAAGACACAATGGTGTCTTCTTCACTCAATGGTGAAGAACTCCATCGAGTACCAGACCTCTTCTTCCTTGTCTGGCCTTTCCTGGGTCTACCCTGGTCTGATTTCAAGCAATGGACCTTTTATTACTCTGAGAAACAATACCTTTCATGAGATAGAAACACAGTGAATTAAATATGGGTATAAGAGAGATTGCAAGGCAGGGAGAACAGAAGCAGACAATGTTACCACTCATGCAAGTGGATCTTTTTAGGGGTGTACAAGTACAACCAGCATGGAAAGTCTGAATGGTGGAAGGCAGTGAGAGAAGAGGACATAACCTGCTGAAAAGAGTAGGGTATGGTTTTGTGTAACAGATTAAGAACATTAGTAGCAAAGTAACGATTAAAGGTAATGCCTTTGATGCTTTCTGGACTGCACCTGTTAATTTCTTTGTTTATAACTCTGGCCCTGTGTAGTTAATCCTACAGTCTGTCATCAGTTTAAAACTCTTGAACAGTTCTGTCTAGAGAAGGGTGGTATAATTGGGTTGATGGTCAATTTATACAAATAATACAAACCTCTACAGCTGAGTGGACATTACTGTGTGATGTTTCCCAATGAACATGGAAGAGAAAGTTGTAACTGCATTTAACATTCCCTTGGATCACAAAGGACTAGAAGGCTAAATCACAGCTTTATGCTTACAAGTAAAACCCATCCCTATTGTCTTTTAGTTATGAAATCAAGAATTTGTGGTGGTGGAGTGGGATGTTTCTATATAAGGAGAGTAAGTTCTTGGTTGAGACACTGTTTCTATTTTACAGCATGGATCAATGCATTACTATACCCCTTTAGAATGCTAGTTGCTCAATCAGATAGGTCCATCAGTCCAAGCCATTTTATATGGGAATTACATTTATAATTTCTTGTATTGATTAAAAAAAAAAAATCTCCCTTACTTGAGTCCTCAAATAAAGAACTTTAATTTAAATGAGTTGTTGCCAGCCTAGGATCTGGCCTTTATCCTCATTCCTTAACATTAGCCTGAAGGTTTAATTCAAGTTGTATTTAGTGGAATACTTTTGTAGTCCTTCATTTACATGTATGCCAACAAGCTTAAATGCACTGCAACCTTGGAAGACTTTCAAAGGAAGTAATAATTCCTCTGAAATAGGTCTTTTGAAAGCTTTATCTTGTTCTTTCTCTTTTTGTTAATCTTGGAGCCCCTTAGCATGTCAAAGCAATTTTTCTAATGTCACATCTTCTAGACATTAGCATGAAAGAGCTTTAAAAGATGATTTGAGAAAGAATAAATGTTGAATGAGCATTTATTATAGAGCCGTTTATGCTACATTTGCATTTTGACTGTATTTTTGACGTGAAATGTTTGAAAAGCAGGCTAATTCGAAAGTCAATAGTCTCTAAACAATGTATACTACAAGTCTGTTTACCCTGAACTGTTTCCTTTGTGCATTAATTTACAAAAATAAGATTTCATTAGGCTTAAGCTGATTTGTTTATAGGGATGAGATTAAACTAGTCTCATTAGTCTTAACATTGAAATGGTATTCCCTTTAGAAATTTGGTAGTGATCAAAAGTTCTGTTCAAGTTACAATGAAGGGAATAGGAAAAAACTCATCAGTCAATTGATATTGATCTTTTTTGGAGCTTTGATTCCTTCCAATTCAATGGTTACAGAAAATAAGTACTGAGAATACCCAGGTCTGGAATAAGAAGAATAATGTTTATTTATTAGAGTATGACAAAGGAATTTAAACAATTTTTAAAATTTATTTTCAAAACATGGCAGTCTGAAATTTTGTATGTATGCAGTAGTTAACACAGTGAAGTTCTGCATAATTTGGATTTTTTTTTATCTTTGTGTGTGGAGAGTGGCCAAATAGCATTTGGAATATTGATACCAGTAGTTGTATGCTACCAGGGTAAGACATCATGTGTCATCCACGTGGGTATGTTATTCAAGACATTCTGGAGAAAGTGTATAAAAGAAATTTGGTTTTCAGGCATTGCAATGCTCTGTATAAGTAATTTTTAAAAGTCCAAGCTATTGTGGGGTTTCTGTACTTTGCAAACAGTTTGCTAATTACCAAATTTTAAAGAAAAGTAAGAAAAAAGAGTCTCTTCCTTCTATTTTTACATTTCTAGTGAAATCTCAACTTTAGGAGAAGGACTGAAGTATTAACAAAGAGGAAAAGAATACATAAGATTGACATCTGTAATGGTCAGGAAAGAGATAAAAGATAAAAACGGGGAAGGTGTGAGCAGCCAGCAGGGAGTAAAAGAGAGCTAGACAAGCTTTACCTTCAGCCAGCTGTCCTACATGGTAGGCAGGGCTCCTTTTATAGCCCCCCAGATCTGTCATGTGATAAGAACTTGGAGAGCTATTGATCTTTTCTGAGACTCCAGAAGACATCTCTAAGGAGATCCAATAGTTATATTAGTTGTCACAAATACTGTCTTCTAAAACTTGTTGTGTATTCACTCATATTAACATTAGTTAATAGTATTTTTGAAAATTACTGATTTGGAAGGTTGCATTGTTGGGGTTTTTTAATGCAGAAGGTTTTATCATAATTATGTTATTATTATTATTATTATTATTATTATTATTATTATTATTATTATTATTATTATTATTATTATTATTATTATTATTATTTCCTGGATGACATTTGTGTTCTAATTTCTGACATGCTTCTGTCACTGAGTCCTTAGTACAGGAAAGATTCAGATTCTATATTGGTACCATAGGGAAGGACTGGAGTGAGAATTTAACCATTACATAAATCCCATAAGCAACAGTCTTGATTTAAGTAACAGAGAAGTGAACCTAGTTTTCCTCATCTTTGCTATAATTCAACTCTTTTTGCCATCCAGAGAGGAATTACAATTTCCCCAGCATAGAAACCTTAAAATACTGCTAATAACCCATCATTCTGATGTCAAGAAAGCCATAATCATTCTAAGTATGGTTAATGTGCAATTACACAGAGCTGCCCTCCTTAAACAATCCTTTTTAAGTTCTCACAACTTACAGGGGGCAAATCTTGTGGCGCCAAATTGTAGAGATCAAAGAGCCCTGGTAGTAGCAAGGATTCTAAAATGCCAATGCTATCAGAAAAAGGGGAATCCAAAAAAATGAGCAACTTCTCCATGGGTGTTCTTGGAAGTATATTTGTCACTCATCTTGAGGCTCTGTTGAAATATATATTCCCAGAGCAGCAACTCACTGAAGAAGCTTCAGTAAACAACTAAATAAAATGTGGTTTTCTGTAAGTATATACACCTTCAGGTACAGAAAAGATGTCTGGACTATTTGATTAGGTGTTTATATGTGTTTACATTTACATGTACATATACACACACAAGTGTGATATATCACAGATGTGTGTGTTTGTGTTGTATGTTTAAACATACGTATAGAGCTGCCAGCGCTATCTGAGGATCTTACAACTATTATTCTAATACCTGAAGTGAGAATCTAATTGAGAGGGGATGTCAGGGAATGTTTAAATCTGAAACATAATAGACCTTAAATGGACTCCCCTTGACTCTTCAGATGGTATTTGTTGTAAGGGAGTACATAAAGAACAAGTGAAAGATTTACACTCTTACTGTTATTTTCAGACACACAGAGGCATACATAGAGGGAAAGAAACTATTTGTGAACTTTGTGAATAAGGTAAGTGTTCTCATAAAAGTGGGATTTTTTTAAAAGGGAATTGCTGAAAATGGCCTAAGAATAAAACTTTTGAACACTGTCTCCTTTTTTTGTCCTTGGTATGAACAAAAGCTCTAAACGCTGTAGCCTTTAACCTTTCCAGGTCTTTCTATTCATTTTCTGAAGAGATTTACATGAGAGATGTTCTTTTTTGTTTGAGCTGTTTGATATAGGTGATGATCATGTAAGTGCAAGGGCCTATCTTTCTCAGGATCTTAGACCCCAGCACTGAGCTAAAAGCTTGCTCTCAGCAGTGGACAGCAGATGAAAATACCTCTGTCCTCCTTCAAATATTATTCCCCTGGAAGTTTTAGCATTTCAGGGCTAATGCTTTACTACTTGGGTGCTTCCAAACCCTAGCCTTGGGATAAAACTGCAAGAGGTTGTACAGTACCCTGGGCAATCCTAGGAGGACATCTATGAGTATGAAGTAGTTGCCTGGGCACTGAACTTCATCAGTCGTGGTATCTGTAGTAGTCTGTGTCCCTTCTCTCTTCCTATATATGCGAGTGACTTTAGCCCACGCATTTAGAGATGAGAACAGAAGCATCCTTTAACTGAGAGGCTTCTAGGGAAAGACAAATTCTGAAGTGAACAGTCCTGTTGTCTGAGTGAATTCTTGCCCTGTGCATGCCTTTTGGAAACTTGCTCATTACTAAAGCATAGCAATTCAGGGAGCAAAATGCTTGTAGTTGGGCTTTAATGTGAAGTCCCTATCACTTCCATATATTAGAGATTTTATATTTTCTTCTATGTGAATAAATAATAACATACTAGGCAAATGCTGGCATTTCTGAAGTTGGCTTACAAAAAAAACCCTAAAGAAAAATCCCAAACAAACCAAACTATTCCATTTACTAAATCTAGGACTTAATTTATTGGCCATAATGGATTTGGTTTTTTCAGATTCCAGCTAAATTAGTTTTCTGCCTTGCTGCATACTTATCTTGCAGCTTGACTGTTTCTTTCTTTGTCACTCAAGACTTGCTTTCTAAAATTTATTCCATGTTATTTCCTCTTCAGCAGGAGGAATTATTGAACTATCAGAAAGAGCAGTTCAGCAATTTCATCATATTTCACAGTGTGTTGCATAATGACTGCCTTATATCGTATTCTCTTCTTTCCTCCCCAACTCTCACTTGATATATCTGTTTTGTTTGTGCTGCTATCTGGGATAGTATCAGCACTGACCACTGATCCAACAACACCTGCTACTATATTTTGTCAAGCTTGCTTTGAATACTGTGATAAGAACAAGTAATTTCTGAACCTGCTGGTGACAGGTGAGTAAAAAAGGCCTGTTCCCCCCCCCCCCCGGTTATGATAATCTGCTCTAATAAAAACCTCTTCTAAATAAATCTTGTTTCAGTAGAAAGGTAGGGATTAGAAAGCACAGAGAACCTAATTTTCAGGAAGACAGAAACTGGAGACTACAACAGCCACCTCTTCTGACAACTGCCTGGTGCTCTCTTCTGAGCAAACCCTGGCCATACAAACAGGGTCAAAGCTCAGTGTTTAGCAGAGCCTTGAATTGCATTCACATATTTAGATATGAGCCACAGTATGCCATTTTATAAGCTAAATACTGCACATTTGGGTCACTTCCACCCTTTTTAATTTATTACTTTTTACTTTTCTATTCTGAATGAGCCCTAGTGTTGGTAGTTGGTTTAATTCAGTTCATCTACACAATAGCTTTATTCTTTAGCTTTATTCTCTCAATCTCTCTTGACCTTCTCCCCATTATTGTTTTCCTCATGTAATCTTGCTTTCCTGATTTTAATTTTATAAGTTCATTTGCTTTCCTTGGAAAGATACCTTTCATTACATATGTTTTTTTAATAGTCAAATTTACGTTCCCATTCCATAAATAACTTTCTCTCTTTTGTGCAACTGCTTAATCTTGTGTTGTTGTTGTTGTATTATTTCTTATATATTTGTGCAAAGCTTAATACACAAAATATGAATAAATAGCAATAAACACTGACATTCTTTCTCATGAGCATTAAAAGAAATAGAATAAAACAGAAATTCTGCTCCTTTGAGGTGGATACTTTAGTGTTCTGAATGTATCCTTGGAAAAATGTAACAGTGATCATGGTCATGTGAAAGTATTAATTCTACATTTTATATGTTGTATTTTTTGAGTTGTCACTCTTACAGCTTCTTTGCTGAAAAGAAATTCAGCTTTTGGATAATAAAATGACTGTGTAGGACATATATTGTTATATTACAGTGGCCCCTTCTATTTTATTGTAGTAGACTCAGAACAGTGCAAAGTCTAAAAGTTACCTCTGCTAGTTAGCTCTTCTGCAGGCAGAAGTTGGTAGCTGAAACCGTAGTTTGCAGCTTAAACTTCTGACTAGTTGTGTTTTTGGAAAGTGAGGGGAATGTTAAGTATAATGTAGCAAAGGCTGGCCCTTGGTAACTGTGCTCTTACCTAAAACACATTAAAAAAAAAAATAACCAAGAGATGCTTTTTCCACTTCTCTGAAAATAGAAAAGAAGGAACGAAAAAGAGAGGTGCCCAAGAGATTTTGAACACATGATTACCTTTTGAGGTGCAGGTGAGGAGCTAAAAAAATAAAGGCAGAAGCCAGACTTCAGAATCTGTGAATCCCCTTGGAAGTTAAACAGCTCCCTGGTTTTTCATTGCTTCTGGCTCCCTGTAGGAGCCCAGTAACTATAGAACCAGAGCTGATCTACTTCTGTTTCAAGAACATCCTGTTTCTATGTTCTTTAACATATTAACTATTCTGATGGAAACAGTATCTGAGCTTGAGTTGTTGATCAGCAATTGAACAGAATATAAACTTGGCTGTTTAATTAAAATGCAGTTTTAGAGTGACATCAAATGGGATGTACTACACAAAATTATATTCTAGTAACTCTCCCTGCTGACTGCAGTCTTTTATTAACATCTCATCTTTTTTCATATCCCTGGGTCCTGGTTAGTCAACTGTTACTTTGATACTTTTGCTGGTATAAACAAAACTTTTGTGTTGAGTGGCAGCTAGGGTGCTTCCATGGAGAGAATATACACAATGCTGATGTATATATCTCCCACATAGTCTCATAAATAGGCATTAAGCCCTATTTATGCCTATTCTTCCCTGTTCATTGACATGGAATATAAGAATGTGCTGGTCCTGCTATTTTTTCATGTTATAACTGCAGTGAACAATTCCAAGTTTCAACATAGTGTGATGAAACTTGTATGTGAAATGGAGCTCCATGGGTGCTGTTTTGTTGAGCATGTGACATTGGCTTTTGGAATGCTGAGGCTGGATACCTTTGGAATGCTGAGGCTGGATACCTTTGGAATGCTGAGGCTGGATACCTTTGGAATGCTGAGGCTGGATATGGGTGGGTTTCTCTGCAGCAAGGCCGGTTTACCCTGGCTTTGTATCTGGCTGCTGTTTTCCTTTGGGTTCAGTCTGGTATTCTGTGATTGAGCAAAACTCCAACTGACTTCAATTAAGAGGTTGGCTGGGGTAGGCACTAGTGTAGTAAGTCTTTTTAAGGTGTTAACATCACAAGTTTCTTATGCGTGTGGAGGTAAAAACAGTTTTCATATAGGACACTGCAACAAATTGACAAACTGTTCCCAGGCTACTCGGGTCAAAGGTCCCCTGTAGCTCCCTACCACCCAAGATGAGTATTGTTTGGGTCCTGGAGGAGCAGGATTCTGCAAGTACCAATGACTGGGACTTGTCTGTCCAATTAATAATCAGAAAAAAATGCAAATACAAAGGGGAACTCGTAGTGATCCTACTATTAAAGCATTAAATGTTTTGTAGCATAAGAGCACTAAGTCAGACTTCTCTAAAGCATTTGAAATTAGGACCCTTTAAAAAAAATACATCAGTTGGAAGGAAAAAAAAAGCTTCAAAGCTGCTTTTTCTCCCCCTTGGAAACCTGCTGGTGTTAGGATAAAATGAATAGAGAAAAGAGAAAGGTTTGCCTTCTAATAAAGCATCTGTTGCCCACTTTGAACATTTCTTACTTCTTTGTGAGTGTGCCTCTTCAGTTATGGTGACTACTGACAATGAAGAACAGAGGTATAGAAAAAGACAATACCTGTTATATAGCCAATATTTCTGATTTCATGTCACTTTGAACAGAATCTTCATTTGACCACATGCTGTGTCCAAAAGGAATTTCTTTGTTGGCTGATCCAAAGATGCTGTAAGATGCTCAAAAAAGTAAACTGCAGGAATCTGTTCAATAAGAAAGATAAAAACAAACCTTACAATTCATTCAGTGCACTGCTATCACTTTTAACTTCAGCCTGTTTTGGCATGCTGCATAAAAACTGAATTCAAATGACTTGTGCTTTTTTTCTCTCCTTTTAAAAATATTATTAATTCTGTACATGGATTATAGAATTCCTTCATCTTGGAAATAAAAGGTAATAAAATAAACAACTTCATACAGACTCAAAATGTGAGAAGGAATAAGAGGGGCACATGCATCCCTGGGTTGTTTAGAAACCTGTAGATGTTTATTATTGCTGCTGAATTTCAGGTGCTGTAACCACACTTTGTGAGGGATCTCCTCCACAAAAGATTTGGAGCCTTTCACAGCAGGAAGTTCTCACATCTGGCTGAGGAACTCACCTGAGTGATTCAGCAAAATTTTGTCCAGACCTCAGACACTTTATTTTTCTTTCTTCTCGAATGCCTACAATTCAAGGCCAAAATGAGAGGAGATTGTATTCTAAGGGTTTCCTTCATCTCTCCCCAGTCAGCTCTTGTCCTGCTTGCAATGGATAAAGTCAGCTTGTGACTGGCCATTGAAGCACTAAGCAAAGGCAAAATAATGAAATATGATGTTAAAGTTTGACCTAATTCAATTGAGTTTAATGAAAAAAGAAGCTGCTTTCATTTTAAATGGATATGGGAAAAAATGAAGTTTTGAATAGACAAACATTTTGATCTTTGAATCATTTAGTGTAGATAAAATTGCAAAGATGACTTCCTTTGCAGTACTTTATTTTGGTACTCTTAAGCTCCCTAAAATTTCCCCTCAGATTCTTTCCTATTTTAACCTCAAGTCTATTTTAGAATTTAAAGAAGAGCACTTGTTAAGTTGTGGCTGTAGGTTTTTTTGTGCTTAAAAATATGTATGTTTTTTCTTGTGGATCACACCACTCATGAATAGAAGGAGGGCACCTGTGGGTTGGGGCATAACACATTTAAGAGTAGTGAGGCCCTCTACTCAACAAGGATGTTCTTAATTACTCAGATTTAGTTAATGACACAGATTTCCTATATGCCTGAATTATAAAGATGCTCTGAGATGCTCACATAGTACAGTAGTGAGAGCCCTTAGCAAATGGATGTAATGATTGCAGTTGAATTTTATTGTGACTACAGTCTAGTACAATTACTCATGTGAACTATTATATTGGACTTTTAAATATACAGGCTAATTTTAATTTCTCAGTTGCAGTGTCTACAACGTAAGAAATGTAGCATGTTTTTGGAAGGAGTTAAGGCACATTATAAGAAATTACATCTATCAGATGCTTTATGGTATTTGTGTGAAATCTTGTGATGATAAAGAGAAAATATAACATGCATGGGTCTTTCAAATATTACAAACAATTGGTATTATATGGACATATATATAAACTGAGGTCGATTTCAACAGCAGTGTGGTTCATATCAGGGTACAAAAATTGGCATATGAAATCAAATACGCCATCAATCAAATTTAGTGTCAGAGACATTACAGGATTTTGCAAGAAATAATCTTGTGACATGATCCTACTCTTTGAACTCAATAGGAAAGCTCATTGAAGTTAATGGAGCAGGGCTGAGTCCTTGCAGAATAACCTGTTCCTACTGAGAAAGTGTCTCTGTAACCCTTTCTTTAACAGTGGTTGGCACATAAACAGACTGGTGAGGACTTGGATACTTTCTAGTAATAACTTTACCTACTTATTTTATAAGGATGTTCTTGTAATATCTAATTTCTTTTTCAATATCATTCGTATCTCTGACTCAAATTTTTCATTCTGCTGTGAGTTCCACAGATTTAATAACTTTTCTGTTGAGTGTTTCTTTCATTGGTTTTATATTTATGCCTTTCCTTTTTAATTCACTTTACCTTCTCTTTTAAAAGAGAGCAAAAAAGAAAATTTAATCTCTTATCCATATCCTTCATTACTGCCAAATTTCTAGAATATTTGCTGTCCATTCTCTAATATTCTTAAATCCATTTGTTTGTTTTCACTGAAAAGTGAAAATATTAATTACCCAAGCCCTGGCATCCTGAAGGAGCAATGCATCCACTACATGTAGGTGTTTGAGAAAAGTCTGGAAGATTGTGGCCCTTTGAAAAAAGGTGACACAAGCCTTGGAAACATGGGTTTGTGCATGACATACAGGGTGAATAAACTGCCCTTGGATAAGTTTCTCTGGGTCAGATCCTTAGTCTGGTTCAGCTGAAACAATTGGGTTCTGCTGTGAGGCTGACCAGGCTTGCTCTGGGAAGGGTGGCAAGATTTGTGCTGACAGATCATATTTCTAACCAGATTTGAGCAACAGTCCTTTCCTTTCACTGTCTTCCATTTCAAATGAAGCCACAGCAGATACTCCCATTTAATCATTAGCAACTTACCTCTAAGCTGGCCACCCTCTGTCTCATTTGAACTCCTCGGTCTGCAGCCATTGCTGGCTTTCCCAAGGGTTTTACTCTTTGAATTATGCATTCTTTCTGTCAAGTCATCAATAAGTACTCAGAGCAGATGTATTTCTGTAATTGATTAATTATCTCTTCATGGCAAATAGTAGAGTTTGTGATCGAGTGAGCAGGTTCATAGATTCTCTTGATCAAAGCATCAGAATCTGATTATACTTCCTATAAAGAACATCCTTTGAAGTGGATCAGCACTCAAGTAATTCAATTACCTTCTTTCTGGAAAATTCATCTTGAAAGGAGGTCATTTGCTCAGGTACAAAGAGGTGGAAGATACTGTTTCCATTATGACCCATACGGTGACTTAATGTCAGCCTCAGAAAAAAAGGAGTATGTAAAGATTATTTACTCAACTGTAGAGGTAAAGATGTGACTTTTTTAATTCTGTAGGTTAAATAGATATACTTTCTTTAAAATGGATCCCATATATATTCATTTGTGTCTGACCTTTCCTACAGTTTTAGAAAAAATGAACAGTTACCAAGTTTAAACTTAAAAATTTGCTTGTCAGCCAATTTAATAGCTCTTATTGTCCTCATAAGTGTAGATTAAAGCCCCTTTTTCAAACCAGGCATCACTCTTCTTTTTTCTCTCCTTTTACGTAGGGCTGAAAGTTTCTAAGGGATATCCATTAATCCAGGAATTATTTTTCCACACTTTTTCTTTCCCAGAAGTGTGTCAACATTGCTAATTTCATTATTAAAATAGATCAATTGTTTTTATTAGGTAACAAAAGAACTTTAATACAAAGAGATGAAAACTACTGTTGAATATTTCTTATTAGGTTACAAAAGAATTTTAATACAAAGAGATGAAAACTACTGTTGAATATTTCTTTAAATCTGAGAACTTCTAAGAAAAATAATGGAAAAAAGTAAAAGGCATTTTTAATTTGAGCACTTTTAAACATGAGAATTATGTTATTGATTTCCTTCTTTAACATTAAAATCTTAGTTTTATTCATACTGTAGATACATAGGAAGTTTGCAACACAGTTTTGCATTGCTTCAGACAAGGCCTATATAAATGCTATTAGTACTAAAATCTTCTGTTCTCAGTTAAGGAGATAGGATGGGGAATAATTGCTCTGTAACATGATAATTTTCATCCTGACACGATCAGGAAGACTTCAAATGGATGGAAGAGATTTTTTTTCCTCATATATGGAAATAGTATCAAATTGTGCTAAACCAAAATTTGTTCTTTTTTTTTTTCTTCTACTCAGCAACACCTTTGCTATTATCTTTCTTCTCAACAGGTAAATCAGATACTAGGAGGACCTTTTTTCCTTTAAAGGGGATCTGCTGGCTGTAAGAGCTGACAAACATTGTGTGGTTAAAAGCTAACATGAAAGCTGAATGAGTGAAAAGTAGTTAGGTTAAGAAAATGGAAAAGCCAGCCCTTTAAAACAACTATAAAAGTAACCATCTCATTCTGTGGCATGTGGAATATTTGAATGGAGATTAAAAAAAAAATCAGGGAATCTTGTATTCTTTGCTGCCTTCATTCTCTTTTGGATGTGAAGGTATCATAACATTTTTAAAAGTTCTCTCATACATTCTTTGTTATCACTGGACATCAGGGAACGTGTGACAATGATACTTCCTAGAGTGGTGATACACATGGTAGATCTTTATAGTTAGCTTGAATTATGTGACATTTTACTTTAGATCTTGTACTGGTGGATGTTCAGTGTCCCTCAGTAAATCTGTCCATAGTAGAGGACAATTAATTAGTAATTTGCATTTTACCAACACAGCTGAATGAAATGCTCTTCTCTAGAAGTAGTTAAATAAGGTGAGGACTGCAGAATGAGACTTCATTATTTTTGGCTGTATGTGATGCAGGCTAAATGCAGGTCAAACAAGACTGTTAGGCCTGTTGAGTCAATGATTCATCTTCCATTACAAACATCTCCTATGAAGTGATAATGTGTTACTTTGGCACAGTTGACTTAATTATGACTATTCTACTCAGCTGAATATCATGAAAGTATTTTTCTCAAAATGCCCATACTGTGAAAGTTCCAGATTCTTTGCTAAAGCAAAAGTCCATTAACTGGATTATTTTATTTTTAAGTTCATGACTATATGTTAATTGGATCAATATAAATTATTTTGAAGTGGAAAACTGCAATCAAAAAGAAAAAAACATAAAAAATTACTTAACTGCTTCTTTGTTTTTACTGCTGCTGAAGGAGTAAAGTCCACTTAGCATAATGAAGATAGAACTATGTGTGTGACCATGGAGTTATTCCATTGAAAGCCATGGAACACAGATAAAATGTAGATGTGAATGCTGGAGCAGTAGCCAAGCAATGAGGATGTTAAGTGGATGAGAATGTTGGAATGGAAATGGAAATCATTAAATGTAGGTGTCAGGGTTTTGACATGTGGCTATGACTTTAGGCAATTTTGCAACTGATACTGAAAAGAGAAAAAAAAGAAACATCCTATTGAAAGAAAAAGTTTTCAAACTTTGCAGACCAGAAATATAAGCTGTTCAAACAGATCACCGAAAACACTACTACATTTCCACGTTATACTTTTTTAATAGCTGCAGTTTGCAGTGGTTTATCAATGGAACATCTGGAGTGACCTTTTGGGGGTGCCTGGAGCCCAGCTGGAGTAATGCTGCTCCCCACTGTCAGCGGGGCACGAGCCTGGCTGCTCAGGAGCCCTGTCTGATGGGTGAGTGAAATGGAGGCTTAATTCTTTCTTCTCCTATTCTCTCTCTTTCTCTCCCTCTCTGTATGTGCCTCTCTGTATCTTACACAAACTTTGAGTCATTAGTGGACTGCCTGCTGTAGAGATCTCTGGGCTTTACACAATCTGGCAGTCTGTCACTGGAAAGGAGATCTAAATCAAATCACAGCAGAGAAGAAGAAAAATTTCTCTTGTGAGAGCTGTCACCTTGCTTTTAAAGATGGCAAGGATTTGAAGAGGGAAAAAAAAGTATTCAGGAAGAATGTATTTCCATAATCCAGCAAACTTTTTATGGTTTGAAATATTTTATAATTGCACAGGGAGTTTTCATTTGTCTCCTCGGTCTTTGTGACCTCATTTGCATCTTTGGTCCCTCACATCCCAGTGTTCACACTAATCTTTATCCATCCCATCCGTGGGAGACTCTGATAGCTCCTGTGAACAGCTCCTGAAATTAAATAATGTTATGTTGATATAAATTATAAATGTTAGAAATATGCATCTGTTTCCAGTTAAATACTGAGTCCCGAGTTTTCTGGAGCTGTGGTAAATATCTGTTCTGTGTTCCCTTTAAAAATAATTAATAAAAAAGAATTTTTAATTCTCTTGAACTTGACACTGCAGCTGGAGTACAGTAAAGATTTAAATTATATCTCTACTGTAGTGAAATATGTTTGGTTCTGTATAAGAAATTTTGCCAATATCATGTCTACACTTGTTCGCTGTGAATGTACGATTCTTCTTGTGACTTCTTTTCGTCACACCAGAGTGACTGTAATTTCTTTTTCCTGTGTCTCTCTCCATGTGAAAGGAAAAAAAAGGACAAAGGCTGTGGTGCCAGGCTGTTCTGCCAGCAGCCCCACTGGCACCAGACAGAGCGAGCACCTAACTCAGTTTCTTGCACTTTTAGCAAATCAGATTAGTATTAACTGCTGCATTTTTCTTGATCTGGAAATGCTTTATCAGCTTGATTTGGACTTTATCTTTCATGGTACTGTGTTTATGTCACTGTCAGGTGACATCTGAAATAAGTTCACAATTTCTTCTTCCTCTTGTGAATCTTTTCTAGGTAATACATGCTTGACTTCTGCAAACTTCAGTGGCTTTCTCAAATTGCAAGCTGCAGGACATTTCCAATCTGAGGTGCTTCATTTCAAAATTAAGTTGTCTGATAATTAATGAAGCATCTCTTGTGTTCTTTTGAAAAAGTCAGGCTCTGAAAGGTGGAGGAAATGAAAACTCCAGCATGACAGCAGTTCCACCCAAGCCTTATGATTAACGTGCTGGGATGGATTCTCAGCTGTGCTGAGTTTGGCCTTCCTGAAGCTGAGCAGAGCCAGGGGGAGTGGTGGCACGGAGCCACCTTTGCAGTCCTTTGATCCTGGGCCAGCCAGGGGCAGGACTGGCTGTCTGTGCACTTGAAAGCAACCTAAGAGGTGTTTTACACTGAGCAGTTATAATGGTGAGGTAGGGGCTGTGAACCCCCACAGCTGCCCCAGCCCCCCTTCAGTGCTACCCTGGGCATTGCTCCATTCTGCTCCCCAACCTGACTTATGGTACTATCACTTGTCACCAGGAATCATGACTGCATCTTTACAGGTGCTGCTTTTAGAAGTGAAATAGTAGCCAAAGTATGAGACAAAAAAATTGCCTGTTACATTTACACATAGAAGAAAATCTCTCTTTAACCAATATATTCATTTTATTTTGAAACAAACCCACTTTTAATTATTTGTCACAATTTCAATATCTAAATCCATTCTATTGTGTTACTATTAATCTTGAATAAATATTTTATTTTTAGAAATTCTATTTACCACTAAATGTTTTTCATTAAAGATATTCGAGGATATTAACTGTGCATTTTTGAAAACACTTGTATATTGGAAAAGCATACATTTCCTGGGTTAGGGTGAAAGACTTCTATTCTGAAGGGAAAATGTTTCACTTGTTTCTTAAATCTATAAAGTGTTACTTCCCCATCAGGGCTTTATTTTGTGGTAGTAAAGTAGTAATCTTAATTCTGAGAAAATATTCTTTCCTCATTAATCATGTTCATAGATTACATACTTGTGAACTCTTTGAGGTTAATGTGTTTATCACAGAAATATCCTGTAGACTCTTCTGTTGGTGTGATCTGATTTTCAGGATTTGAAATTTTTCAACTATTCCATCAAAATTTTTCTTTTCAAATGTGAGAGCTATTTAAAATATAAGGGTTTCTAATTTGCTGCTACTGGTATGTTCTTTGAACTAGGTTGTCTAGATTTTTTCCCTTTGGATGAGACCTTTATGGAAGAAGGGACAGATGATCTTGTGTATTTGCCCAGTGTGTGGTTTCTGAAACATCTGGTGCTGGCTCTGTTGGAGACAGAGGAGTAGGGGACAAGGAAGAGGGGGAGGAAGCATTCTTTTGGAAAAACTGCTTTTTCTCTTGTTTATTTTAAAATCTTGTCCTGAACATCTTCAGATTGCTCTAGTTTTGAAAGCTCTGGCTTTGTCTCCAGTTGATATCAGTGAGTTATTCTGTCCTCATATATGTTTAGTGTATAAACAATAAAAAAATGAGAGCCCTGTGGTACACTGTTCCTGAAATACTATTGTTCAGTGATCAAGCTAGCAAAGTCTGCATCCTAGTACAAATCTGTGCTTAAATTCTGCATTTACAAATTGTGACTCCATTACCTTTACTTGCAGCTTTAATGTTCCATTATCCTGTTTGTCCTCTGTGTGTGTGAATGTACTATCACACGTGCTGCCTGGGAGGGGGTACATTGTGCTACTCCCACCCCAGGCTGTATTCCTTCTCTTGTCTGAAAGCACTAGGAAGCAGTGAGCATAGTTTGGATCTTGGAAATCTCTGTATCTTACTTCATCTGGAAAAAGCAATGTGTTTCCTGAATCCTTTTAAATCTCTAGGTCTTAAAGGAAGAAGTTAATTAAAAAAAAAACAACTAAAAAACCCCCAAAAGTCAGAAAATATATGAAAAGTTGTGTGATGCAGAGGTGTTAGGACTCTGTTGCTAAAAAAGATCCATTCAGGTAATGCTTTATTATTAACTGCTGGAAAAATATTTATAAATCAAATTCTCATCTGTTTCTTCCTAAATGGTGCGGTTTTAGGGGACAGTTTTGCAACCAGATTTGGACATTTGGAAAGGAAAGGCAGCACAGCTATAGAGAAGTTGGATAGAAGTGGATAGAAGTTGAGCTGGATAGGAAGTTGACTGGGACAGGGAACTTCATAGAAGGCTGAGGCCCAGGGAGCAGCACTTTGGAGGGAGAAGACGGACTTCAAAGGGAGAGCACAGGCTGGGGACAGGCAAGAGAGACTTTTAAGTGGACTTTAAGTCCTCTAACCAATGACACAGAAGCTCTGTGCTCACCAGTCCTGACCCAGCTTTAGCTTGAGCCTTTTCCTGTTCTCCCCCTTAGAGAAAATAACTTTTGTTCATTGTTAAGAAGAAAACGTCAGAGTGTGTTCACAAGGGAGCAGCATCCATTGCATGATTGGAAGCCCTTTCATGCTTTTCCTTCTCTATTTCCATCACTGTTTTAGGAATATCTTCTCCTTTGTGACTCTTTACAATTGATGGCCGTGGACCAAAGTTGTTCCTATGATTTTTTTTAATTTTTTTTTTTTTTATGAACTTCCAGTGGGAAACCGTAAAGGGTCTAATTCTGAGATCACGGTTTGAGGATACTTGGTACTTAAAAGAATCAAGACCTTAGAAAAATTACTTCTCATAGTAGTGGTAAAGCTGACCTAGAATATTTCCAAAGGAAAGTCTTTTCTGTGAAATATTAAGTTAACAAGATGTGTTAAACTCATGTGTCACACTTTGAAAGCTTGAGAGTTTAGAAGTGGGAAGCTCTCTAAATTCACAAGAAAGATGAAAAAGACCAGAAACAGAGGAACAAGAGGGGAAGGACAATGTAAGGCACTTTTTCTTAGCCCTCTGTGACCAAGGCAGGCTCAGAAAGTTACAGCCTGTCAGACTGATAGAAACAGTTGGCAGTTATTTTACTCAAGTGAGTAAGATTTCAAAAATGGGAAAGACAAGGGCTGCACATTAAAGGTTTCTGAAGCGTTCCAAGAGCTCCTCTTTTACCAATTACATTCTTGTACATAAACCAAAATGCCTTATAGACTCTTGAAAGTTTTCTCTAACACACCTTTCTAGAAATCTCTAACTCCAAAGTGGAAATTTATAAGTATCTTTACAATATAAAATTGATCTATGAGCAAGTGGCTGTGTACTATTGGCAATTTTCTAGTTGGAAATTGTCATGCGTTATAAAAAAGTAATTAATTGATCTTGGAGCAAATTCCAAAACCATGTGAATCCTGGACAGCAGCATAAATGTTGCTTGTGTTCTACTATTTTATTTGTTGATTATTATATATGTAATCTTTTGGGTGAGTGCCTTAAATAATAGGAACAATAGGTATCCTACGGTGAGAAATAAATGAAGACTTTTCATGTGCAGAGTGGCACTACTCTTTGCTGCTCCAGCATGGCACTTTTTGGACACAGCAGGTTAGCACAGAGCAGTGCAGACCAGGAGAGCAGCAGCAAAGCTGTGCTGTTCCAGGCCACAGGCTCCTCAGCAGTGTCCTTGCTCTGAGCATCCTCCTTAACACAGGAAAATGCTCCTCCCATGACCAAACACGCAGCTGTCTGTCCTTTACAGACATCAGGCTCACACTGAGATGAGAGGATCAGCCACACAGTATTGTCATCCCTAAGTACTGAAAATTAATGATATTTTAAATAAATAAAATTAGAACTTTATTTTCTGGTTTGCGGGCTTGTAGGGTATGTTTGAGTGACTTTTCTCAGAAACCACAGAGGCTGGAAACTTTCCTTCTTTTGTGATTCTCATGTTATTAACTGGCTCCAGATGTTGTAACTGTACAAACACAAGTAGTGAGAGAGAGTTGTAACTATATCATTCATGTATCAGCATTGGGAAGAGCAATCTGAAGAGGCTGATAGTAATTTCTTCTCCAAGAGGCAACATTCAAGGCAATTAGGTGTAGCTGAGCAGTAAATAGTTGAGAAGTAAAATGTGGCCATGGAGAATAATAAAAGATAGTTTGAGGTTTCTCTGGGACCACTAAATACAGAAGGGTCATAAGATTAAAAGAGACCAAAAAGAAAGTAGGCACCTCACTTATTTTTCTGCTTCAGCATGGGGTAGAGAGGTGCTGTAAGGGATGCAGGTGTGCTCACAGAATGCATCTTTGAGAGACCAAAGTCTACTGTAAAAAGGAGAAAATTTTTTCTAGAATAATTTTTCACACACATAAAATAGATTCAATCTTTGCATACTCCTTACACTAAATCTGAGGTGTCATATCTGTACAAAACTCCATATTGGTGGTCTAGCATTGAGTAATACAAGCTCTACTAATTCCTGAGAATAGACATACTTGTAGTGAAATGCTTAAAATGTAGAGGCTAAAAAAGATGTCATTAGAGTGATGGATTCTGCAGTAAATGTTCCCTTTGAGAGAATGTGTCATAGTATATATTCTCCTCTATAAATTGTACTAGTTTGTGGTTTAAAAAAAACTGAAGGGAAATCGGATATTGGAATTGGGTTTACTTCCTTGACTGTGATAAATCCTGGCTTAATAGCAAAATTTAAGACAGTGTGTGAAAAATATGGAGAAACCAACATATCAGGTCATGGTAGACACACTGTATTTATGCATTTAATGCTTCCTTTTGGAGTATCTTATCAATACAGCTGGGTTTTATCTGATTACCAGTCTGATGCTCAAGAACATGCACAGACTAACACACGTTGAACTCTTGTAAAAGCATTTGGAAAAAATAGCAGGGTATCAATTATTCCATGCAAACTGCTGAACTAAACTGTACTTCAAATGCAAATCCCTCCCAATGCTGAGGATGGCATTTGCCTTCACTAGCACACAGGTGTAGCTATACTTGGAGGCTGATATGAGAACCAACAGCCTTGTAGTGAATTAAAGCAGATTGGACTGGGGCTTAGATATTTATTTTTTTTTTAGTTTGTAAGGAAAGCAAAACTACATTTATTGTCAGTCAATCTAGAACTCACCCCAATCCTGGCTCAGATTCCCAAGTGCTGTCACCTCCTCTGTGTGTGAGGTGTGCAGACGGGGTGAGGTGGCTCTGCAGGGGCTACAAGGGGAGCACAGGGCAAACCCTGCCTGGAACAACAGCACCAGGACCTGCACTCCCACTATCACCCCTTCCCCTGCTTAGCACACTGGCTACCACCTGCACTGCCCATGAATTCTGCACTGCTCGTGTGCCGTGAAAAGCAACTCCCAGTTCAGACCCTGCTTACACCACCTCACTCATACGGAATCTGGGGCACATTATACACAGACCTCTGAGATGAAAGGCCAGCCCTGAACAAGCCATTCTCCCATGGAATCCTCTCAGTCAGTCAGTCTCTAATGAGAAACACTAAGGAACGTGTTTCCAGCTCTGCTCTGGGTTTGGCCAGCTTCTAAAACCTGGCTAATTGTCTACATGTGTATTGTTCAGTTGAAACTCTGTCAGAAAACAGTTTATCTGGCTGGATTTAAAAGTCAGCTCTCCTCCTGTCAACCATGTTACTCTAGTTTAAGCTGGAGGGTAAATGCCATTGATAATTTAGGTGCATATTCTACTACAATGCACAAAGGAAAGTTAAGCCATTTCTTTCAGTTCAAGACCCCACTGGGTTAATGAAATGTTCTTAAAATAAACAGCTCACCTGTGCATTTGATAGCTGAGTAATCAACATAAGGATATTGCTTTGAGAATATAGCCTGCAAAAAAGTGGGCAAAGTTGACAATTAATACTAATACTTCTGTAGGTAAAATTATATCTGCCTATCTGTAAACTTTTAAAGAAAAATTAAAATGCTCTTTATTGCATTTGAAAGAGGTGAGGTGTGTTTTGTTAACAGCAATTTTTAAACTTTTCCCATAACATGTGTTATGCTGTATTACAAGTCAGTTTTCCTTTAGGAACAAGAAGGAAGTTCTTAGAATGAATACAAGTTCACCTTATTCATTGTCACAAATTAAAATGATGACTTGTTCTGCCTATAGTAGCTTGTAGATTGCTATCATATTTCTAGAGATAGGTTTTAACTTAAAAATAATTTCTGGAGGCTTTTTGCTTTTGATCAATTATGTTGCGTTGTCCAAAATGAATAAGCGTAATAGAAATTTATTTAACTGCAATTCAAGTTGGCTGCTAGCCACTCTGGTTTTATTTGTTTGATAGCTTAAGTGACAAAAGCAAAAAAAGCTTTTGTGCTTTTTTGTTGCCCATCCTTTTCACGCACACTAAGACTCTTTTTTGCCTACTGGGACTAAAGTTTTGGAGAGGAATAAAACAGTCTATTCCTTGCTATTTACTATAAAGAAGAAAGCTGCATGGAGGCTCTGATATTTTTGGTAGGCACATGTGGAACAAACATGTGTAATTGTAGGACTGATCCAGCAGAAAGTTTAGCTGTATATCATGGTATGTCATTTGGGGGAATAATCTGAAGTATGAAACAAACTTAAGTGTGTGTGAAAGTGCTGTGGAGCAGAGGAAGTTTTATTTATGAAAATGCCCTACTAACATAACCCATGTGCAATTCTGTAGACTATTGCATGTGTCTCTGTAACATGCAAATTTTGCTTTTAATCTTGTCCAGTCTGTTATATCCATGAAAACAAAGAGACAAAAAGTATATTAGTCATTTGCCAGATGTCTTAGGATGATGAAGTGGCTGATATAGTCCAAGTAGATGGAACATCAAGGCTGGTTTGCAATTTGATGTATTGAGTGTCTAGTGGCCTTCAGTTATTCTCACTTTCCTTATGAGCTGGAAATTCTTGAGATAAATTAAATACCCAAAAGGTGTTTGGTCTACATGCAGCATTTATGGTTTTTTTTACCTTTTTTATCTTCTGAAAATGAATTCATCAAACAGTCTCACAACGTAAAACTACTTGTTGAAGATGCTGCAAGAACGTGCCTTGCACTTGTGTAACCAGTTGTGTTTGTTTACTTTTGTTCAGACAGCGCATCAGTACCTCAGGCGGCTTCTTTGTCTCTCAGAGTACCTCAAACCTCATTGCACCTTAAAGCACCCTTACAGTGGGGTGACAGAGCATCAGGGGCCACCAGGAAACAGAAGCATTACAAAGCAGCAGCAACCATCTGTTGTGTTTCTGACATTAGTGAACTGCAACAAGAAAAGGTAAGAGGAAACTAAACTGTGGGACAGAGAGCTTAAGCAGCAAGTTCCTGGGTTTGTTTCTGTGCTGTGGAAATAGTTGCAAAGTGTGGCAGAGGTACTCTATGTCTGCTATGATGTATTAAATAAATATGAAGGTGACATTAATGCTATGAAGTAATGTTAGTAAATTAACTCTTAATATGTCACATCAGTCAAACTATTACTTTAACTCCAGTGGAGGTTGGTTAATGAGACACTATTGCTGTAGAGATGGACATGTAAAACAATGTTTGCCTTCTGCAGAGGGCTGCCTTAGCAGCTTTTTTAAGGAGTGATGTGTTTGCTGGTGTCACGTGATGTGAGGTGCTGGTTACATACAAGTTCTCTGTTGACCCTCCTTTCTCCTGAAATGTTCCATAATAGTGCAATACTGTGATGTCCATTAATACTGGAAAATCTGTGATTAACGAGACTGGGGAAGGCTTGCTACAGTTTTATAAAGGAGGCAGCTGAAGCACAAGCCAAATTTTGCCTGAAGTAGTTTAGTGGTAATGCTAGGAAGAGGAATGATGAGTCTTGACTGTGTTCATTTCAACAAATTGAAATACTGTACAACCCTCTTATACAATTTGACTACAACATAGAGGTTGCTGTAAAGACTTGTCTAATCTATACAGATTTGCAAGAACAATTTGAAACTCTAATTAGTGAGTCAAGGAAATAAATAAAAAAGAGCTTCTTACAATGATTGAAGAAGACATAATACAGTCAAAAATGGTTACCCACATTTGAGGACTGCCTATTAAGTTCTTAATGCTATCTAATGTAGAAGAGGGCAAAGAAGCAGTTTTTCTATATATTTATTAGATGTAATGTATATCAATTTGCTAGTTTTGTAATTCACGTTATAAATAGCAAGAAAAAAATCTGGAAAAGAAATACTTAGAAAAATTTAACAAATTAATGCTTATTTGCTTAAGCCTTGAGAGCCTGATTCTGCAAAGCCAAGCCTTCCTCAAGGGTAGCAAGGAATCTCACCTTTGTGGCTGCTAGGAAAGCTGAAAGTACTCAGCAACACTTCTCTTGATTGGAATTCAGGTCACCAAAATCATCTGATAGATTGCAAGATCCAATGAATTGGAAGGAAAGAGCAGATCTTAGACAAAGTGTGGACTGTTTGGAGAAATTCTGTGATAGCTTTCAATCTGATGATATATTCAATTTTGTTATTTTTCCCTTCTGATCATATCATGATGAATTGTTTAAATTAGCAGAGTTAATTTACTCCCCGAATAATAATTTAAAGAAGTATTCCTACTTGTCAGAAAAAAAAATGGTGAAATAGCCAACAATTTAGGCATTGTTTCTAGTGTTTGCATGTTCTCACCAGGTGAGTAAAATATTCAGAAAAGGGAATTATGATTGATATCATATGTGTGAATTCAGTCATACCTGTACAGGATTAATGGAAATTTTGAAGTTAAGTCTTCCTTGAGATACTTGGTATATCTACAAGTGTCCTAATTGTTTGTTCCTTCCATTGCCCTTATGTGTGGGCCCTAGGGGCATGAAATAGTTATATGATAAATATTTGAGCACTTATGCATTGTTATAAGAACAAAGAGATGTGTCAGTTTTGGTGGAAAATGTTACTTTCTGAGGTAAAAGCAGGTTTTTCTGTGGAAAAGGGTGTAATCAGATAACAGTTTAACCAAACTAAATTAATCCTCCAAAGAAATACAGGAAATATTTGCAGCTAAGTGTCCATTTACAAAATGTTCTGAACTCTTTCCTTTGAAAATAAAGTTTAAAGAAAGAAGTTCTCTATTTTTGGGATGAGTATATACTCCTGTCATTAGCATTGCTGTTAGTGGGGATGAGTGGGAATAACCACGAATACAAATTTGTTTGCATTGTTCAGTGTAAAGCCATCTGCTTTTTGCTGTAATGTGAGAGATGTACAACTAGAGCCAACAGAGACACCACCATCGCTACCCTAACAAAGGTCTCTGATTTCCAAAGGGTATGGATTTCTTTTTCATACTTCAAAGAAACCAACCTGCCTTCTCAGTCCAACTTTACGGTTGAGACTTCTGAGCTTTTCTTTTAGGGCCATGTTATGAACTGCTGAAACATAGGGGTTTATCAGAGAACCCCCAATGCAAGCTGAGCTCTGGCTGTAGTACAATTTAAATTATTTATGCACAGTGCTGTGTTCAGACCATGTGCACATTTGTCCTTGTCAGTCAACAAGTGTTCTATTAATCAAACAGGAACCCTGGTGCGTTCATTACAAAAGTAAGAGCATTGAATTTGGGATGGTATTTTTAGTGCTTTTGACAGACAGGGATTATTAAGCTGTCACTCCCTCTTTTCTGCCAACTCCCCTATCTTCCTCCCCTTCTTCTTCAATGCATTGTCATTTTATTATTAAGAGCACACTAATAGTTAAACGACAGGAACCCTAAACCCCTGACTAGTTCACTGACATGACAGGTTATTTTTTCCCTCTATTCCCTGTCCAAGAACCCCTGCTGATCTTCCCAGCATGCAGTGCTGTGTGACCCTTAACATCTGGCAGTGATTAATTGTCTTAGTGTCATAGCGATCGCCTTCCTCCCTCTGATCCTCACTTACTTTGTTCTCTCTTTTAAAGCCAGTGTGCTGGAACCTTTTCTTCCCACTTTTGAATCTATCCAGTATCCAGGATACTGTGTGTGTCTACTGCGATACAACTTGAAAGAAACCGAAACAGTCAGTTATTTGGCCCTGAAAGTCTGGTCATGGATTCAGAGGGCTTTCTGTTCACTTAAGGGGTGTGCTTGAAAAACAGCACTAACTAGAATGACACAGATCTTGTTGAACTTGATCCGGATCTCAGGTCCCTTCTAAGCAAACAATGCAATTATGGGCAATGCCATTTTCAGCGGACACATGCGGTATTGTGTCGAAGGCTGTTGGCTGCAGCTTACATGTTACATAGATTAAGGGCCTGACACCTCCTGACAGTAGCTACTCCTTTGTGCTCAGCTCACCCTGCTGTACCACGCTGCTACAGAGGGCTGAGCCCTGTCTGGGCTGGGGCTCTTCTCAACTCCCACTGAGTTAGGCAGGTTCCTGCGGCTGCACGGAGGACTCGTGTGTTGGCTCCAGCGTGTGATTGCCTGGGCTGAGAGATAACACAGAGATGGAGTGTGCAAGGGAGTTTTGTTGGCTGAGCAATATCGAGAGAAGATAACTCTACCACTAAGATGTTCTCCTCTCAAAACACAGCAGACATCCCACATGATTTTCAAGAATAGTTTTAATCTCTGTCTCAGTTTCTCATGTTGGAAAATAAAGACAGTGAATTCTTTGACCTATAGGAGACTTCGAGTTTTCAGAGACCTTTATTCTTCCTGTATGAATATTAAGTATTGCTAGGTGATTATTCATATCTGTCTATTTAAGACCAGCTACTAGGCATGGGGGAGCTCTGGAAGAGGGAGGAAGTAGGCATTTTATGCTGAAGTTTCTTGGTTTTTTTTTCTTTGTTTGTTTGTTTTCTTTTTTATATTGCTTACATTCAGGATGCCTGTGATGTATTCAGAGTTTGGCAACTTGCATGGGTAATTACCAACTGCTCTAAACTTCTACTTCCTTGCATGCAAATGCAGGATGAGCTAATAGTTTTCTTTGCAAAAAACTAACCCTCTTACAATTTGAAGATGAAAGGTAAAAATAAACAATTGTTTTAAATCCTGGTTGAATAGCACAATACATGCACTGAACTTAAACTACTGTTACATTTACATTTTAAGGCAAAATAACTGAAAGGCAGTTTCTCCTTCACTTACCTATTGAATGTTGAGTTCAGAGTCTCTCTGTCTCCCATGACACACACTCCTCACAAATAGATTTCTCCAGAGCAGTATTATGTTCTAGCTCTCCATGTATTTCAAACAACTATAAGACCATTTATTTTCTATTTCAAACCAAAATAGTAAAATGGAGTGCATGGCCTTTTCTAGTTGCTAAGCAACCCTTTGTAACATGCATCCTGCATTTTGCTGTGCCATTTGGCAATTCACACAAGATCTTGTTTGTTCATTTCCAGTCTAGTAAAATTGGTTGCTATATTTCAAGTGCCAGTATAGATCAAAGTATTTCCTAGAAGGATAAACATGTTAACTGGCACAGAGCGAATGATTAACATCAAGCACAAGCCTTTTAGTATAAAGGACTTGGCATGTCATCCATTGGCAAAGCTACTCAAATGAATGCCATCTATACCTAACAGATGTGCCACTGAGGAGTTATCCTCTTCTTCCCAAAGTACTGCTTGCTGGGCTGGTGTGACTGAATAAGGATGATAGCCACTGCTGAGCTTTGTAAGCAACTGAGCCAAATGCTTTTGTCAGCTGTGGCAGTGTATCTGGAGATCTCTGCTGACTTTGCTTGAGCTTCTTCAGTTTTGCGTCCATATAACTAATAGTAGAATTATATTAAACTGTAGTTTCTCTTCCTCTGCCCTTTGTGAACACTTACACACAAAAGAGAGTCTAATGTGTGGCTGTTTAATTTTACTTGTCTCCTATACACTCTAAGTGCATGACTAATGAAAGTTGTCTTTAAGTAAGGAATACTCATTCCTCATAAACAAGGCAGGACATACCTGGGTTTTGCATTTCTGATTAAAAATTATAGATGATCTGGATCCCTGTGCTAGTATTCAGTTTGGAGGGGAGGGTTGAAAGAGCGCTGGTCGAGGAATGTTTTTAAAAATAGGTATGGAAAACAATTTTAAAAGCTGCATATGCATGTCTGTGTCTATTTTGTCATTGCTAGCTGCTTGTGCATTTGTGTGACATCTGTAATTTGCAATCTGTGTCAGGATCTCAGTGGTACACTGGGACAAAATATACAAGTATACAATGGACCAAATGTCACACACTGAGTAACATTGCCATTAAAATACTCTAAGTTAGGAATGGTGTGGTGCAGGGCTAAGTTTGACATGAGTGGCAACAATTTTGACTCAGTTCTAAACAATTTTCACTCAATATTCTAAATCCTATGGCAAAGCTGATGGGAATTTTAAGAAAAAGCTGTATTTCTGTTGCAGAATGCTAAAGGATAGTTCCAAGAAGAGAACGTTTCCCATTACAGCCACTGAAAATTAGCAGATTATCTAAATAATTCTTATAAAGCCCTATTGACTTAGTCAGTTGTGTGTCATTGGGAGTATATTTTATAAAGTATATTTATAAAGTATATTTTACCTGCCAGCACTACTGGTGGCATTTTAGTTGCTAGAAGTGATTTGTTAATTGAAGAAGCGAGGACAGTGCTCCCTTGTTCGTGCAGTTATATTAATACCTGGACCTGATAGTATGACCAAGGTCAGCCAGGGGATAAATTTGTTCATACCTTTTTTCATTGATCATATACCCTATCTCAGACATGTAAAGAAGAGGATGAAGAGAGAGGTAAGGCAAATTTTCCTTGTGAGATCAGAGAGCAAAGGCGAGGCAGATTCTTTACACTGCCAGAAGTGTGTACAGCTGGGGAGAATCAGCCCTCTCATTTCATGGCAGATAATCAGCTTCATATTTTCTGTGGCAGCCATTAATACACTGCAGCCTTAGCTCTAGGCCTGTAGGTAAAGCTGTTTGCTGTGACTGCTTTTCTGTTTGTCCCCTGAGAGCTGAGGATTCTCCAGCAAGTCCGTGGTGAGCAGAGAGATGTCCTGTTCTGTCTGTGATACAGCAGTCAGAGCAGACTTGGGCTCATTATCTTGCAGTTGTATTGGTAGATACTTCTAACTGATCTGGAAATACATGAAAGAAGCTCTTTCTCACATACACACAGCAGGAATGCACATAAGCCAAAAGATGGTATTTCAAAATTGACGTGTACTATCTCTAAATCATATTCCCTGTTGTTCATTTTTCTTAATGTTGGAATCATTATACTGATTTCTACTGAACTGACTACACCCTTTAGCCAAGCTGTGATGCTGAAGTAGTATGAAATAAGAACAGCTCCTCAATAATACTCTAAATGTCTCTTCTTAAATAAGTTTTAATTTCTAAACTGCTTAAATGTTGTTTTGGGAGCCTGTCATATGCTTCCCAGAGTGCATATGATTCTTGTAGACTAAGGTTATAATAATTGTGGTTAAAAATAAAATTAAATTCCATGGTAAAAAAAATATTCTTGCAATATTTAAAGTGTTTGCAATGATGCTAACAAACCTAATTTGTGTACCCTTGACCCAGATGTATGCAACTATCTAACACTGATTATCAGCTAAACGCCCATAACGTAGTGTCAGTTTTTCAATTCAGCATTCGTTTTTTAAAGTAGCCACTTCTGCAGTGTAAACACTGCAAGGGTTAGAAAGAACAGGGGACAGGGAGGCAAACTGCTCCTTTAGATGTTGTGCTGCTTTGGGCCTCAAGTTTAGGTGCTCTGCACTGCCTTTCTGTATGTACCACTCTCTTCTCTGAGGAGCAAATTTGTGCTTGTAATGTTTGCCATGTGACCCGTGCCTGGGCTGTAGGCCTAAACCAGCCTTGCAGAGATGGATGTGTTGACAAGACGACATCTTTTTAGTATCAAATACTGGTTTCCCATGGAAGAGACACCAGTGAAGACACACCAAGCTGTACGACACTCTCAGCACTGCTTGTGTCAGGGGATGGGACTGGCAGGGAGAGCAGGGTCCTTGCAGAACAGGTTCCCCCCACGGTGTGCAGACACCCCCTGGTCACGAGCAGCCCCAGGCAGCTGCAACAGCCCAGCACTTCCTCTGCAATGCCGTGCATGCCCCCACAAAAGGCTCTCTGAGGCTGATGCTGCCCCTGGTAACACCTGAGCAAAGCAAATCAGGGAGATTTTCCTACAGAGAGACAAAGGCTAAAAACAAACCCAGCTGGAGATTCGTGTATCTCAGCCTCACTCAGGCACTCAGAAAGTGTCTGCCCCTTGGCCAGAGCCGTGCTGACTGTGGTCATGCCGTGCCTGTCCTGCCCCTGCCCTGCGTGGGTGTCCCCTTGGCAGGCAGGAGGTGACATGTTTGGAGCAGCTGCTGCTGCTGCCTGTGGGTGTGACTGCAAAGGCACTTGGGCATAGTTGTCTTGGAGGGCAGGGCTTGGGACAGCATCAGCTGTAAGGCTGCAGGCAGTAATGCTAAGCTCTGGTTGTCATTTTAACTGAGCATTATGTAAATCAAATAGAGTAGCTGTTAAATTAAAGCGTGAGAAGGTAATGCCTTCAGGTAATGCCCGCTGCAGCCAAGCCACTGGATTTTAAAGAAGTATAGAATTTGTCATTTCCTTATTTCTTTCCGTGGGAGATGGAAGTAAAAGCTCAGAAAAAAACCCACCCTAATTATTGATTTTCCCAAGGAGCCACACTGACAGCTCCTCACACAAAGAATTTAGCAGCGTTGGGGCGAGCCAGAGCTAGTGGCTGCAGAAATGAACAGCTTATCACAGATCCTTTCTCAAGGAAAACTAGACTCATTTTTACATCCCATGGGAAATAAGTAACTTTTTCAAGAGGGCTTGCAATAAAGAAGAATTTTTTTGGAATGGAAAACCTAAAAAACCTTCTGCCTTCAGAGATCTCCATGGGAAGTATATTGAATATCTGGATATTCAATCAAATATGAATTCTGATATTTTGTAGTAAAATCTCATTCAGAAAGAAACATAGAGATTTAAAAAGATCTAATTTGATTGATTTAGTGTCTATATTAGCTTTGAATGTTACTAAAGAAAATCTCAATCAAAAAAATTAAACCTCTTTCTTAAGGTTAATCTATCCATTATAGTCTCTTAACTACCGCAATTGCTGAAGTTTTTGAGGCACAGCAAAAGGATTAAAATTCTAGATTAGGGCTACCTCTTAGTGATATTTTCAATTAAAATATTTTAAATTAAAACACAGGTCCAGGTTTGTAAAAATTTTTTAAAAAATCAAAATATCTTCTCACTTAAAAAAAAAAAAAAAAAATATGGTTTTCTTTAAAAAAGAATTTCTACCAAAATGTTCCAACTATTGTTCAAGTATGGAGAAAACCTTCAGGTGTGGACCACTGCTGGTGCTGTGATGCAAGGTGACATTGATGTTCTGAGCAGCTGACTGGGAGTGTTGCTGGGCACATTATGACTGCCTTAACTCAGGAGAATTTTCAAGATTTACTCTTTTTCCTAGAGCTAGGATAAAAAGCTAATCTAAATATTATTCAAATGTAAAATCTCCTAGAAATTTGGACAGAGTCTATTGGGACATTCCAGTTTCATTTGAAAACTTTCAATGTTATAAACTCAGTTTAATCTACCTTTTCAAAAATCTGAATGAAAAAGAGAATTGCTCATTTGAAGATATATTCTTTTCATTTCAATATCTCTCTTCTGTTTTCCCACCCTGTTAGAGCAGATTTTATTTTTGGGGGCTTTTGAATTTTTAATGTATTGGCATTTTCATCTGAAAGTGCACTGTAAAAATATTTCTGGGCATCCCTCTTTAAATGCTATTTGTATTTAAAACACAATTATCAGTAGTTTGGGTGCACTTGGAATTACATATCAAACTTATGTAGAAATCAAAATACAATTAATATAAACACTCTTTCATCTGTTTCATTTTATAATAGAAAGTATATAAAATGTTTTTTATGAATACAGCAGACAGCAAAGATAAAATCACTGTGGAGGAAAAATAATTGAGACAAAGGAGGAGATAGTTATCTTTCCTACAGATTTTTACTGTTGGCTGCTTTTTGTTGTCTGTTAAGAGTTTACATTAATGTCTGAAAAATAGTACATGTCCAGGTCATTCACAGGTTAGACAGTCACTGACTAAAATAATTATCCTTCTAGAAAGTTTGATGCTTACGGAAGACTGAATTTAGTGTTCTACTTTGCTGCATTGCAAATTGTCAGATTTTTATTTCCTTTACACCAAAATAAGTAGAACGTTTGCTTCAGAGGAGCTACTCCAGGTACATTGCTAATCTTTTATCATCTTCATTTGTGTATCTCTTGTCATAAACTGACAGGGGAGCAGTCGGTGCCGTGGTAGTTACTGTGAGGTAGAGTTGCATTGAACTTTGTCTAGTCGTTTGTGTTTGATAAACCCCTCTGGTACTTACCCAGGTGTGGGGGTTCTCTGGAGTGCTGGAAGCATTGCAGCAGGTCTGCTTCAAGCACAGATCACTCACAGGAAATGTCATTGCCTACCACAGGGCTTTCACACCTGGAGCTCTTGGAAGCTGGGCCAGGAGAGCATCCACAGACTAAATCTAAATCGTGGTCCTGACAAATGACCTTATGGAACAGCATATCCCTTAACTTCTTTTATATATCTGGGACATCTTAGATCACTGTGATGTACTGTCTAGGAAGCTGTGCTGCACCAGTGTGATGGGGAGTCTTTCAGCCTGTGCCCTGCATATAAACTTGTGTGGAGACTGGCTTGGGAAGGATATGCAATTTTGGTAGCCTGAGTGAGAAAAGCTGTGATGTGGGCCCCCTTGGTATCCTTAGAAATGACAATGATTCATGTACAAACACACAGTTTATATTCCCTCCATAACCTTACCAGCAAGGGAAGGAAAACTTCTATGCCTTGGCAAGAGTCCCCAGTGTACTCAGAGCTTTGGCTGCATTTATGTGTTTATGAATTCTAACAACCCCATCACAAATGTTGTCACCAGATACCTGGGCTCTAGCCACGATAACTACATTTCCAAATGTTTAAGCATGGTTTGCTCTTAGGAGCTTGCTCTCAGCTGTATTATAGTTACTATAAACAGAAAGATATCATGTGAATTACTTTTTTATTTTGTTTACTCCCTAGCTTTTCTAGTCTAAGATGAAATATGCATGGCATTACTTCCAGACTTGTGTTCTCTGTGTCTTAGTGCTATAGAGATGGCATTATCTTTTCTTCCTAAGACCTAATATCCTGAGATACAGAGCAGAGAGACACAGTAGAGGGCCCACCACCACTGGAGTTAGTACAGAATGTGCATGTGGCATTTGAAAAACGTTGTTTGGCCTCCTGGAGAGAACCAGTGTAATTTTTCATCTGGAAAGTATTCAAAGAGTATTTTCTGGGAAGGAAAGTTGTAGCTGTGTAATACAATTATGCAGGCAAATGTTGTAGAAACACTATCCAAACAAAGTAGGGTTATGGTATGAGGGGGGAAAGCAAGATGAGAAAAAGTGATTCGCTGTTTTGTTGCAAAGGGAACAAAATGTCTCTTCATATTATTTTGTATCAATAACAATGTCCTAAAAGACAGAAAGAATAACAGCTCCATAGAGAAAAGAAGAAACTACACTTTTGTGTACCATTGGAAGGATCACAAAGAGCCCATCAGTCTGACTGATAAATCAGCTAAAACTCTTGATTTCCACAGACATTGGCTCTAAAGAAATCTGCATAAGGAGTTCTTAGAGGGTCAAAGGAATAAACAGTATCTTCTCCAGATTGAAGGAAAGCAGCAGAGTAGTGAGAACAGAATAGTCCAAAATGGAAACAGGGGAAGGAAACTACTTCTCTATATCATATGGAAGTTTCCAGTACATTGTTGGTAATCAGGATTTTTGTGATGAGGGCAATTGTTGGTGTAAGGAATTCTCTTAGAAGTGTATATAAGTAAACAAAACCAATTTTAACTTCCAGAAGATTAAAAAAAAAAAAAAGTTTTGAATAAGTACTGTGGAGCAGATGTTTAGAATATTTTATTCCTTGGCTAGAACTCTACTTTGCAAATCTCACAGTCATGTTTCCTTTAACTATGATAAAACCTCTGATTATTCATCGAGGAGTAAACACCAAATTTCTGTATATCTCTGTAGACTTTTGTTCCCTAGCAGCTCAGCTTCAGTGTGTTTCTCTTAGGGAGATAACATGTATATTGGAAGAGTCACCAAACGAGCAGCCTGAGGTCACACAGGGAGCCAACCCCTTGCAGAGCAGCTCACTGGGCTGCCCAGGGACAGACTGCCCCAGTAACCACTGGCCCTGTTCTGCAAACAGTGCTAAGGGCACTGCAGGCGGGTGTTGGTTTTGCCTGCCCACTTCCAGGCAACTTATGGCTTTTTCCATATTGCAGGATGTTTCTTCAGTTTCCATAAGGAATCACCATTAGATCTGCTAAATGCAAGGAAGGGACCTCAGTTCCATTTGTGTAAGATCAGCTTTTTGACAGCCACACAGCTTTCAGAAGAAAGGAGGGAGGAAAAAAGAAGTGCCAATTAAGAATGAGAAGATGTCAGGATGTTTTAAGTGCAGGAGTTGTTCTAACAGCAGGTCCTGGTTAGAAATTTTCGGACATGTTCCTGACCTAAAGTATGTGCAGCACAGTAGCATTTCCAGAAATGAGGTGTGTGGGGCACTTTATCACTACATCACACAACACAGGACAAAATTTGTTTTTAAAACCCCGAAGTCTTTGAGTGCATAAAGGGCACTGTTTCTATGTGGTTATTTTTATTACCTTATTATCATCATCATCATCATGGCTAGGCTTCGTGAATGAAGATTTGGGATTACCTTATTATAAGCTTTTCAAAAAAAACCAAACCAACCAACCCCAAAAAAACCCCCACAAACAAAACACCAACAGGTCTTTCTTCTTCAGTTTTGGAGGGAAAAAAAGTTGCTTCCAGGGTGAGATTCAGCATGCCAAGTCTCTGGCCAGAGCAAATTTTTAAAGCTCTATCATAAACCTCTGAAAATCGGAGTTTATAATAGAAATGCAGACATACAGTTAATTATATCGTCATGAATGGCGCCACTATAATTAGCTAACTTCTATATGATGCCAAGTTTTAAAAGTATTTTACTTTTATGGTGCTGGATGTCAAAAGCTATTTATGTTAGTTTCTTTCATTTTTTCTTTTATTGTCTTACTGACCTGGCTCTCCAGGTTAGGAAAATGGCTTGCAGATATTTCTTCAGCCCTGAAGAACCTTTGCAGCCTCGATGGTTAGCAGATTCCTAGAATCTGGGATGTCAAAGGGAGTGGATTCCCTCCAAGGGCAGGCAGGAGGATATCAGCAGAAGCAGAGTTCTGTGAGTAACCTTGGACTTGTGATTCTGATTGAAGGGCTTATCCTGAGGTGATGGACAATCTCAGCTGGACAGAAATCTGCTAATATTTGGTCATTATATATACTTTTAAGGTGACAGTTTGAAAGAAAGATAAAATACAGGGAAGAAAAGGAACATAATCTGTTTTATAAATACAGTATTACCTGCAGGTTCAAAACCAGAGAAAGGTGCTAACAACAAACCCAAGAAGATTATGGGATGAGAAAAGCTCTTTCCTTAGGTTTTTGTTTTCAAGTAACTGTAACCCTTTTGCAGCTCATTGCATTTTAGGTGCTTTATGGTTCACACAGGGATCACACTTTCACCCATCACTGAAATCCAGTTTCCTCTCAAGCTGCATACAAAAATTATGATCATTTACATTGAAAAGTAAAGATGAATGTATTGTTCAGTTAAGGAACCAGGAGAATCTGTGAGTTAACCATACATTTATTATTTGAGTTGATAATGATAGCTTAAATAGACTTAATCGTAGAAAATAATCATCACCATTTGAATGTCCATGCAAAGTCTTGCCTGTTTTTTAAGATGGTAAGGTAAATATTCAGAATTCTTTTGAAAGAGAATTTATAATTTTCTTTTATCAAGGAATAGGCATATAATAGTATTCTAAAGTTATTAATTGTCCTTAGTGTTTAACACATCCACATCTATATGTGCATATATAAAAATTATGATTAATATTTTTATGCTTGATATAAGTTTTCTGAATTAGAACTGCTGATGTGAAACTCTAATTCAAATACACTGCACCCTGAAAACTGTTGCTCTGTAGGGATGGTCTAAATTGTGCTGCCCTGGAGAGATATTTTTCTCTAAGGATGATATTTAAGCTGATGTGTTAAGACAATGCTACCTGTGGGTTTTTTTGTATGAGACTATGTGACATGTTCCAGCAGTGTTTGGGCAAATGGATGTTAAAAGTCTTTACAATCTGATAGTCCTGAATCATTTTGTCCTGTTTTCTGCTGATCTGCATTTCTTCAGATTTGCCATCTGAGTCGATCTCTTCCAATAAAACTTCTGATGGTAATTTTTAAAGCATTTTGCTATTCAGTAATCAACAGCACAGTAGGAACTAACATGGGTTGTGCTGTACTTTTGGGGCAATCTTTTCCTTCTCTTGGCCACGTGCCTGTCATCTTTCCATGATAACCCTTCTTTTTGTGATCATTTTTGGTTATGTGCTATTTATCGGCTACAGGGAGTTCCACACGTGCTATTGCTCCATGCAGAGCTGATAATGCAAACTAATGACATGAGCTCAGTTACCACATCCCTTATTCCATGTGGGCTTATTAAAGGATCCTCAGGCAGATCTTTCCAGCTCTGACACATATGAGCAATCCTGCTGATTGCAGCAGAACTGCCCAAGTGTGCAAGGAATGAGGGACTGGCCACTGAGGGAGGAATAGTAATTTCTGCTCAGACAGGGCATGTCAAATCAGTGGCCACCAGCCAGTGTGATGGAATTAATGAGGAGAAACAGTAGCCAGCAGTGACAAGTTGGGATAAACTCACAGAGTTGCAGTGCCACATCCAATTACTGTATTTCATTGTTGTTCCCTGGAGACGGGGACCCTCTGACAACCTCCATGAAAGCTGAACTGGAAATTCTGGGAATAGAAAAAGCTAGTATGAGTAAAGCTTATGCTGATCTCCTTTAAAAAAGAGCAAATCCTAACATAGAAAAAGCTTTGCCTTTCTTTCCTGTTCTTGACTTTGCTACAAAGTCTGCACTTTGCTGCCTGGCAGGAAATGTTAAAATAAATTACTTTCAAATGAAAAGAGAAATAAAAGTTAGGAAAACATTTTTTGTCTATGTTTAATTTTGTTGTTCTGTTGGAAGGGACACTAATTTTTGATGAAAAACATATTTTGATCTAAATTTCTTTTGATCAAACCAAATTGGACTATCAAGATTCCTAGCAACTCTTTAAAAAATAAAACCTAAGGCATCTTTTTCCAGGCCTAATAAGGGCGTTTACTAGTAAAGGAACTGGAGAATTAGTCCAAAGAGTGCAAAACCCATATTGATGCCAATGATATTTTACTCCATAGAATACTTTGCTCAACCATAAATTTCAATACATATGAGAAAAATAATAGCCTCGAGGAATGATTCATGTGGAATTATTTAATTCTGCTCAGCAGAGTGCTGCTTTTAGCTGGGAAAAATCTTCTCCTAGGCCGGTAGGCAGCAGACTATCCAGTACAAAGCCAAATGACATCAGCAGCTTCTCTGTGTAACAAAAGGCCAATGGCATCCCCCCTTGCTGAGTGAAAATTAGCAGCAGGTCTTTGCACTGTGCACATACTCTGAGAGGAGGGAATTGTGTCATTGTTATTTGCTATTTCCGCAAGCTGACACTTATCTTGTAAGCACATCAACTGTTTGCTTTAGCTCCACAAGTCATTTCCTATACATTATATCAGTTAGTCCTGCTGTTCTGCATTGTGTGCAAAAGAGGTTAAATTCCACATGTAGAGAAATCAAAGATGAAGGAGAACTATATAAATAATTGTTTTAGAATGGGAACCACTATTTGTTTCTTTAAAAATGACTGTGTCAGTAAACTGTTTCAGACTTTTTTGTCTACATTTGAAGCCAGATCAGCACATCAGGCTCTTAAACTCCTCGAAAATAAAGTAAATCAGATGAACTCAAATTCTACAATTAGAGTTGTAACTTTTCTTGATGTGCCAAAAAAAGTACACAGAACTATCAGCAGAAAACCTAGAGTTGGCTATAGTTGCAAATAGAGGAAGATATGAGGATTGGTTTTCTTTTCATATATTTGGCATATGTAAAGAAATAAATTTTTGTAATCATTGCGTCTTCACAAATATTACCCACTTTTACTAGCAAAGGTTTATCTGCTGTATTTTTTGCTGGGAATTGCTGTATAATTGTTGTATTATTGCTAGCGAATTGGAAGTCATCTAGTAGTTTTTTCCAGCTCTAATATCATCGAAGCTTTGGGTTTGGTTCTGCCTTTCTACAGTAATGTTTGCTTACTCTTTGGTTTTATTGAACTGGAACAGTGCTGTCATGTATAGTGCTGTATTGTTTATCTGACAATATACCAAATAGAACTGTATATTTTATTCGGCTTTGTTTGAAACATACCATTGATAAAAGAGCTAGAATATAGGCTTCTTTCTATCTCCTGGCTCTATTACAAGATCCTGAGAAATGAATTTCCTTAGTCCATGATTGAATATGAACTTATCAGTAGAGATTTTCACAGTCTGTAGATTTCTGCCATAGAAAGAGTTCAAACACTCAAGTGATACAGAGTTCACATTTTTTCTTGTTCTCACTATCTTTTTCCTGTGTAACTGTATTGACATCACTGTTCTTCATATTTTCTCTATTTTTAAATATCCCAGGACAATATTATAAAATCTTTGTGGAGAGAAATGTAAAAAGTTATGGCTTCAATTCTTCAGACACTTAAGCAAGTGCTTAATTTAAAGCATGTGGGTAATCCAAATTTACTTCAGTCGCTGGCTTTTGGACCAGAGCCAACACATTTGGAATGCATCCTGCATATTTATTCTACTGTATATATGATTCAATCACATGTGTGCAAAGTTGTTTGTGATTAAATTTGTCAATTAAAGTAACTGAATTGAAATTAAACCTGAGAAAAATCTACAGTGAGTGACACTCCTGCAGTAAAGTTAACATCTGAAGACAGAGAAATCTTTCCTTTTCAAAAACCCCTAGCACTTAAGGCCAAATATCTATGTAAATTTGGTTTTTTTTTTCCTTTCTTGAAAAGTAGTAAAAAAAATTGAAATTGGTTTGATTTTTAAAATAAGAAAACGTTATCAGATCTGTTACCTTTCATAGTTTCCAGATCTTTCTTTTGATGCTTAAGTGTACCAAAAATATCTGGAGAAGGTGCAGGCAATTTTTTCGTCAGATTTCTCCATAATTTTGTTTGGTTCTCCAAATATTGTCCAGAATAGACTCCTCAGAAAAAGACTTCCACTTTAACAGTTAATCTGAAAACTATTTCTTCTTTTGGGATTTGATTTTGATTGTGTGCAGTATTAAAATAAAATGCTGATGTCCTACAGCCTGTCCTTTGTGCCTGTCCTCCCTGGTGGATATTTTCTGAAAAATATAAGGGATGGTCAGGTAGTTAAATGCTTCCTAGATCCTATACATTTATTCAGACTCTGTGTATACATTTGCAGATATATTTTTTTTCATATATATTATATATATACAACAGGGAGAGAGGAAGAGAATTCTTATTCCATTGGTAATAACTGGCTGGTAGTAAAGAGCAAATAAAGTACTCTAAAGAGAAAGAGGTTTGTTTCTAAATGATCTGTCTGGAATCCTATATTATGCATTTTATTCTTAAAGAAGCTGTAATCTCCATCAGTTTTTATTCTACTGTGTCATTTTCCATTATATAGGACAAATATAAGAACAAATGCAAGAATATATTATTCCTTTGCAGAAGAGTTGAGTGGGCCTAACTGATAAAGTCCATCTTTTGCCATCAACAGGAAGGAATTATGTATTTTTATTGGTATTCATTTTATGCGCTTCAGAAACGTTTTTGAGGGTGAAGGGCTTCCAGGATGGCTGGAAGACCCTACAAAATGTTTGATGTGCTACTCTAGGAAGCAGAAATTTCCTTTCATTTCTTCAGATGGAAACTTAGACTCTTTGTTCCCTAGTTTTCTGATTCCTGGACTACTCTCTTCAAAAGGAATTTCAGCTTTTTGTGTTATTTTTAAAACAGGAAGAAACATTTTCCCTTTGTTTTTAACTTTATCACTGAAGGCAAAACTTGAAAGAACTTTTTAACATAAGTATAAAAACATGAGCATCTGTTTTCCTGGTGAAGAGAGAAATGTCTCAAAGGAAGCCCCATTCCAGCCTGACTTGCTTCCATCCACACCTAAGCGTGTGCTGTAGCCATCAGTGGCATTGGGAGAGTTGATATTGCTCAGACATGCTAATGAGTCGAAACCTTCCTTGTGGAAACTTCCTCATGGCAGTGCTGTACAAAACTAACTATTTATAAAGGGCTTGTAAAGGAGGTATTTAAATAAAAATCTTTGGTATTTGTGCAAGGTCACAGATTATTGAGTATCTTCTAATTTACAGGGGCCAGATGCAAGTCACCCAAGGAGGTGTTTCCTATGGTGCTCTGATCTTACTTTCATTTGCATGGGGTCTGGCCCAAATTTGAAAATTAAGCTGAATTTTATGTCCTCACTATGGCTCCTCTGAGGATTTAATTCCTGAAAGTGAGACCATGAGGCCTCACTTGAAGAGGTTTCAAAAAAAAAAAAAAAAGGGGGTCACTGCTGAACAGCGTTGAAAATAAGGATAGAGTGCCTTATCTGTGATACTATTGGAGGCCACAGGCCTTTCTTGAGACTCCAGTCACTTCCCATCTCTTCACCAAATTCCTGAAAAGACAGATTATTATTCTAGAATGATAGCAAGTGACACTTGCTCTCAGGACCTTAGCATCTGTTAGGGGTTGAGGCACATGTGTGAGAGTTTCAAAAGGGACAAAAAAAATAAAACCCAAAAGCATTAGCATGTCCAGAATTATGCTTCCCAACAGTAATGTCACTATTTGGGATGATGTTAATATGATGCCCTACATTTTTACCAGCTTGCTTTCCTTCTCCTGTTCACCTTCAGAAGATCTCTAACAGACATAGTAAAAATTACCCTGAGTTGTTAGTTCTGCTTTCATCTTTAGAGCCATATGGTTTCTGGTTTCTTGAATCTATGTGTGGGTTTTTTTGTTTTGTTTTGTTGTTTTTTTTTTTACTTGACAGTCAATAGAGAGTGTGAAATTACCAACAGCAGAATCAAAGCTCCCAAACAGCTTACAGCTATATTTTTTTTTCTTTTCAATCATACAGCTTTCCTTTTTCTATTCAATGTGAGCATTTATGCAAACATTTTAAGGGCCATGGATGATCTCTTCTTTATTTGCTCACTAATCACTGAATAAGAAAGTTTCCTCAGATCCTGCTCAGTAAGTCAAAATCTGAAATCTCAGCACTAAGTACAACTTTTCACTTGATGATTATGAATACTTTACCTTGTCAGCTCAGATTTGAGTGCTTCATTCTGAAGACTGCAAGTCAAGGCTCCTATATTTAAGTGTTTTACAGGAGGGACTGCTGGTTTTCACAGTGCAGTGACAGACAATCATTACATCCACATTTCAGCTGAACAATCCTCTCGTGTATATCTCTGTAGCCAGAGCAGAAGTATAGGATATAAGGATATAAGACATCAAGTTTTTTGTTAACCCAGGATCTACCTTTTGTTCTTGTTGTTAGACCCAAAGGTAATGATGGCTTCCAATTAGCATGGCCCACTGGAATGTTAATGACTGGAACAGAGAGGGAGGTGGGACATGGAACTATCAAGTGGGATGTTATAAACCTTGAATGAAGATTTGAGTTTGTGAAAATTCACCTAACCAAGCTCTTTTTTTGCCTCTCTTGCATTCCACTTATGTATTATGGCAACCTTTGTTTCCCTAGGCTAACTTGCTATCTGGAAGTAAACACTGAATTACCCCCAGTGTAAACTTTATACTCATCCACTTGAAAACTGCAGTGCTCCTGACATCAGGGGTGCCATAAAGTATACCCACTTGAAAGGATAGTACATGGCTAATTTATTGACAGGCATTCCTGATCTAGCTGCTGAAGAATGATGATTCTCTAGGCCTACAGTTTTGTGGGGGAGTTTCACATGGCTTTTGAACTGATTTGAAACGTGCCTTTGGCTAAGAAATCACTGGTTCCTCTGAAGTAAACAAGGTGATTATACTGGTCCCCAATTATTGCTCTGTCACATGAGGGAATTTTCCTTCTAAAGGGTGCCAGCAGTGGTGCAGGTAGAGAAACCTTCTAAATTCATGGTGTCAAACGTGGGAACTTACAGAAACCTGGATGCTGACAGGCTGCAGCTGAATGCATCAAAAGGATGGGATAGGCAAAGAAGGTGGTTTATGAGAAGCGTTTCATACACAGAAATGTAAGATGCAACCTTTGTTCTTTTGGGAGACATTGTTTTACTAGAGATAAGGAACTGAATTTCAAAGAATTCCAGTGCTTACAAACCCAAGGTGAAACAGAACTATCCTGCTCCACTCGCCCTGAGTGAGAGCCTGACTGTGGTGGGAATGAATTTTCATTAGCCTGGGACTGGTATGACTGTGTTAGTTGTGGGGCCATAAAACTGTAATAAATTTTCATGCAAATTCCCTTAAAACATTGTCCTTAAAACCTTTAAGAAATTACCTTCACGCATGACTTGAGTTATATTTTGTAGGAGAAAATATAGTACAGGGGGATTTTTTGTAATAGATTTTGAGAAGATATTTCTCCCCTAACAGTTTCCTTAGGGGCAAGAGTCTAACCCTGCAGGCCTTGGTGGAGACATTGATGAAGCTACACTAAAATCCCATAGCCTACCACCCATCTGTCCAGAGTACCTGCCTGTCTCACATGCTTTTATAGTTAGGCATTATACCATAATAATGTGATTTCTTTTAGGTAAAGAATTTTGAGTTTTATAGGTTAGAATAAGTGAGTGCAGTGGTCATCTCTGGAAGCAGAGCTGTGTGATGGCTGGCTGACTGCCCCATTATGGATCTGTTCAAACAGGGCTTTCTGTTGCTTTCCTCAGAAAAGCAAGGAGGAAATCTGAGCCAGGCAGTCCAATTAGCAGAAAAGTGCAGATATATTCTATGGAATTAAACAAACTTAGATAAAAGACATTGTATACAAAGATGCAAAGGGAATTCAAATATTTTAAATTAGTTGTGTACTTACAAAAGTAAAATTTATTTACTTCTTTTTAACTTAACTAAAATAGCCGTATAGAAGTTCCATACCTGGTTTTGTGTTTTGAAGGCTTTGTATCTCCTGGTGGTTGTTGGTACTGGGCTGGTGGGCTGATGAGTGAAACAGAGAAGGAAACACCTGACAAAATTTAATCAGCCAAATGTAGATATGAGGTAACAGCTTGCTATTGACATTGCTGACTGACTACAATCTTACATCCTTTCTATAAAAAATACTGTTTACTGGAGAGGAGCTTCCTAGAGCAGTGCCCCAGCCTCCAGGTAGAACCATGTTACAGCACAGAAGTAGCAATACCAAGATGCTGTCACAAAATGTCTAAGGGTATTCTGGACCTAGCACCTCAAAACAATTTCAGCGTGTGAATTGCAGGTTTGACTAAGAGGAAATTAGGGGATGGTGTAGGAAACAATTATTCAAAGCTAGTAGGGAAAATGCAGTGATGTTTGGATGATGTTTAAAAATAATTTTCAGGTTAACTAGTTTAATTCAGCTGTGCAAAGAGGGAAGTACTTAAATCCATGGAGCCATAGCCAGTTTTGGCTCACAGGCTTGCTGTAGCTACTCCACTGAAGTCAGAGCAAAGGATGGGCAAAGCACATTTTGGAGTTAGCTGCTAACAGCTGGCCAGATCTGTGATCTTTTACCTCTTGATCTTTTCTTAATCCTCCAAGCATACGCTTAGAAGCAACAGCTTTCTATGCCAAAGTGTAACTGCTGATATTTTCCAAGCCCTGTTTTCCAGCTCTAATAGTTCTGGTACAGTTAAGCTATATATTTGACAACATATGACTTTGTCATCTGGGAAGGAGCATTACATTTGGAATCCAGGGGGAACAAAGTAGAATTCAATACTTTCAATGGGAAAGCTACGAGTTTGTTTTGTAGGACAGAAAGACCAAGTTACTACAAATTAAAAGGAGAGACTTTTGTAACAAATTCCTTGAAGATAATTTTATAATCTAGTGTTAGAATCTGACAAATTTACAAGCAACAATTATGCAGCAGCACTGCCTCATCAGAGATGCAGTCTATACTTACAAATCTCTTTAATTGTTACGGTTAATTTCTGTTTCCTGGAGCACTTTATTTATATTGTTTACTTTTTGGGGTCTGTCATCGATTAAACAAATCTTAGGGGATTTTCTGAAAATTTACTAGGATACAACCTCTCCATGCACCCTTGTTCTGTTTGTCTAAAACTGGACCAAATTTGGAACTAAAGTATGTGTGTGGGAAGGACATATGGCTAGGTAGAAGACAGCATATGTCTTTAGTATGCACTTACCATGCAGTTAGTTTAGGCAGCATCTGTTGTTTGTTTAAACGACTTTTTTTTCTTTCTTTTTGTAGGGGGAGGGTGCAGTCTGTTTAAAGGAGACCTGCAAAGAGAGGGAGGGGAAGGGTTTATGTCTGTTTTCTTCTTTTTTTCCTTTATGTTTAAGGAAGAATTGCTTTGGCTTGCCTTTTGTCTTAGAAATATCAGGACTTTGAAGCACTATCTTTCATGGTTTTGTTGCAGGCATTTTTGGATCACTGAAGGTCTGGGAGTTTTTCTGAGCTTTAAATGGAAGGGGGGAGGAAGGTGTGGATTCCTAACAAAGAGCATTTCTCCAGCCTCTCCTAGTGAAATGCATTTATATTTCTGTTACCATTAGAGTAGTTAGGACCCTGCAAGGCTGTTTGGTGCATACACCTTATTTAACATATGCATTTGGCACACATTGTGATGATCTGTTGTTGCAGTTCAGGCTGCATGTATTTACTTGGTGGGAGCATTTGTTCCTCCTCTTGCCCCAGGAGCCCCTGTTCAGCAGCTACTTCTGTACCAGGAGCTGAAGAAGCAGGACAGGCACAAGGAGAGAGGTCCATCCTGGCCCCAGTTTTATTCCAAGTGCTGGACTGACATGGCTTCCCTGAGCTCTCTGGAGCTGCACCTTCACTGAGCAGGCACCTACCTGAATTCACAAGCCTTAACTGTCTCAAATTTGCCACCAAGACTTCCCACACTGAAACCCTGACATACTCAGCAAGCTCAGAGCAGTTCCATGACCTCCCTCCCCTGCATCGTGTTTTAATAGTCATGAGCCTGTAACCAAAATCAGCTATTAAAGAATTTACATAATACCTCACACATGAAGTAGGCCAGAACTTGGCAACTGCTGTGGTGTTTTGCTAAGCAAGTACAAATATAGAGGCAGACTCAATTTTGGCAGGAAAGAATTCCCAACTCAGTTAATAGTCCTTTTACATGTGCAATCTCTCACATGTCTCAAATCAACCGGTTTGCCACTTGTATTCTAATTTCTAAGAAAAAGCAAAGTAGTCAGACCTGGATTTCTATGGTACTTATTGTTTTAAGGATTCTCATACTAGAAAGAAAAAGAGGAGACAGAAGGAGAGGGGAGTGTCTTTTGTCACATAAGCACTGTAATTGCTCAAGTGAACACTATCAGTATTTTAATTTGAATTTTTTTAGACCTTCTTGGCATTGTGAGAAACGATGTGTTCAGTTAGAATCTTGTTTGTTAGGAACTCAAAACCTCACAGGCTGGATAAAACCCCACAGGTGTGAGTACAACTGACTCAGTGAAGCACACCCAGGTTCTACAGCCTGGAGTGAGAGAAGCACACAAGTCAGTTACAAAAGGAAGACCCATTTTCAAAATGTTTCACTCCTATCCCCTTTCACTGTTCATCCATTACTATTTTAATGCTAAAGCCTCAGCCAACAAGAAGAGTGCATATGTTTCATAACTAAAAATGAGGCAACAAATCATGTCTTATTTTTAGTGGGGAAAAAGTGCCCCTGATTCTAGTAACTTATAACTTCATGGGGGCAGATAGTTTACTCTAGGAAACAGGAAGCAGAGGACAGAAACAATTTGAGTAGATAGAGATGTTTGTTGCTCTTTCCAAACATTTCCTAACGGTTGTGTGAGAACTATCACACCACTGCACAGATGTCCTCCTTCTTTACAAGTTGCCTTTGCTGCAGAAGTCACATGAGGGAGCTCTAAGGTGAGTGCAAAACCATTTGGAAAATGGTACTTGAAGAGTAATCACCAAGAGTTCATCTCAAAATGGCCCTTGGGATTCTGTAAATGCCTGTTGTGGATCCAGTATGGCTCAATAATGTTATCAATGAGTATAGAGGAAAAAATAATTATGTGTTTTGGATATACAGTGGAGAGAGGCTGCAAGGAGGTGGGAACAGAGTGTTAGAATTCAAAATGAGTTTGCAGGCTGAAAAAAATGTCCACGTTTTCCTCTCTCAGATGAACTGCCCTTCGAGCAGCCTCATGCAAAATGCTGTGCAAATAATGGATGAGGACAATCAACCAGATAATACTTGTTGTAACTCTATCTGAGGGCTGTAATAGTTCACAAACTGAAAGAGAGTCAGGAATATGTTTATCTTGTGTAAGATTATATTTCATAAGAAATGATTTGTTCTTTTTGCCCTTGTCCTCATGCATATAGCCTTGTCCAGGTATAGGTGTGAAAAAGTTAGAAAGAATCTAGAGGAAAGCAAGGAGAATAAGCAGAGGTGCTGCAAACATGACTTAGGAGTAATGATTGAATGGAATAGGATTCTCTATTTAGAGAAGACTGATAGGAGATATAATGTGCAAGTGTGCAACTGTGAAAAGAAGAATAGAACAATCTATCCACCACATCTGTGAGGCACAGGAAGGGAAATAATGAGCTTAGTTTGTGTCAAATAACTTCTGGCTTAATGTTGGTTTTTTTTTAATGTCTCAAATAGTTAAGATTAAAAAAATGCTAATGCATAGGGAGGTGCTGAAGCTTCATTTTGGACATCTTTAAATAAACATCTGCCAGAAATAACAAGAGTACAATTTAGGGTGCTCTGGGAGTAAGGTTTAGTGCTCTGAACTAAATACCTTTTTGAAGTTTTTTCTGGCCTTATTTACCGTGATTCTCTACTTCTGAGTGCTTCAGGCTCAGTACAGAGTTTGCTTATTCCCCTTTCTCTTCTCTGTCTTTCTGCATGTCTGTGAGAGGCCAAGGTACCCAGCTGGGGTTCTGGGTACCTAAATTCTCCTGTACCAGTAGGCACAGTGAATTTGTTTTGGTAAACCCTATGTACCTCTTAGACCTACATAAGTTGAATTCAGTTTTCAGCAATTTTCCTCCCAGTGAAGAAGTCTAAATTCCACTACTGGGACAACTGTGCAGTAACCACCCTGCTAAACCTGCCTGAGTGCTGATTTGTGTATTTAGCTACAAGAGTGGGATAGCCTTTGAAGATGGGTGTCTTTGAACACTGGTTTGGCTGCATTAAAGGAAAAATGAAGACATGGAAATATATTAAGCAGTGTTAAATGGTTACTAGGGGTTTGGTTGAGATGCTGTAAGGAACAAATGCAAAATTTATTTTTGGGCAACATTTAACTTTTGTATCTGACCATTCTTAACTACTGATCCATATAATATACCTTGTATTTTAAGATTTTTTTTTTCCTTGACAGGAAGAATGCAGAAGTAACTTTAATTTAAGTAATTTTGTTTATATGCACCCCAAACATATTTGTATACACAGGGAGCTCCAATGACAATGTAATTAGAGTAACATGAGAGCCTTAAGATCAGGAGTTCAAATTTGTATTTGTAAATATTCCACTAACTTCTAAAACATTCTTCAAAGATGTTTATTATCTTCACTTTCTGATTGATGAGGCTGTCATACTCCCAAATACAGAGAGAGAATTTCCCCTATATACAAGACCTTTATTACTTGAATGTTTAAATGATCATAACTGTTAAGACAATTGAAGCAAGACACTTAAACATGTGGATGGGAGAAGGAAAAAGGTAAAGAACCTGCACACATCTTTCCATTGCATCTAGATATGTCTAGATTATTTTTGTTATTTTTACTAAACACTAATAGCTCCTACTATAAAAAGCAAAACAAAACAGATGAGCAGTATGGCAAACTGTTTTTATTTTACAATAAAGGTTTGGGGACTTGGGAGATGATGCAGACTTCCTTGAAAAAAAACTTCATTTGTTTTATAAAGTGTATTACATCAATCCATCCATGCTGTCCAAAGAAAATTTTGTCCTATGATGAAGTTACTTATTGGCATGCAATGCTGGAAGTGATGCACATGCAGCAGATTCATGTATTGATTTACATATTACCAAAAGGTAATGGCACAGTGTAGTCTCTGGATATTGTTTGTTCTGTTCCTTTGAGGAAAAAGTCTTTTGGACTAGTTGCTATTTCTGGAAATAACCCTTTTAGAGAATCCTGGCAAACATCTATTGATCCAAGACAAATGTGGGAAAACAAGGGATTTTTGGTGAAAGCAGAAGTAATATTTCTTAAATTATATTATTTTAAAAACTGTTCTTACAGTCTTTCTTTAACTAAGGCACTTTCAGCCCTAGCTGAGATTTCTGTAATGATGTCTGTGAGGAAGGATTCCTGATGTCTCTCATCATTCTTCAGTAGTTGATTCTGAATATTTTATGATTAACTGATTACTGAGAACAGTCCACCTTTATTATCAAACCACTCTTTAAGATTACTCACTCTAGGATAGCAGGTTAGGATTAGGGTTCTGGAATGGAAAGCCTCTTTAGAGCTGGAAATCCACTGAAGTCTATTTAACTAGAGAGCTCAACCACCCTGATCCATTCTGCTCTGTTGGCAGTTGGGGTTGGGATGGGGGACAGGGGCCATCAGAGCTGGATTTCCCATGGAGGCATGCCCAGCCTGGAGACCTGGGATGAGGGCTGCCTTAAAGATGGAGCTGTAGCTCAACACATGTTTGTGCTTAGAGGGATTGAGTAAATACCTTCAAGGTGAAGTTTCTAGTTAGAATGAATAAATACCTTATACCAGTGTATTTTAAGACACTCTATTTGCAATTACTGTAGAAAGTCAATGTTGTCTTGCTATTGAGGTGCCTTGTGGCAGAAAACTCATAACATTCTTCTGTGAATTGTAGGCCACACCCGGTATAATTCTTGATAATTGCTGTGATTGGAAACATCTCAGTTGATCAAACTTAGTTTTAGTAGTAAGAAAGGAGTGCATTAAATCTTAGATAGCTTTTTTTTCTTTTTTTTTTAGTTAGGCAGCAGTTTTCTTGTGTGACTTTAAGTAAAGAAATTTATTTTTGTAAGATGTTGGAAAACAGATAAACTGAAATTATTTTTCTTTGGGAGATAGTCATTCCATCTACTAATTTATTCTCCAATATATACGTATTGTTAATTGGTTAATCCACTCAGTAGGGAAAGAAAGAATAAAAAGTAGTCTTCTTCTGCTTCATGGAGACTTTCTAAAGCTAATATGTGTTTCATAACACCATTGGTATCACATACATGAAGGATTAATTCTTCACACAGCCAAAAAACCAAAAGAAACATCCTTGGAATAAATGTGTTAGTAGTAGCTCTGCTGAGATGACTAGGATGGGGTGGGAGAGAGATTATTTTACTAACAGCTAGGATTAGGTTTGTGGTTTCTAGAAAAGATGAATTTCTTATGGGGCCGCCTCCCTGCTGTGGGGGAAATGAAGTCAAATCTGGGCGTGAAAACAGTTGCAGTGGCTGCAGAGGCAGAGGACTCTTCCTGAGACATGCACACGTGGGAGGCTGGGCACCAGTCCAGCCCTGAGGAGGTGGGGGATCACCACTTCCACTTCTCCCTCCACATACTGGAGTTGTTTGGGATCTCTGAGGAGAGAGAAAGGCTCTGCTGCAGTGAGGTCCCAAGGGAGACAGGATGGAGCTGAATCTTAAGAACTGGGTCTTCCCTTGTTCTTCAGAGCTGTTTTATTTTTGTGTTGTAGGCACCACTCCAAAACCTACAAGGAAAGGAGAGTTTTTTCCTCATCTTTTGAAGATTTTTTTTTTTGCCCTTTCTAGCTACGGAAGTAGTTCTAGAATCTGCTCTGGTAGTTTGGTCATTGGGTCCATGCTCTGATTATTTTTCCTATTCTGAGCCATAATTATCCCTTTATTTTGAGACAGTTGTCCTTAAATATAAATGCTTTTCTAGCAGCATTGCATAAAGTTGAATTAATGTTAGCAATCCCTGTTTGAAAGACATGGCCAGAGCCATGACTTCGACAGGAACTGGGGATGTGTTGCTGTAGCTTCTGTGGTGTGAGTTTAGCACCAAGAAACAAGACTGGCTGAATGTGGAACAGCACAAACCACAGTTATTGCAGTGCATAATCTAATGTGAAAAAATCCAAACAACTGGGACTCGCCCAGCACACAGAAAGGTTTAATGGACTAGAGGGAGCAGTGGACTTGAAACAGTGCTGGTTTGACTGAAATCTGATTCTATGCTGGGGGTGGGGTAGTAGCTGGTATACTATCACCACCAAATTGCTGTTTATTGCTTCATGGAATTCTCTGCAATTCCTGCTTCTCCCCATGTTTTATTAATCAAAGTAAGGAATTAGGCTGTAAGTCACAGGGTGCACTTTCTGTATCACTTGCTTGAGTATGGAGAAGGGATCACTGTGTTTCCCAAAGGGCTGATAGAGTTTCTGTCTATTCCTTGTTCCCTTCCCCAAGCTTCCATTCATTTTATTGTGGGAAAAACCACCTGTGGGTGGAGGGACTAGAAAGGGATTTAGTGTTTCAAATGTCTTTGACTCAGAGATGTGAGCACTATCTACTGCACTTCCTCTCTGTCCTGTTTAATAATTGTGTCCTTCCTTGCAAAGGAGACTTTGATGAGAGGACATTCTGTCTTCTGCTGAATCACTTGCCATGACCAAAGGAACTTTCTTAAATTCATTCTACCTGAAATGGTGACTTTTAAGAAATTGTTACCTCATTTCTTACTAGAAATGCTTCTTGAAGCAGTCTATCTTTTTCTCTCCTAAATGCAAATCTCCTACCTTTTTCTTAGCACTTTGCATTTATATGACACTTTTCATCTGAGGCTTTTAAATTGCAATGTGTTATAATTTTGTTGGAAGTATGAAAATTTTATCTGAGATACATGTCCTGAAAGGAAGTTGTAGTCAGGTGTATGTCAGTCTCTTTTCCCAAGTAAGAAATAACAGGCCAAGAGGAAATGGCCTCAAGCTGCACCAGGGGTAGTTTAGATAGGATATTAGCAAAAATTTCTTTACTTAAAGGGTTGTCAAGTGCTGGAACAGGCTGCCCAAGGAAGTGGTGGAGTCACCATCCCTGGAGATATTTAAAATATCTGTGGCACCTGGGGACGTGGTTGAGTGGTGGACTTGGCAGTGATGGGTTAATTGTCGATTCTATGATTCTATGTTTTTAATTAGACTAAATAAACAGGAACAAAATCATAGCCCCGAGTCTGCAGACAGATCCTGCTGATTCAACCTATCTCTCTCATGAATTCTTTGTGAAACAGGGCCTAACTTCAGATGCCTTTCTTCCGGAAATGAAGGAGCTCAACTGCACCACATGATTAGTTTTTCAAGCAAATAACTTTTTGGCTATCAATGGAGGGAGCCCAGGAGGAATGACCTGCAGGTGTGGAGGAAAATTTAACTTCCCAACCATGCAGTACTAACTCTTTGTTCTGCTGATGCAGGATTAGAGCTCAATGGGAAAGAAAAAGATCAATGACATTCAAGGCTTTGTCTTTACCGGGGTAGGATTTTTATGTTCTCAGCACCCATAACTGGGACCAGATTTTTCAGTATTACTCCACTCCCACTAGATCCTTAAGTGTATATTGGACATTAAAAACAGCTCAACACCAAATGCAATGAATACCTGAAAAGCCATCCACTTATTTGTATACCTAAGTTCTCTTTCCAGAAATATAGCTGTATATTTTTTATGCAATCTTAATACCCCAAAATAACACAGAAGATATGTAGTGTGGGTGGGTGATATTTCTAATATACCAGCAATTAACAGTGTCTGCTCACTGCTCTGGAAATTCCATTAGCAAAAATCCCATAATAAACCCAACCGAGGTAAGTAAACTGGTTAGGAAAGACTTAGAAGTTTCTCAAAATATTTCACAAGCTGCTTAAAGCACAAAAATCTTTAGAACATTCTTTTTTTATTAACTAATATTTATGATTTCTGGGATTTGATAGATCTGAATATGTGTTATTAAACATGAATAATTTATCCCCTAGTTTTCTATCCCCCAGCAGAGTAACTTGCTAAACAAAGACTGGGGTGTTTTCGCTTCGGCCAGAAGTAAAAACTGTCTCTGGCTGTCTTAGGAAAGATCTGTTAAAGTTCTTGCATTTGACAAGTGTACATGTGTATAATATTTGAAGGAGTTTAATTTAACGGATCATAACTCAGAATATGGTCAGCACTCTGAGTTCCCATCAATCTAATTCTTAAATTAAAAAAATAATTATCCAGGCAACTTTGAACCAGTTGACAATTGTATGATCATTTCTGGTCCCCATGGTTTTGAATTTTTCTGGAGCCAAGTCAGCATTGTAGAAATTTTCCCTCCAGCAGCCCCTCTCTGAGTGCTGAAGAGGTGGGACTCCCCCAAAAGCATTGCTGGCATATCACCTAGATCTCCTGGTGAGGCTGCTTTGCAAATATTGCTTATTTCACCTGAGTGGGAGAGGCCATTAGTGCTGTAATTATACAGTTTCGCTTAGCTCATGTAGCTGAGAGCCCATGTTGGTGTACAGGCCCAGTGATCACAAATGCTTTGGAAACATGGCCCATTTGGATGGTGCAACTAGATTGGCAGGTTTCCACTGATAACGTGATTCTTTGTGTGATGAAGGTCAGTTTATTTTGAATATTTAATTTTGTATTCCAATGGAAAAGTCCATTGCTTAAGATTCCATTTTGAGTGCCTCAGAAGTTGTGGGGATTTTTGCTTTTTTGTTTTGTCTTGTTTTGAAGTTATAATGAGGACTTTGCACTGGAAACCTGCAGCAATCCCGTTATGCTGTGATTAATGTCACTGTATAATTCTGACAAGATGAAGCCCTCCCAGGGTGCTCATTCATCATGGATCTCTCTATAGCTCTTATTTATTTATTGAACAACATGTAAGCACAGTTCCCTTTTTTGTTTAATGTATCAGCATATCAGTGTATGTGGACTTCAAGGTTTCAGTTTTGTTGACAATAATGAGATCATCCAGACAATTATTGTTTGATTTTCACTTCACTAGTGAGGAAGATTAAAGAAAAGTTAAGGAGCTTTGTCTGTTTCCTGTTACCCATTTACTGAAGGGAAGAAAAACTAACTGTTTAAAATGTATAAATTATGAGACTCATACTCAAACAGTACATGAGGAGGTTGCATACCATTAGTTCATTGGAGCTGTGGATGGGTCAAGCTGGCTCTCTGCTTAACTAAACCTTGATTTGGATCCCTGCTTAAACAGCATATGTGAGGTTAAGGGCCAATGCAGATCCTTTGTGTGTACCATATATGAGTATTTGTCCAGCTCATACACCATCAAGTTCTTCCCAGTGCAGAAATTCCTTGCTCTCAGAGGAAGGACCTATACCTAGCCATCAGCATTTTGTCCAGGTGTCCCAGTTCCTGCAGGCTCTCTGTGCTACTGTCTTTCCTTTGGAGAATAAAAATGGATGAGAAATTGAACACCAACTTGTTACAGAATGACACACAACATTTCAAAATCATGGACATGCAGTGTCATGGGCCAGACTGGGAACTAGGACACTCTCACATTCTTTAGCAGGTTGGAAACTGCTCAGATACTGCTGTGATAGGTGATGTACAAGGGTCTGAAGATAAATTGATTCCCAGTACAGAAATAACACTGCACCTACAAGAGAAAGTATTGGTATGGACAGTTTAAGATCAGACAAAAATATGAAGAAGTTGGAGGGAATTCAGAAAAGAGCCACAAACATGATTAAAGAGCACAGGTAAGATGATGACAAGAGAAGATGAAAAGGAGTAGATGTGCATGGCTGTATGGTGATTAAGAAGGTGCTTAAGCAACTACAACTAATTGAAGGGTATAAATGTAAAGGAAGGAGCATGACTGTCTGAGGTGTTATGAGGGCTTGTAACTGGGAGTAGTTGGATGAAATTAATCAAACAAAAATTTAAGCTGGGAGATTTCCAAACAGTGGACCATATGTTCCCTTCTGGCATAAAAACGTGTGAAGGGGAACAAAACACTCTGAAAGCCATGTGGCTTTTGAAGTGCAGCTGTTGTTCCACATTCTCTCCTCTGCTCTGTGAAACTAAGGGCCAGGGCCAGGTTTCTGAAGTGCACATACTATCAACACAAGTGTTAGAAAAACCAGGAAATCTCTAGTTAAGCTTATCCACCCCTTGAAGTCCCAGTTACAAGTTATACCTTTGCCTTTCAACCTTACCCATTTTTACTTCCCACATGTCTCCTCCCTCCACTCAAACCTTGACTCCCACTGAGAGAGAGTGTTTAAAAATTTATGGTTTTGCTTTGTTGGGAAAGTTGATTGAGGCTTTGAAGTGTATGATTAATGTGTGGACAGTCTTTCAGTTCAGGATATGTTCAAGTTTGCAGTATGGAAGGTATTGAAGGATGGATAAGGAAAGGAGCTTTACGGTGTTTAATGGTGTAATATTATGCAACACTAGTCCTGGTAAATGAGTTTAGTAACTCCTTCCCTTTAAGAGCTAATGTATGTGGCTGAAATCACCACATAGTATGCAGGACAAAATTTTCTTGGCTTCTGGTTAGGAGTTAGGAGTGTTGTACAGTCTTGCTAGGCTAAGAACTAGAAGTTATTTTGTCTTTGTAAATAATACAAATACAGGTTGTGGGTTTGGGTTTTGGTTTTGGTTGGGTTTTTTTTTCAATGTGGTGTCAGTTTGTTGCTGGTTTTGTTGGGTTTGGTTATTTTGGTGGTGGTGGCAATGTTTGATTTACAATTTTAGGAAGACCACAAGTAACTATTTTAACAAACTTAAGAATAACTCTTGCTTTTTGATGTAATTCTCAACCTTATACAGTTCCTAATGCCTTCCAAATTGTGCCCCCCCATGCTTCCTAACTTCCCACCACTCCACACTCCCCACAGCTGCACTCCAGATTGTCCAGTGAAGAATTACTATGTCATGTTTGGGGAGTAAATCCAATCATTCATATATGTAAGCAAAACTGAAACCTATTTGTTTAAATGCCTGTCTCAACATTAATTATAGTGTCATTCTTGATTTCTTCTCAGTAGAAGCCCATAAAGTAGAATATTACATACAGTGTTTTGATTTTTCTGTTTGCATTTTTTAAGGGAAATGCTTTGTCCAAAACAGTTCTATTTCTAGATTTTAAAGAGGCATTGTTTTTGGGAAAGTAAGTAGACCAAAGGAATTTGAAAGTGTTCACAGTATTCCAACTGAAGTCCTTTAAGAAATATATGGAATTTACATTTCCCAATAAAACAATTATTTTAGTTGAAATCTGCTGCTGATACAAAGAAGTAATTTTTGCTGGCCATCAGTTTGTTTGCAGCTGTTCAGGGTAGCCTTAATGCCTTTTCATTAGACTGTGAAAGCTATAGACTAGGTATTATTGGTGATAAATTCTGACAGTAGTAATTGCTCTGTTTTATAAACAAAGACCATCAGTAGCTTTGAGTTTTCCTTTATCAGTGCATGTGAATAACAGCTTATCAGTGAAAATGTAGCAACAGGTCTGGGGTTTTTTTTATGTTCATTTTAATATTCTCAAACACCAAACAATAAAAGAAATAGACCTGCACCCAAACTGAATTAAAATTTCATCAAAAGCACAAAGGCAAAAGAACTCTAAATTAACTGAACCTTTGCCTCCTGCTGCATATCTAGCTGTTGTTAGAGTTGCTAACCTTGATTAGTGTTGACACCAAAGGCTATATGTTATTGTAGATCAACTTGCACAATTACTGCTGCCATCTCTAATCTAGCTTTTTAAGCAGAAAAAGGTATAAGAGTCTCGTTTAGAACAGGAGCTAGGCAAATGCAGGACTGAAGTGATGTGCCCATTTTTAACAGGAAGAGTAAATTAACCACTGTAAAAATTTCCTAGGGACACTGTTTTTTCCTTCGCTTGAAGTCTTTGTATTAAGACTAGATATCTTTTTAAAAGAGGTGCTGTAGATCAAACAAAAACAATGGGTTTGATGCAGAAATTAGTGGTTGTTTTGCTTATGTTACCCAGGAGATCAAATGCAATAATCATAATAGTCTATTTTGGTTGCAATATCTAGTGTTTCAGTGAGTGAATTATGTATTCAGCAAAAATAGCTATAGACAAATCAATACTGAGATATTTGGCTTTCATTTACTTGCTAATTATATGAGAGATACTATCTCCATCATTATGTGTGAAGAAAAGCAGTGTTTAGATTTAAAAGAATAAGATTGACCATTTAACAATTGAGATGTAATGTTTCACCTACTTAATTTCAGTAAATAGGAAGGTTCATGATTATGTTACTATACGAAGTTTTCCTTAATAAAAAATCTCCCAATTGTAATAAATTATATTACATAATCAAGATTTGCTAACTTCTAAGAACTGCCTTAAAATGTGTTCATACTCACAGTGAGATATTTCATTTCCCATTTCACCAGGACAGCTTAACAGGGTGGTTTTATTAATCTACAGATGCAGAATTTGAAAAGAGTATATACACTGAGTGTAAGGGTTTTTTCTTTTGGTTAATTTATTTTTTAAGCAGTAAATACAATGACTTAAGTCAGTTTGCTTAACAAAGCAGGCTGGGACTTGGTGACTGGAACTCACCTTAATGGGTTCCTGAGATGACTTTTTAATTCATTGCAGTTCTTAAGCTATTGAAAGTTAAAAAAAAAAAAAAGAATAAATTATGTCTTTTAAAAACACTAACAACAAACTCATGTCTAATGACTTCATGGAATGATTTCAAAGTAACATTACCCCTGGTGGAAAAATGGGAGCTGCCTGCTTTCCAAATGGGCTGCACCTGTGCAGCTCTCATAGAGGTTAAAAACATATCAAAGAGTTTCATCTGTGCAGGGCCTTCTGGGACACACTAAATGGATTCAGAAGTTGGAGGAGGATCAGCACTCCTGGCATCGTGTGCTGTGTTACTGTTGGTCTTTGTTTCCTGTTAATTGTGATACTGCCAGGGAAAGACTTTTTTTTTTCCGGTCTCATATAAATAAATTTAAAAAAACCAGTCTGCCTGCAGGCATGGGATCTGATGCCTTTTCTAGCTGCAGAGATGCAGTCATCTGGTTTTAGTGCTCAACATCTAATAGCTGGCATATGGACAGAGCACAGCATTCTGTGCTGCTCCCCCGGCTTCTCATAATCAGCCGTTGAGATCCATTACTTCAGCAGGTGCACTAATATCTGTGAGCATGCCTGCCTCACTGAGAAACTGAAGATGTGTGGCTGTGACCTCTCACATAAAAATTTTAATAAAATTATTATTGCACAGAACAGGTTACATTCCCATTCTACGAAATGGCCAGTGTCCTTGGGGAAACACACGGGGTAAGGATCTATTCTGCAATGCTTTAAAACTAGCAAAAGAATGATAAAATTAATGATAAAACCCAAATTACTTAAGTATTATACATGTGTATGCTTTTAAGGACATGTTTGTCTTCAGGACTGCAGTTGTATGTTGAATGCATGTGGCCTTTTCCTAGGTTTGTACTTCCTATCATTATCCCATGTGCTCAAATTAACTTAATTGGTAGAAATCAGACATTAGTATTGGCCAGGTTTGTTTGGATTTCTCTTAAAATATACATTCAGCAAAGGGAAGCTCAGGTACAGCTCCCATCATGTTCCACCTCTACCATTAATAGCAAAGTTTGAATAGGATGTGTCAGAAACAAGCTGTTGGAACTAAAAGATGCTGACAGCAGCAGGAGGCTGGTAACATCCCATGATATAGCTGTTATGAAAGTGCACATATATTTAAAGATGCATTTAAATTTCAGAGTAGTTCCTTCACCTACAAACAAGAAATTCCAGTAGTGCATTTAGCACCATTGTCCTCACCAGCTGCCATATTTTTAATTAGGAAATCAGAAGAAGCATTTATCTTTGTATATCTGTTTTCCTGTCCCAAAACTATGCATCACATTGTATCCAGAGAGGCTGAGTTAGTAATGCCTGTAGAAACTTTAATGTTTTTAATTGTATTTCTTTATTTTTAGACAGACCTACTCTTGTTTCATTCTTTGCAATTCTCTTCAAGAGGCAGAGCCTTTCAATTGTCTGGTTACAGGAGAATACAAGTCTATTTTATGACAGTGTTGGCGTGTAATGTTCCTAGCTAGAAGCATGGTCTTATTCCCTGGAAATGGAATAAACCTCCACGGGATGAGGCTTCATCTTGCAAGGTTAATGAGACTGGGGGGTGGAGAAATGGAGAACGACCACCTAGACAAGGCTCTCTTTGAGTGGAGACATTTTCTGTGCTGTGCTGCTTAAATCTGTAATATCTGAATTGCGATGGCTCTGATGCTTGGCTCAGACAGACAAACAGCCAGGCCCCAAAGTATGTAATCCTGAAAAGTCCAACTGAAATTAAGGAACATTAAACATTGCATTCATGACAAGTGAATAATCTTGAGCTCAGGGTCAATATTTATTTCAGCTAGAAAGTTCACCATGGTTGCTATGTGCTTAAAGAATTTGAATCTCCAGTGCACTGTAGATGTTATTGTCTCACCTGGCTTATAAAACTTTTCACTACCCTAGATATCTTTACTCCTTGTTTGTCTACTCCTGTGTCAACTTTCTTCTCAAAAAGAATTACTATAAAGGATTTGTATATAATTTTAGTCTCTTGCTAAGATCACCATTTAAGTCTTTAGATGGGGGGAGATGTTTCAATTAAAAAGCAAATGCTTGTGCAGACAGAAAGGTTTTTTCCTAAAAGAGCAGTAATGCTTACTAAAAGAGTCAGTCAAATCAACCAGAAATAAAGTAGAAAAATCTTTCTTGTTTTGAGTCCAACTCAGATTTTGATGTTTGCCTAGAAAGAACTCTACACAACACATTTATGCTGACCTGGTCAGCAAGATTTTGAAAGCTGTTTCTACCTCTGTCTCTCTTTCTGTATTGCTCTAAAATATATTTTGTAGTATTCTGCACACAGACCTATGTGTTAGCCCAACACTTTGTATTGATGCACACAATTGTCATACTTACTGTTCCACCAGTAGTACAGGAAGGTGTATGATATAACTAATGACTTTGTGGGATTCACTCTAAAAGGTAAGACATTCCTTATAGAAGAGATGAAATTTTTAAGTCTCCAGGATAGTATGTTTCAAAACAACTGGAGCTTTCGTGGCCTAAAATCTTGTCCTCTGCTGGAGCAGCATCCTTTATGAAGGAGCTTGAGAAGAGGGTGTACTGTGCCTTCTGTAAAAGGATTTTTTTTGAGTTTCTGAATCTGTGCAGCACAGACAAATCCCCATTTAACTGCTGGCCATTGATCTGATCTGCAACATCAGGTACATTAAAAAAGTGCCACCCGTGATGGATCAGGCAAGGGGACTGAGCTTGAAATCCCATTCCTGAACAGCTTACTTCATTTGTTAAACTTATTTTTATTATTGAAACGTGTTCAAAAATTGACCTTTATAAGTCAAGCTTGTGCAGTGGTGAACACAATCTGCTGGACAAATTCACAGTTACATTAGCATTTAGAAAGGGATGTAGAGTAAACCCCTTCATTTCTCTTTTTCTTGGCTTTTGTCTTTGGTCCTGAGGATGTGATATTTCATGCTCCTCCACAGACTCAAACAGGATAAAAAAGAGATCATTGTTTGGAGAAATTCAGGGAAAAAAAGAATATCTAAAATAGCTACATGAAATACTATGTTCCTTATTTTAGTAGTGTTTCTTAACTAACATTGTCATATGACAATCATGTGCTATCTAACTTGTGAAAAATGGGTTTTGTGATGCTTCCTCAAGGCACTCGTTTGGCATTAAGACCCTGCTCCTTTTTATCCATCGTTCTTGCCTTTTACAGTCAGCGTGCCACTAGACATGCTGAGATATGTAAAGAATATTTGCACTGTATTTGAACTCTGACTTGGGTGTTTAGAGACTAACTTAAGCTTTGTTCTTCTCACTTCTTACAGAGCTTAAACTACAGTATGTGATGTTTTAAATATGGTCCCTGAGCCAAGTTGTTTCCTCCCTAGAACATGCGTTAGGCATCAGCTCTCGCCCGTCATTTGCTGGGATTGATAATGTGCCAAGTCTTGAAGTCTTAACTCAGTTCTTACTCTGACAAGACTCCCATGGAAATCAATGGAAGTTTTGCCTGATTAAATACTTCTGGATTCCTCTCCAAAATGCTTGGCTTATTTATATCAGGAACGATTGGAAATATCCAACATTTTAGCCCCTGTAAAGCAGGATTATCAAAATCTTAACTGATGGAGGACATTCTGAAGGCAAAATACCCAGGGACCTGTTTTCTGCCTATGTTTGAAAACCAAACCCAACACGTGGTCCAAAAAACAGTTAAATTTATCTGGATTCAAACTTATAAACTGTATAAGTTAAACTTATAAACTTATCCATTCACATACAGACAGTATGAGATGACAGTCACTTCTTTCACTGTAAGGTGACTGATTGATGACTTGTGTCATTCAGAGTTGCTTCAAACAATAACCTATGAGACATTATATATAAAATTTTAATTCATTTTTTGAAAATTAAGAAAATAACCGTGTGATAGATTCATACAGAAAGATGTACTATAGTTTAGTAAACATTTCATTGCAATCAGTTTCAATGTATACCACAAAACCACTTCAGGATTAACATAATTACCAGAAATAAACAAAAATTAACTTTAATGATCAACTTTTAATGTATGATTATCATCCAACTCTTATTTTTTAAACATGCTTAGGTTTCCATGAAACTTGGCATGCTTTATGTCATACAATACATATTGCTTTGAAAACAATATGTGTTTTGCATCTGGAAAAAGAAGCCATCTGGAGGGTATAGGAAAAAGTAACATCTATACCTTCTCCATCATTCTGCCATGGAGTGAATCTAGTTATTTTGAGACACATGCAACTTTCATTTCTTGGTGAAAGCAAAGGAAGTAAAACACAGTGTTCGGACAGAGCAAGGAGATCATATGAACCGAAATAAAATGTAATTTTTTTAGTTATTCTGATAAATCTGTGCCACGCTGTGGAGCATGAGAATTCTGTTCTGTACCCCTCAGTCCTGGTGGTACGAGCATCCCAATCAGGCCCTGCAGTTCCATAGGATGGCGTGTCTCTGTTGTGTCTTCACTTGGAGCCCAAGTGCATCTTTGTGAGGTGTGCCCTGGTCCCACTGCAGAGTGCACTCATCCTGCTGTGTAGACGTGGCATATCTACAATAGCTCTGGCTATGAGAACCAAGATCAGGTCATGATTCTTTCCATTGTCTGGAGAGATGTGTCAAAGGAGTAGGGCCTTGACTTTTGGAAAGAAAGCACATCATATTTCTCTCCAAAGTCTTTCTCCAGCTGTCCAGGAACTGCACAGTGAGATTGTGGGATTATGTCTACACTGTGACATGAAGTCAGTTGTTAAAGCCTTCTGAACCCTATGACTCTTGCTTTCTTTCCCAATGACTATTAGCCCAGCTGCACTTTTGACTTAGAGTATTCACATAGCCAGGAAGAGCTGGCTTGTGTTCTCTCTTGGCAGACAGTTTTGTAGCATGCATGGCTTGCGTGCGTCTGGCCCATCCAGACTTATGAACAAGAGCTTGGGCCCACATTAAAATACCAGGCATGCTTCAGCACCTATAAGGCACTGTTTCTTGCTCCAATACCTGCCTTTTATTTTCCTCTTTTTTAATATCAGACAAAGCTTATGATCTTAGAACTGATTTACTGTTGCTGTGTAACCTGCACAGATGTTACTTTTTCTTGTGCCTCTCAAAATTACAGAGTTTGAGCTGAGACAGATTCTTAACATGGGCATGAGATTTTTCACTATGAACTGGGGGCTGGCCAAGTCCTGAAAATGCATCTAAAAAGCAAGGCAGCAAATCTGACTTTTTGGGCATATGCTGTGACAGAGCATATGAAGAATAAAAGCAAGAAGCTGAGGGGGCAGGGAGAGCATTCTTTAGGGTGGGAGCTGCTGAGTTCAAGATGCAACAGGGCTTAGGCTGGAGCCCAACTTGCTGTCTGCAGAATGTTGTTCCCTGTCCCTACAAGAGCAAGTTGGGAGGGAAACTGCCTTCAGTCACCTCACAGCTGCGCTTGGAACTAGATTGCAGTGCAAGTTATGAATGCTTCTTGCTTTAGTTGCTGTATGGTCAGTTAGCAAGGGGAAGAGGTATGTCAGAAGGACAGATGCAACAGTAATGATAACTAAATCTAGGGAGTTGTTCTCTGGTCAACTGTTCTCTAGACTGTTAACTTTTCTGCACAGAGAGAGTAGTCCTGAGGTCTCTAAAAACGTGGCTGTGATTGCACTGTGCAATACAAACAAAGCAACCTTCTTTGAAGTAGTGTGCCATATTTTAAAATTTTATTTCTTTTTTTTTTTCCCCAATTCCTTTGTCTTTTTACTTTCCTATCTGATACCTCTGTAAATCTTCCTGCTTTCACAGGACCTATGGATGCTCAGCACAAGTTAGCATCACTCTCTGCTAAAACAGAAAAAGTTAAAAAGCTTTATGCTACTTTCATTCTCTGAATCTCTTGGAGTGAGTCTATTTTATCTTCTCTGCCTTTCAGTTTGTATGCTCTTTTGGCAGAAACTGTTGGCCTGATTCTGATCTTATCTGAAGTGTGTAAATCAGAACAAAGCCCGGTGCTTTTGAGTGAAATACGGGAGCAAACACCCTGGTATGGTGTATGGCGTGTGCTGCCAGGAATTCCATTCGGATTCACAGCAAAAGGGAATTCTTAACTAGGTTCAATTTATACAAAGGGCAGTTTGCTACTACAAAGGGAGTCAAATAAAATAACTCAACACTGAAACAAAAGTGGAGGTAGGGATCACAGTAGCGAGTTTTAAAGGCATTTATTGAAAAGTCTACAGAAGGAAAAACTGAAAAAGCAGCTAAGAGACAGTTCAGCACCAGCATGAAAAGTCTGTATAGACTCTCCTTTTCTGGAACATACTAAGCTGGTAAGACACCTGGTATTTCAACCAGTCTAAATATTCTTTCACTTGCTGTTATAACTATACCTAAACTCTTGGAAAGGAATGGACAGATGGTGGCATCAGACTGAAAGGAGGGCAACCCTGGTAGTTAAAGTCAACATAAGTAAAAGCATAATTTTAAGGTGAGTGTTTTTCAATTTTAAGGTTCAGTGTTCTGGTCAGCACTGCTTTAGACATAAGTATGGAAGAAACCACAGAGGATTTTTAAATTGACTAGTGGTGACACCACAGTATTTAATTTTTAGTTTGGGACTGACACAACTACATTTCTCTTGGAATCAGAAAGGGTGATGGAGTTAATCTGTGCATAACTTGTTCTTCCCTTAACAGTCTTTAGTGCTTAGAAACATGATACTGAATCATTAGCTTGACAAAGTGTGGCAGACCCTACACTTTCAATACTCATGAGACTCTTCCTGAAGATGCACAGTGAAAGGCTGAGAAGAAGTGGCCACAGGTTGCACCAAAGGAAATTCTGAACAGGGATTTGGGATACGGGAATTTGGATTAGATGACCTCGAGTCCCTCCCAATCTAGATTATTATATAATTGTGTGATTATCAAATAGGAAGGAACGTTATAGTATGTCCAGATCACTGCTATTGCAGAAACTATCCCCTTTCTGTCTCTTCAGTATCTTTCACAAGTTGATCAGATTCCCTCTTCAAAATAGTTGTTAGGGTCAGTGGAAAAAAAGTATCTAGGGAGCTTTCATGCTTCAGCTTCTGTGCAGTGCTCTGCTCCTCTTCGGGGTGTGATCCAGTCCTTGTAGCTGAGATGGTGGTTAAATCTCCTTGTCTTCCTCTTTGCATAGGACTAAGGACCAGATAGCATCAATCTAGACAGAGCCTGTGTCCTGTGACCCACACAGCTGGGGACTCCCTGACTGAGGAGACCTCTCTTCCTTCCAGTAATTTATGAGTAATAACTATTTATGACAGTGTGTAAACTGAGAGATTTCTAACTGCATATATCCACAAAACTAGACTTCAGAAAGCCTACCAGAAAGGGATTAGGACCCTTTCATTAGTTCCCTTGCTTTCTCTCTTCTTAAATATTGAAAATAAATTCTTTTTCCATTCACTATGCCTTCTGTTCCTCAACTACCAAACTGAGGATCCTGTCCTACCTACAAATCCTGTCACAGAACTCACTCTTACCTCATTAGACAGCTGGATGAACTCTGCTCTGTTTTGCTGAGAGAGAAGCCCTAAACTACTCAAGGCAAAAGTGCAGGCACCAGAACGTTAGGAAAAAAAAAATCAAGTAAACAGTATTGTTTTTCACTTTTATTCTTAAACCTGGACTACGATTTGCAAAATCCAAGACGTTCCCTTAGTGTTGTTCACCTCTGAAATATTTTACTTTGGAAAGTTGTTGTTGTTGTTTTGTTTTTTAAAATGTCATTATTCAAGCGTGTATAATCTGGGATTATTATAGAGGGTTTACTTGAAAAGAATGTTTAATTTCAATGTGATCTAAATGTTACAGGGTTTTTTTTTCCTTTTACCTAGCTCATCACCTTATTGTAGTTCCCAAAATATAGAAATCTATTTGTAGTACTATAGTTCATAAACTTTCATTTTGAAAGTTTTAGATTCTGCGACCTGTACTTCAAGTCACAGGAACAACACCATCAGTCTTAACTTTTTACATCTGCCCAGTTCTCCTCTTGCTGATTTCTCGTTGATTTAATTCTCATCCAGATGAGCAATTGATCCCTTTGTCTGGTCTCTCTGTTCCCCCATGAAAAGAAGTGACTGTACTAATCCCACCCTCCCTGCAGCCCAGCTCCCTGCCTGTGCAAGCAGCACTTCCCTCTCACAGCAATTTGCCTTCACAGGAATTTCTTTCATAACCAAGACTGGTTGCAAGAGAACAGACTGCGGCTCTCCCCTGTGGTTATGGAGCCACTAGTTTTGTTTTGATTTGTTGTTTGGGGTTTTTTTGTGTGTCTGTGTTCTACATATTTGGCCTTGTCAAGTATGTTTACTCTAGAGTAGAAAAAGAGAAGCTGGTCAGAAAACGACATGGAGTTGGGCAGTTGTTGAACTGCTGGTTGTATTATTCCTTAACTGGGTTATCAGCTCACAGTCAGAGAGTTGAACTCGATATTGCTGCTTTAGAGACACAGGGAGAGCTTTTGATTTTAAGTGTATGTCTCCATATCTAACTATTTCTTTGTGATATTCATCTTGAGATTTGAAGAGGAAGGTTTTATTTTATAAAGTGTTAGGCTTTGCATGTGCTCTACACACTCACCATGGCATGAGCCTCTCCTGTACCAGGGAAGTTCCAGTTCTCACTGCTCCCTGTCAGTGTACTAGCATTTCTGCCTTCTTTGCCTCTTTGAAGTGTAGAAGTTAGTAACCCAGAGGAAGCTGCCAGAGACTGGGGGACATCAGAATGGAAAAAATACTGCTCTGAAAATATCATCTTAATGTTGTGCCCTAGTGTTAAAATTCATGTAAGTAGCTGTCAGTGTGTGCAAACCTGGAGCTAAAGCTGTTTGTGTGCAGTGTAACATAGCAGGGGAGCCTTTTGATTTACTGAGCAGCTTTGTCTAGATCCATAGCTGCTTCTTTGCATGCTTAATATTATCTTTACAGTTCTAAGAACAGATAAGCTGTTCTGACCCTCAACAGGATCATCAGATAGATCTTCTTAGCAGCTATTATACTGATTATTTTTTTTAAATAGGAAATGCACTCGCAATTCTGTATTAACATTGGGATTATTTTCAAGATACAAACACCCTCAGAAGAACCTTCAGAGTGAGTAGAGCTATTTTCCAATTTCTTTAACCTAATATCATCAAATATAATCTGGCAATGAGTTTATCTGTTCTGATCATCCTCTCAACATCAGTTATTATCCCCCCCATAGTCTTGGACTGTCATTGGCTGGGTGCACTAGAACTCATCTGGAGTGCTTTGTGGGTTATCAGCATTTTGTGTATTTTCTGCATTGCTTTCAAGCTTGGTAAGTGTCCAGCAATGATAACTGGATAATTTGTGGTTTTATGAAAACATTTATATGGTTAACACTTCAAGTAAGCATGACTAACTTATTTCCAATCACCTGTTCAGTGACTTATGTGAGGAGTCAATTCTCTCATATTCTATCTCATAGAATCTCCTTCTGCTATGAGCTAATATTTTCCATTTGTTCAGTAGTCCTACTTTAACATGTGACTCTAATGATAAATATCTGGATTCTAATCAGCATTGCTGCTGTGCATCTTCTCATGTGTTTCATTCCATGCACAAAGCTGAACGCATTAGTGTCCTAGAAGTGTTTGTTCTAGATTTGGGACTAGAAAATCAGGCACGTTTCTACTCCATGCTGCTTTGGAAGTTGGAGGTTCAGAATTGAAATCTGTTCTCCTTTGTGAAAGGACAATATATCTTATTTTGCTGCAGGTCTATCTTTGCTTGGTAATCACATAATAGGATGAGCAAGCACCTTCAAAAAAAGATTGCATGACATAATCATTATTGACCATTTCGAAAACTCATGATCAGGGTTGTCTAAACTAATAGGTGATATGGATGTTTGTCAGCTTGCCAGCTTCAATAGACTCATAACAGCAACAGCTTTAGCCAGAGTATTTCTGTCTCTTAAAAGGCCCAGTAGTAACGTGTACATAGTTCCCTATCCTGCACCTTGATTTCAATTTCAAATACCAGGATTTCCTTCTGTGATGGAAAAAGCATTAAGCATGATTATCTGAAGAACTGCATATTGGAGTGCTTCATTCACCATATGATTTCACTGTGGCATTCTGCTCCAACACGACATCCCTCTTAGGTAAGTATTTTAGCACCTTGTATGCTTTTATTGAAAGAACAAATCCATTGTTCCAGTCAATGAAGTGAAAAGTTTTTCAGTTGCGTAAATTCTGGGTGTACTCATGCTTTTTGATGACCCAGTTCATTCAGGTATATTAACAGGAGTTAACAGAGGCCCAAGGAGCCATCTGGTTTTTGTCTTGGGTAGTTCTGGTTGGATGTTTTTGCCTGGTAATTGCTCTGGTTGGGATAGCATTTGCTGCTAATTTTTCAATGTAATAATAATGGACAGAACATTATTGCCATCCTTTTATGTGAACCTGTTTGTGGTTTAAATCTATAAAGCTATAGCAGCAATATATGGTTTGTCCAGATAATAAATCAGTTCTTTTGAGAATTCAAGTAGAAATACCCTACTGATCTGAAATCTGTTGTCAGGAGGTACAGTACTATGGAACATAAATATTACCTCTTCCAAAGCACCGCTCTTATTTCATTCACTCTCCACCACTGGACTCTGGGTTCAATCTGTAAAAACTTGACTCATAGGTAGACTAGAAAAGGAGTAGTCCTTGTGTGTGCATTTGTATGTATGTGTGTATGGAAGGGAAACTCTCAAAATTGCCCAGTCACAGTTTGCTGACCACTAAAAGGGTTCCTCTTCCTCATCCAACCTATGCTGAACTTTTTACATTCTGGAAAACTCACAAATCAACCTCCTATACTCTTCAGACCTATGTGTATCTATGATCATCCGAGGACTTGGCCAGATCTTTTCAGGGGAAATTCTGTCATGCTAGAACATTTAATGACTTAATTTAATGTCTCAGTTGTTCCCATTTGCTCTTTTTTTTTCTACCAACTGAATTGATTGTTGTTGAATTGCACAGAAACATCTCAAAATCCCTCAGACTTCTGCTTTCCCAGGATCAGGCTCTGAGTTGTGCTGTCTCAGCTCACAGCAATCAGTTGGCAGCTCTTTCAGCTCCAGTTGCCTTCCTGTGAAGTGCACTGCTGAGAAGAAAAGGGAAAGGTTCAAGTTCTATTGGCAAATCCACAATCTCTTGGAATGACTGTTGCTTCTTTTCTACCCTGATCTTGATCAGCAAGTCCAGATGCATCTGAGTGTGCATAAACTGGTTCCTTGCCTGTTTATCCTGGAAGATGTTACAAGAACTTGAATATGCCAGAGATATAATTTTCCTCAAGTCTTTTGCCAGTTCAAGTGGGGTCTCTTCCTTTCCTCCTGACTTTTACATCTTAGTCATGCTGTGGCCACTTATGCCCTGAGCTGGCTGGTTCAAGCATATCAAGGGCTGGTCCTTGATTGGAACAATTCCATTTTTTGGAGGTGAAAAATTTTTGGACCATCATTGCTGCTAGATGAGACTAAGTGACTGCTGAAAAACCTCCTGCCCTTCTGACCAACTTGTGAGCCATTCATTTGAGTTTGACATTGAATTGAATTGAAAAAATGCTAGAACTTGCACTTTGGCTGAGCAGGAATAGCAACTGGAAATTTCTGTGCTTATACTTCAGACCTCATTGCTAACACCACTAATCTCTTTTTGACCTAAGGGGCTTGCCAATTTTAGCTTGTTTCTTTTAGGATGAGAAGCTGACTATGGAGTGAAGTACTTCTCTGGAACAAATCTGTTCATCTACAAAGAATATGCACCAAGTCCTCTTCTCCTGAGCACAGCTGGGATTAAATACGGGATTCACAGATCCAGGCCTTTGTCCACACAGCCCTCTAATCTAAAACTCTTTTTCTTATCTCTTCTCAGATCATATCACCTCTGTTTGCCTTGGATTTCTTCTTACTGCCTTCATTTGTTCTTTCACTGCTTCTTTCATGTGCTCTAAAATGCAGCACAAAAATTCAGTTCAAACCCCACTGTGACTGCATTTTTTAATTGAACCCAATTCAATTTTTGCCTGCAAGGATCATTCCATTCCAGACTTTTTCCGGGACTTCTTTTCTTTCAGCTGTCACTTAACCAAAGGGAAACTAATGGAAATTATTTCACATTCAGGAGAATTACTTGTTTGTTGGTGCCAACCAGAGTATTTTGAAACGAGAATTATCCGTTGATGTTCACTAGAGAAAAGAGACAACAAAGTGAGTCACATTTTTGTGGGCATATCATGGAAGTTGGTGTGTTAACAGAAGCATATCCATTCAGGAATTAACTGTGATTTTAGTCTTACTGTGACAAAAAATTATAGATGAATTTAAGGGGGTGGAAGTAGTATGAATGCATTGCTTTTGTTCATCTACCAGGAGAGAACTTGCCTCAGAAATGCACACCCATGACACCGAGCTGGAGGTGGTTTACCCTTGACTGTATGTTTCTTGACTGTCTTTGGGGAAGAAGGTGGAGGAGGATGTTCTTGACAGAGGATGCTGTGCCAAAGACTAAGTCCTGCTTTTTTGTATCAGCTGCATTGCAAGTGCAAAGTGAAGATGGGTGTTGGATTTTCAGCTGTAGTGATAACCTCTGAAAAGGGGCAGAAAAGAGAGTCCTATGATTGTTCAGCCCACAAGTTCTGGTCATCTTTAGCTAACTTGCAAACTAATCAAAATGCTTGATCTGTCTTTATTAATAATTTAAAACAATTTGTGATGGTTTCATCCCAGAGAAAATAGCAGATTATACAGAAGTAGTGGCATCAAGAGCACATAGTATATTAAGAAGTATTTTTAAAAGGTTCTGCTGGGAAGGAAAGAATCTGCAGAGATACAATCAGGAAAGTTTCTATGGCACAATACAAATGTACCATTTTAGTGGTTATGATTGTATTTCTTTTGACTCCTCAGTGTGAGCAGTGCTTGTCTTTCCCCCAGTGTAGGGCTCATGGCAATTTGGAAGTGTTGAGGCCCTTAGTAATTATTAATATAAAAAAAGAGTACTCTAGAAAGGTATATGTTTCATGATCAAAAGAGACAATGAAGGGTCTAACTGTAGAGACAATCAAGAAATAGATTTTTGATCCTCAAATAAAATCGATGGAAGGTGAAAAGTGAAAGAATTCTCAGACGAAATTCCACCTTTTCCAGTTTTGTGCTGACATTATTTTCTAAGTTCTTGACATTTCTCTGCCATAAAAATTTTATTTCCATTGAAATGTTTTTGGTTTTTACCCCTCAAAAAGATGATATTTTTTTCACTAAAAATGTTAATAACAAATTTCAGCCAGTCTCATTTAGTATTTTACATACATAGCTGTGACCTAGGTTGGCCACGTGTTCAGAATACATGATGTTTCTGATGCAACCCTAGAGTTTTCAAGGATGTTAAATTACTCATTCAAAAAAAAAAAAAAAGAAGGAAAATTAAATCTATTTTCTCCCAGGTATTTTGTTGCTACTTAAAAATTGAGAAGCAGCACACACATTACTTGGGAAGAAGGGAATCTTTCAAATAGTTCAGGGTTTGGAATAGGTTTACCGTGATGTACTGAAGAGGTGCTATCTGAAAGTACTATGAATAAGAGTTTTTGATGGTCCCTATGATTATTACTTTTTGTCTGAACTCTTAGTTCCATTTAACTACTTCCCCCGGACTTTTATCTTCTTGGTAAACATAAAGCCAGTCCTGTTTTGGATAGCAGTGTGCTTCTGGCAGTCATTGTTCTAAAAAATCTGTCAAATTGGTTGAAAAAAGCCCTTATTTAAATTTAAAATTTGTGGGGCACTGGCTTGGTCTGTCCAGTAAGACCAATATATACAACTTTAACCAAGTACTGCTTGGGATGCTTTGAATGAGAATATTCAGATTCCAAATCATAATGAGGCTCATTGTCTTTCACCTTGTCAGTAAAGTGATTTGAATCTACATGAGTAAATAAAAAAAACCTACAAGGCAAATATGTTCAAGAACACAATCCTGTCATCTAGAATTCACGTGTCATCCAAACATCAGAAGTACCCATCCCCCTGCTACTCCTGAGAGACAATTCAGACTTTATCACTATTTCAGACCTTTGTGAAAACAACCATAAATACATGCATTTGGGTGACAATCATAAATATGTGAAATGTAGTGCCTACTTTGAAGTCTGTAGTTCAGTCCCTGGGAAAAAAAAAAAGTTACATATAAAGAGTTTGTAGAAATGTAAGAGCAAGGGAAGGAATTTGTGCTGAAAGCAAAATCTCCAACTCCATAAACGTCTGACCATTTAAAACTAGGGGAATCACTGTAAATGTTTCTTGTTCCCTAACACATCCATTCTCATATTGGATGATTTCTGTAGCCCTTTATACCCATTGTGGCGAATTGCCAGTAAAAGGCATACTTTAGCTGCTCCTTATTAAGAAAAGCATCTGAGGAAAATTTCTGAGAACTAGAGTTTCAGGTATATTTCTTCTACATATTCATGTTCTTAAAAAAGATTTTTTGTTGCCACCAAAGGAGCTTCAGCACAAATATCTCCAGGTTTGAAAGCAAGAATGGAAAGCATTGTTTACTGATAATTTGTAAAGTTTTGTATAAATTTTAGAGCATATTTTATGTATAGAGGATGTGCACATCTGCCAGCAGAATAAGGGCTCGTGTCTGAACTGCCAACAGCAATAGACTGCGCATGTATCAGGAAGGGTTTGTCAACTGCTCCCTTCTTTTAATTTGCACGGTTAGTGCTGTGAGGTTTATGCAAGGCAGCTCTCAGGGGAGGGGACTGAAAGTTCTTTGAAGTCCTTTGTGGTGGCTGTCTAATCTGGAGAAGAGGATTACTTTCTTTCTGCCAGAAGCACATGACAGTTTGGTAATTAATGAGCATCATAAAGTTCTCTTTTTCTATTAGATACCCATTAGTAAACCTGGGATGGTTGTCATTTTGGACAAAACCATGCATATCCTCATTTTATCCCAACATCAAAGGGGATCTCCTACTGTCTGATGCTGAATGCTCTAATTGTGTTTGCGTTTGGTGGAGTTGGTGCAGAATGTATCTGAAACAAGCCTTGGCATAAACTGTAGGTCCTGTGATTGGACACACAGCCTGAGCCTTCCCAGAGCTAACAGCTTAAATGAGTGGTGGGTTTCTCTATTATTTTAAACATACTGCTCTCTTCCTCTTCTGTCTGTCTGTTTATGCTATTTGTTTTCCTTTGAGAATACCAAAATTAACATACTTTCCACATCCATATCATGCTGGAAAAAGGAAAGCACTTTGTTGGGCTATTTCCCTTTCCCCTTTTGATATAGTATTACAAAAAGTCTTTCTTTAGGATTTAAGAGCATTTCAGGTATTAAAGCTCTCTTGGGTTGTCTTTTTCACATTATTCTGAAAGTACAGAATGGTTTCCTGCTCTTTATATTTGGCTCTTTTATACTGAAACAGTTGAAAAGTCCTAGTCTGTGGACTTTTTCTTTTTGAGAAAATGTCACCCTTTCTTCCAAAGGTTCCAGTTTCTGAATGCAGTGTAGTTTCTTCAACTGCATTTAATCTCCTTTAGAAATAAGAAGAATGGCTAAGCAGCCCATTTTATATATTCTGAATTTAAGATTTTTTTGAAGGTCAGATGCTCATCCTACACTCAAAATCTGTGCCAAATACAGGCAACAAAAACTCAAGGATGCAGGAGCCTTTTCTATACATGAGGTTGGACCAGAAAGCTCCACTGTAATGAAATGTGATGGCTTCAGAGGGACTGTTCAGTTGTGAAACCTAAAGAGGAGTATACATACTTAAGATTCCTTTTAGGTTTTTTTCCTCTTATATTATTTTATCTTTTTAATAGGATTATGTCTGTGCTATTTGGAGTATCTGATGGCCACAGAGTTCTTGTTCAGGGTTAGTCTGGATGCTGTATGTTGTGACTGTTAACTCAGTATTAGCAAACAAAATATTATTAATTTTTGCATCTCATTGGTGAAAAAGCCCTGGTGTTCTAACAAAGCAACTGTAAAAATCTTCAGTATAAAAATAAACAAAATAAAGCTAGCTGGCTTTAGCTGACCAAAGTGTTTAGCATAATCAGAGGCATCTTGCAGTTTGGGTGGAAGGAAAACTGGAAAAAATAAGATATTCTTCCTTTATAGTAGAGCTGGAATAGACAGACTGAAATGCTTATGAAATGAAAGTGTACCTTCCTCACTAAAATTCCTAGAAAGGTGAATTTAGGTCAATAAAGAATCAGATTAAACAGAATTGGAAACTATTTTTTCAGATGATATGTTAAATCTTTAAAATAAGATAAAATAATAAATATAATTATTATATTTGTTATATCTAAGGCCTGAACTTTCAATCATGATTTCTGAGTCATCTTTGCCCTTAAGAGATGAAAGGGATGAGTAATACTATTGAAGATACAAAACCACGTGTAAATATAATCCCTGTATTCTCTCATGTTTCAAATTGGAACTGGTCAGAAAATTTATTGTGGGACAGCTCTTCACTGCAAAATGGCAAACCATATAAATGCTTCACTTTTGACAATTTTCTATGTATTAAAATATTGGAGCAGAATATTTGAATAGACTTGAAACAGAAACTCTTTTATTTTTTGCAATAGAACATTCTTACCTTGTAAAGTAGCCTTTTAAACCCACTGCTTAAAATTAAGACAAAATGTTTTGTAATAGAAAAAACCTAAAAATCAGAAAAATCAGTTTCAACCCAAAAAGAACATGAAAAAATTTATGAAAATATGAAGTGTTTTTTCCTCTTTTAGAACAATAAAAAGTTTGTGAAATTTCCTACAAAGCAGAAAAGTTACTTTCTGCACAGCTCAGATCCCAGCTGTAAGCTTGACAAAGGCTTGGACCATTGTAGCAGTTTTTAAAGTCTTATATTTGCTTGTAATATTTACTTCCAGTTCATTTACTTTAAATGAGTGCAGGTAGTCACATCTGGATTCTTTTAATTGCTAAAGTGAAAACTAATGATGTCTGGGATATTATGTGGTCCTTGCAAAATCAGTCTCCTACCAGTTTGTACACAAAAGACTTCTGAGGTTTGTACATTGAGTTTCTAATAGAGTCTAGACACAACCTTCAGGTGTGTTCCACAGCGTAGACTCCAGCAACCCACATCAATGGGGAGTTGGGCTGGAAAAGCCAAAGCCCACTTGGACTCAAATCGAGCAAGGGATGGGAGGAGCAACAAGAGGGGCTTCTGCAAGTTTATCAGCAGGTAAAAATGTGGATCTGCTACAAAATGAGATGTTGGGCTCTTTGAAAAAAGACACAGAGAAGGCCAGGGTACTCAGTGAACTCTTTGGGTCTTTCTCTACTGGTAAGACCAACCTTCAGCAATCCCAGGTTCCTGAGTCCCATGAGAAAGTCTGAAGCAATGAAGACTTGCCTTCAGTGGAATAATGTCAGGTTCCCTTAGTGGAATAATATCAGCTTAGGAAGTGTTTAAAGAAGCTGGATGTACACAAGTGTGTGGGAACTGAGGGGATGCACTCACGAGGGAGCTGGTTGATGTCATTGTGATATCTCAATTCTCCTTGAAAGGTCATGGCTATTGGGGGAGGTTTCTGAGGACTGAAGCAAAGCAAATGTGACACATAACTTCATGGAGGGCAAAAAGGAGAATCTGAGAATTATAGGCCAGTCAGCTTCACCTTGATCTCAGGGAAGGCAATGGAGAAAATTCTCCTGGAAGCTATTTCCAAGCATGCTAAGGACAGAAGGTGACTGGGAGTGCTTAGCATTGATTATGAAGTGGGGAAATAATCCCTGGGAAACCTGGTAGCCTTCTACAATGAAATGTGGATGTTGCAGTGGATGTTGTTTATCTTGACTTTAATAAAACTCTTGATACTGTCTAACACAGTAACATCCTTGCTGACTAACTGATGAAGTGTGGTCTAGATGAGTGGATAGAGAGCTGAACTGAAACCTGGCTGAACTGCTGGGTTCAGAGTCTTGTGATCAGTAGCATGAAGTCCATCTGGAGGCAACAGCAGTGCTGTCCCCACAGAACCAATACAGGAGCCAAATAGTGTTAAAACTCTTTGTCAATGACCAGGAGGAGGCTATGTAATCTTTTAGGTTGTTAGTCCTGTTTGACCTGATTTAAGACTGATAAATTTAAACTCCTTAACTGTTTGCCAGGGGGCCATAATTCTGAGTACATTTCCATTGTGTGAAAGATGAGCTATTAAAATATGAGACTTTATTGTAAAGAGAATATAGAATTTATAAACAAAAGTTCCATTATCCGTCTCATTGGTTTGTGCTACAGAAAAGAATTTGTGGAGAACCATAGGGTATTCAACAATAATCCAACAGCAGGGAAGAGCTGAAGTATATTCTCTTTCCATAGAGATTTATGCTGATTTGTAGAATTTTAAATCCAGTTTTATTAATGCCTTCCCACTCTCAGTAGGAAATACTCAGAACATATGAGGAAACTGTCTTATGAAACAAGATTTTATTTTAATAATGTGGATATTATTGTACAGCTACTCAGACATAAAGAGAATGAATTGTACCTCATGGGTCTCTTGAAATCAGTATGGAGCCTCCAGACCAGCTCAGTGGCTTAGCTGAACTCAGTGCAAGAATTTTCTTCTTCTCTTCCATGGCGACAATACTAATTGAACTTCAATTGGTCTGAAACACTCATGATCCACTTTATGTTTTTGTGGGAGGTAGATTATGAATTGCTGAACCAGGGCAATGATCTCTAACGGTGACCAAAAGCAGATGCCTGGGGAAGAATATAATAGGGTTAATATATCCTGATACTTCCACTCAATCATCTCAGTCTCTCACAAGTTGTTATTCAGGAAATTCTTGAGTTTGAAATGGCTTCTGCGTATTTAGAAAGTGTCAGTGGATTTTCCTTATGTTGGTTTGCCCATGTTTTCTCGAGCTTATTGTGTAAGGTAGGGTACTCCCACTCTTTAACTGGTTAGGAATATCAGAGGACTAGAAGTTTGCACAGTTCTTCCCTGTGTTTTCTTGGCTTGAGGTTGATGGGAGTGGCTGGGCTGGTCATGGACAGTATCTGTCTGCACAAGGAGGCTGATTAGAGCAGAACTCAAGACCAGAGCAGTCAGAAACTTTTCATGGTGACATTCTTGCTCCTTGCAGAAACAGAAAATACCCCTTGAAACATTCCACAACAGCCACAACTATACATACAGAAATTGGCTTAACACACATTAACCATCTTAACTGTCTTAACTTTACACATTGACTGTCTTCTGTATGGTGACAAAGGTGTGATCTCTCAGGCTTTTGTACATGCTGACTTCAGCCTTGTTCAACTTAGTAGCAATTGGTTCCTTCTGATCTCCTAAATATTTTGCAGTACATATCATCAGGAGAATTATTTTTGTGTTAAAAAATAAATAATCATCACTCCCTTCAAGACCAGAGGGAAAAGGACCCTTAAAGTCTTACTCCATGTGCAAAATGGAATGCATCTCACCCAGCTTTAGCTACCTTCAATATCTTCACTTGATTTAGTTACCTAGTCTCCAGTATAGCCAAGTGAGGGGAATAGCCTGTTCATCTGACCTATTTTAAATGTCTATATTAAGAAGAGACAAATCATATCCTAATAGGTACTTTTAGAAGATGATTCACCTCAACTTCATAAAGACATATGAAGTAGGTCACATGAATCACCCGTTTCTCTCCATTGACTGTAGAGGGAGATGAATTCTACCTAGTGTATTTTCAGGAGTTTGTATGTTTTAAAATCTGCATTTGGTTGAATAAATAATAGACTATTTCTGATCTATTACTGTGTGGAGGCAGTATTAGCCTCAGTGATCCAGTCCACAGTCCTGTATCTGCCTCACAATACTGAAGAGTCTTATAGGGAAGGATTCTCTTAAGACATTGCAAGAAACTTCCACGAGTGAGGGCAGTAGGTAATGCTGAGAGGAAGTACAAGGTGTGTGGCTAATATGCCTGAGGTCTTTCACTTGCCTGACCTTTGGCTGAGGGAAGAGAGGCAAAAGGCAAAGCCTGCTAGGATGCACCCTGCCTTTGCAGGATGCTGGCAGAAATGCTGCCCTGGTCAGACGTGGTCTGGCACCAGTTCAAAACCACCATGGCAAAGTTATGAATGCCAGGAGAAGAATTGAGGGCTTGTTAGTTTTATGCAAATTGCAGAATTCCTGTAGCTTCTGTCATGTATTTGAAAATACACAATGCAAAAGGACACAGAGTGTGGAATAGAGCAGCAAAGTGGATCTCCATGGGTTATCTTCATTCAAACTAGTGCAGCCTGTCTGAATGCAATGATTATGTCATTAATGCCATAAGAAAATGTTGCTGTTGTACAGTGAAGAGACCAGCACACAGATTAACGTGCAATGGACTAGGCAGATGCAAAGTCTTGTAACACTGACAGTTAATGGTAAAAGAAAAGCTGAAAAGTATAAACTAAATTTGAAAGAGTTTACTTGGTTGTTTCATATCTGACCATCTGCCAGAAGTTTCCTTGTACAATTGAAGAAGTCTTTAGTTTTAAGCTCATTTGAGATAGTGTCTTATCTGCATAAGCCAGTGTTGTGGTTCCGTTGGATGCACCTTGTAAGGAAAAAATAAGTGAATTTTGGCAACAAAGCTGTTTTTCACAGTGAAGTTTAAAGCATATATGTAAACAGCAAAGATACTTTAGAGCAGGGTGTTTGTGCTGTGCTGGTTTGCTGGTTGCCTCAATATAGTTGAACTGCATTAGTGGTTTCTGCTTTTCTTGCAAGGAATTCAGTGCACACGGGGTTCTGTCTGTGTCTCATCACCTGGAGTGTGTGTGTGCTGTGCTGGGCAGTGCTAACACGCTCTTCACTTCTGCTCTGTGCCTCCACCTCCCTGGGTCTATGCCAGAAACAGGTCTATTGCTGATTCAACAGCTTTGGTAAGCTGCACAAATACTGAGCACTGAGCCAGGACCACACTTTCTGTGCCCCTTGCATGCAGTTACTGAGAATCTGTAGTCAACAGTTGAGATCTTTCTTGTCCTAGTCTTGTGTAATTCATTCCCAGGACTGTCTGTGGGCTACAGGCAGCCAGGATCTACTTGGTGCCACAGAGCAGAAGCACACACAGTGAAATGGAGAAGGTCTGCTCTCTGTGCCTCTGCTCCTCACCTCTGTCACCTGCTGCATCACAGGCTTTGCATCAACACCACTCCTTTGTGTGCACAGCATACCTGTGGGGAATATCAGTAGTAAGCAAAAATTCCACATGAAAACAGCTTGAAAATAAACCTGAATGGTTATTCTGCTCTATCTCAGTGTTCAAAAGAAGACATTCTTTTACAGCTGAGTTTATTTTAGAATGACAAAATACTTGTGGCAAGTTACTGGTGCCAGATTTGTACAGTAAAATGGTGGTCTAGGCACAGCTTATAAAGTTTTCTTTCCCAGTATGATATGGTTATGAGTGTGTTTGAAAACACTTTGGAATTGTTGTAATTCATACACAGCTTAAAAGGTAGTTTTACTAACATTTTTCATCCTTTTCAGATACCTACTAAGTTCAACACTTCTTACACTTACTTATTTGTAAGCACGGCACCAACCCTGTTTACTATAGCAACAGAACTTCAATAAACTTTATGCTTATTTTTAAAAAAACAAGCAAAACTAACATAGAAATGCTGTGCTGAACCAACACACATTGAATTCAAGCCTTTCACATTTCATGAGAGTTTTGTAAATGCTATCATATTGAAAATCATGCCTGAGCGTCTGTCAAACTCTGTAGTTTCAAATCTGTTGGTTCCAGAGGTGGAGCCTAAATACAAAACATAGGTGTAGATCCTGATTGTTACATTTTCTTTCCAAAGTTCACGGATTTGTCAATATGGGACAATATAAGTAAATGTGTAAGACCATAGTTATAAATAATAGGACAGTGATCAAGTGACTTTCTCCTTCCTCCACCCCTTCCTGTGGGTTGCCACTTTGTCAGAAGTGACTTTGCACAAGCAGTGTGCTCCCTGTGTAAGGTCTGACTGGTCTTACTCTGTTCCCATGCCAATTATTTTTCTAGCAATAATTTTTCCTTTTTAGAAAGAAAAACCTCAGTGAGTCACAGAATGAAAAATTAAAACACAAATCCAGCTTCTTGTAGTTTGAAAAAACCTCAACAGCACTGATCAAGCAGCAGCAGAGTGGAGGAGCTCAGCTGGCTTATCTGACAGGAGCCATTTGCTTTAACGCAAGACACGTTTCTTTTGTCCGTGTGCAGTGAGTATCCTCTAGAATGGCTATGAAAAGTAATAGGGAATTGTATGATTTAATGGTGACCCTCAGTGCCATGCTTTGAACAGACCTATGTTGTTCTATGTTGTCAGCTGTGGAGTGGGGCTCTCTTCAGTCATCAAAGCATTTAGCAGAGTTTACAGTCTGCTGTTTACATTATTGGCCAGTACTTTACTCTCCTGAATACAGTTTAACTATTCCACCGCCCCTGTGATGAGTATTCTTTTCGGCAGCAGCAGTCCTCACAGCCTTAGAACATTGTTTTTGGACACAAACATACACAAGTTATTAGAACACAAGATCAAAGGAGGTGTCCCACTGTCTTCCTTTCAATGCTCCCATTGTGTTTGTATGCTGAAGCCTGCTAGAGAGTTAGAACCAGAGAAGGGGGAGAAGGGGGGAGGAAACCTTTGTACAAAGGTACTTGTCACTGAGAGAAGCCCATAAAAGATGATGTGAGAAAAGACACCAGGTGGAATATAAACCACCCTTATTGTTAAGAAATGCAAATAAAAATCCTCTCCTATATTAAAACTTTCTTACTTGTCATTTCTTAGATGCTAAAGGAAAGGTTCTGATTATTGAAGTCATGGCAGTACTTTTTGCTTTGCTTCTTTTCTTTTTATGTGTAGCACACTATACGTTATGGTGGCAAAAGTTATTTTTCCTCTTTCTCTGCATATTGTTACAGTTGTTAGCAAATTTCATCTCAGCAAAATATCCACTGGAAAAAAACTAAGAAAAATCACACTTTAAATTATCTCAAAGATTCCATTTTATGAAGGACATTCACAGTTTTGGATTTGTAAATAAACTGCAAGTTCGTTTCATTTGGATAGGAACTGTGTTTTCCTTAGGGAAACTTTGACAGAAAAATTCCCAGTAATTTTGTATGATCTTTGAATTCATTTTGGTGGATCTGCAGTCAGATTCCAAGCAAATAGATTCTATATCCAACACCCAGTAAAATATACTGAAAAAGTCAGTTGCTTCTAAGTTGCTGGGAAAGCCCTGGCCCAGCTTCCTCAGCTATAGAGAGATACATGTTAGCAAAAGTCTCTCACCTGTTTCAGGCAGCATCAACTGTTTTTTTCACCTTTCCAGTTCTCTGCTGAGCTGAAATCTGGATTATTGAGTTGGCTATGCAAAGTCCTTTGAAAGAGAAGTTGCAGGACACAACAGGTGACAATTAGTAACTCACAGCAACAAAGCACTTCTGAACTCAAGCCTTCACTGAAGGCAGTTGCTGACCTGGACTTTCAGATTACTAGATGGAGAGAACAAAGACTAACCTGGCATGAACCTGTATCCTCATCACCATGGATTCTTCTATTTCAAGACTTGTAAGATTCGTTTCCCTGAATACAATGAAAAGAAGATGTGATACTACCTGGGAAGGAGTATTTTTGTTGAAGGCAGTACAAAGGACAACTAGCTGTCTCTTGGTGGTTGTTGTAGAAAACATCTCATCTGCTGAATCAACACTTGTCACCCTGAACTACAGCCCTTTTAAACCCAAGAGCTATCTCTGATGAATTTTCTTGGCTTGAAGATAGGTAAAAGAGAAAATACTTTGATAATGGAAGCTGTATCCACTGGAGTATGGACACATAGTGGTTTAGCAATCTGAGGCTGTGAAGTTTGCCAGGGTTTTCTCCAGCCAATCATCACAGGCTCTCAGAAAATGTATAGGGATAATCTTGAAGAAGGCCTGGAAAAAGTTTCTCATGGTACCTGAGCATGTGTAATATCTGGCAAGTGATGTAGTGAATGTGCTCATTTGTGATAGACATCTTTCTGCTGCACAGGCACCGTGTGAACTTGCCGATCAGTCTTCCTTCCCCCTCTAGGGTTAGGGCAGTTGCTGACATCCTAGAAAAACCCAAGGAAAACCTGTGAAGCGAGTATGTTCAGTTGAAAGGATGCCATAGTGCAGACTCATGCCAAAGCTTTGAGGCAAGAAGCCAAGGCTGCAAAGTTGCTAAAACCAGTAGGTGCTAACGTGCCAGATTGCAAAAATGCCTGAGGCAAAAGTGGTGAAAAAACTGCCAAAACCATAGGTACCAAGGACAAAGGCCCAATAGTTAAAACAGTGTCTTGTGTCAGACATCCCATTTGTAAGTGTTAGGAATGAGCAATCAAAGCACTCCTATGATCACCAAAACAAAATTTAACTGTTCTTAAAAGGATTGGTTGTAACTTTGAGAGCAAGATAGTGATTGAGACAATTGTTGAAGGGATATCATGGCTGTAGGCAATTCTTTGTTGATGGAGTAAAAAGGGGTTGGTTGGAAAATGGTTGAAAGGGAGGTCGTGTGTGGTTTGTGATCATCTGTGATTCTGAGAGAGACGAGGATAAAAATTCTGTATCAGCTGGACCCTGGAAATCTTAAGAGCTAAGATATGTTTGACACTATCCTCAGCAATGGTGCTGAGAGCACCAGAAGCATCTTTAGAAACATGCAATTTTATAAGTTTTTCCTTTCACAACTGAGCAACCTTTTCTTAAAGCACTTCTGTACAACATGGACTTAGATTACTTAACACAGAGGAGTAGCCATGCAGCTTGCAGGTTACTGCCTCTATGTGCACATTTTATTTTTTTTTTTAGAATTACATGGGGTTTTTCCACTTTAAAAAACACATGTCAACCCTCACTTCTTCTGGAGGTTGTCCAGCATGACCTGCATGCCACTTCCAGATGGAAGAGAACAGCACCTGACCGTGGCAGGCCAATACCCAACTTCTTTCACCTCTAGCTGGATAGGAGCATGGTAGGAGAAGGGAAGAAAAGGAAAGAGATAAAGCAGAACTGGAAAGCACTTGCCCTATTACCCAGGTAGGAAAACCAGTGTGATGTTTTCATCTATCATAGGTATTAGGCCTCCTCTCTCTGCTCCTACATGTGGGAAGCAGCAGCCTGGAGGGAAGGGATGCTTTGCTGCTATCCTGTCTCAGGCACCAAGCAGAGCCCTATTCTGCCGTGGGTGTCAGTGGTTCTGGCATGTGGCCTGTGTGCTGTACAGGGCTTCTCCACTGGTCATAGGGACTTTCTGAGTGTGTCAGTGAAGCCTGCAACAGTTTCTTCTCAGTCTAACCAACGATATAACTCTTGCTATTGCAAATATTGCAATTAATTTTGCTATGCTATTGAATATTGAAAATTAATTCCCAGAGTGGTCTTATTCATTTGCTCCTTGGCTAAAATATATTTCCTATCATCAACTAGTTTATAGTATAGTGAGGTTCAAAAGGGTTTTCCATCTTCTGAAAAAGTAGAGCATAGTTAGCACTAATGAAAGGGCAATGAATAATACTCTATGTCATAACTTTCTAACTTTAAGAATTCCACTGGGGTCACTGGGTTGAATTAGAGACCCTTTAATCATTAGTACTGTTCTGTGAATGGTCTACTTTACTCTGATATTTTACTAGACGTCACTACTTAACACAATTGTGGCTCCGTGGAAGAAAAAACAAAAGGCTTAGTATGCCTCGAGGTCCCTATAGTTTGAGGATCATTATAATTCTACTGAGTCAAATCTTGAGGTCCCTGTTTAGTTACACCATGCTAAATCCTCCTGAAGTCAACTGGAATTTGTCTAAGCAAAACCGTGCTAAGAATCGTGAGATTTGACTCTTTAAGAATAACTAAAAGTTTCTCTTTCCCAGGTGGAGGAAGAATTAGTTGCAGTTGAGATTCATACTCAGAGTAATCTAACTTGATTGTAATTTTGTTACTGCTGTGCCCAAGCAGTACAGTCATGAATCCCATTGTACACAGAGTCAGCTACTGACATTTAGAATTCTTTTGTCACGTTTGCTCTCCTGTGAAAACCTTGGTTTTGTGGGTATGTAATCGCCTGTAACTAAAAAGGGCTTGCTTTAAACTCCAACAAATGTTGCATATGTGAAAGCAGTACTGCACAAGAGTGACGGTGTTACCAACACAAGTCCTTCATCTCCATAACTGGGACACAAGTGGACCTCTGTAATCTGCTATGAAAGCAAGGGCTTCTTCCCCCAGCCACTTGTTCAGACCTGCTGAACTCGTGACATTTCTAAGGCCTTGTTTTGTTCCTAAGAGCTGAACGATGGAGGCACCATTTCCCAAGATAAATGGATAAATTTCTCGTAAACAGTGATATTCCAAATAAAATATTTGCTGATGAAGTTTTAAAAGGGTACTTGAGTCTATGCCAAGCTAAGGAGAAAATAAAATTGGTATTTCAATTTCAAATTTCTTAATACGCATCAGAGAGTTTTTACAAGTTTTCAGTCTAGGTGAGGCTTATGCCCCAAGGAGCCTTGCTTCATCTAAATCACTTTCTTCCCCTCTTTCTCCTCCCCAAAACAAGAGGCAATCTTCAAAGGGACAAATATGTCATTTTAAATACACAACAGAAAAAATGGGCCAAATAAATTATTAAAATACATAAAAAAGAGATTCACAGAAGAAGCATGTTATTAACTATTTGACAAGTGATTGATGCTGTTGCAATGGCTGCATTTCACAATGCAAGTGTTTCCTCTGCTAGACAGATAAATAGTTGAAATAACGGGAGAAATGACTTTGCAATCATCCAAAGAATGATTTGGCTTTAAATGGTTCATTTAATGGCATTGCATTGGCTGTGCTGTATAGTTGTTTCATACCAGAACTTCACCACATCCATGTGCTTTGCAATTCCTTCTAAAAATGAGCTCCAAGCCTGACCCTCCTCTCCCGGTCCCAATTCCCTGCAGAAGTGTTACTACATATGCTTTGAATCTTTTTTTCAGATGAGCTCCCAAGTCTAACTCCTTCCTCTCTGTGCTTGAAACGTATGGATTTGAAAGCACAGATGTGGCCTTGAAGTTTTTGGACCAGGCCCATCCGGGTCAAACCCTACATAGTTTGACTAGTAGTTTCTTGACTAAAATTCTCAGAAGTGTTCATTTTTTCTTGTTCTGAATCTACTATGCACTCCCTTTTATCTCTCCTAGTTGAACTACAAGGATCTCAAGGGAGATGTGATTTTCATAAACAGAAAAATAACGACCAGACAGAAGAAGGAAGCAAATTTTTAATGACTGTGAGAATTGTCTTTATGAAACAGCAAGTTTCCTTTTAGTTTATGCTATATGTAAAAAATATACCATTCATAAATTGGAGAAGAAGGGGAGATTCTTTGTTGATCTAATCTGCTTAACTAATAATTAAAAAAAGCTGAGAGAGACTTTGTCCTGTTGCTGCCAGCATTTTAAGTCACTGAGAAAGGGTTCCGGACCTGACCCTGAAAACTGCATTTTGGCGTTAACAGTGGCTTCATTAGGATCACTTGTGTGCGAAGGGATGCCCGTGAAAAACAGTTTGCAGGACTAAGTCAACAGACTTTTCCAACTGCTTTTCCAGACATGCTGGCTTCCTTCGCAATCCAGATACCGCCAAGTAGGGACACGAGGGGTTCAGCCCCGCGCCCGAGCACAGAGGAGGCAGCGTGCGGACATCCCGGGGCGCGCTGCGCGCTGTCCGGATCCCTCGGCATCCCTGGCGAGGAGGCGCGGCCGGGAGGCGACCCCCGCGGCCCGTGCGGGGGACGCTGGTTTCGGCGGGCGGGGGTGGTGGGACCCGGGGGCGAGCGGCCCCAGAAGCGGCCCCGCAGGGAGCGAGCGCTTGCCCGCGGTCCCGCGCACCCGGGAGGGCGGGCGTTGCGCCTGGCGGCGGGGAGGCCGGGGGCAGCTCCGCGATTGTCCGGCCCGGTCCCTGCGCGGAGGGCGTCGGAGAGGGCCGGCCCCCGCCCGTGGCCTGTGGAAGTGAAACGCGACTCCCTGCTGCTCCTTTTTCTTTTTTTTTTTTTCTTTTTTTTTTTTTTTTTTTTCTTCTTCTTCTTTTTTTTTTTTTTTTCCTTTCTTCCTTTTTGAGCCTCCAAAAGGCTCACTCGCCCCTTTCATCTGCCGCCGCGGCCCAATGGGAAGGCGGAGGCTGCCTGCAAGTGGTCTAATCTCAATGAGGTGTCAATCATGTTCCCCGGTGGGTGAAGTAAGGTCTTTTGTAACCGCCTCTGTCTTTGGGAAAGAGAGGAGAGAGGAGGAAGGCTGGGGCGGAGAGGGGGACGCCGGACCGTGCTGCAGGAGAGGAGCTGAGATTTGAGCTCGCTTGTGCTTAGCAGGGAGAAGCGGAGCACATGGATTTCTAAACACGCTGGGATTTTATATATCTACAAAAATAACAACAAGCGAACCTGACCCTACTGAACACAGTCAAATGAATCGTAATTGCAGATCAATGCAGAGAGATGGGGAAACTTCACTCGAAACATGGTTAGTTCCTTTCACTTGCTACTTCCTTAGCCCCTTCCCCTTATTTGGATTTTTACTCGGTTTGTTGCTGTGATTTTATACTGGTATCTAACGATCTTCCTTTATTATTTCCCTCACACACTTTCCTCCGGATCTGCCTAGCTGCCGTTTGTAAACCCAGAGAAAGTCCAGAAGGTAGGGATGGCTCCTTACTGCCAGTAACTTTGAACGCCTTCCCCCGGTCCGCCCGGCTGCCCCCGGCCCCCTGCCCTCCTCTTCCCTCAACTTTCCGCCGCGGTTTGCGCTCTCCGTGCCCGCCCCGGCTCCGGCTCCAGCCCCCGCCCCTCCAGCTCAGCCCGGCCGGCGCGGGCATGCCCGCGGGCGGCCGGGCCGGGCTCTGCGGGCGCTCAGCGGCGGCATTGTCTCTTTTCTAGGTGATAGTTTTGCGGTGAACGCCTCTCTGGCTCGCAAAGGGCTGGAGGACTGGATGGTGAAGCAGAAATACTCCGGGGGCAGCAGCAGCGGCGGCAGCAGCTCGGGACTCCAGCAAGGCTGCCAGCACCGGGCCGTTTGCAGGCTCTCCAGCGCCAGGGTATGTCAGCTTCCTCGCTGCCCCCCCCGCCCCTTCCTTTTGAAATAGTGAAAAGCAAAAGCTCTTTCTACATCCCTCTTTCCCTCCCGAGGGGCGGTTGTGCAAATGAAGGTTTTCTTTGCCCTAATGTTGCTCCAAGGGGCTGCCCCGTGGGTGGTTTCCTTCTGTCCTTTGATGAAGTTGGGAGCTGCAGAGCAAACTTGGTGAGGGTACAAAAGCCTGAGGAGTAAGGGAACCTGACTGCTGGTGTCTGGGCAGTACGATTAGAACAAAACCCTTTACAAACAGGAACAAACAGAGAATCTTTGGGAAAAGCCCCGCAGCCAGCCAGTGTGTGCAAGCTTGTGAAGCCAGTTTAGTGCACAAGTTTGCCTGTGACATTTTGGCAGGAAAGGAGAAGTCCCTGAAGAGTGCATAGTTATTTATTTGCTCTTTGCTAATAATGTGTGGCTGACTTTCTCCATAAGAGTTACTGTATATGTCACTTGTCCTGGCTGTTACCACACTGGTCGCTTTCCACCCCTTCTCTTTCCTTCAGCTCTCCATGTAAACCAGGGCTGGAAGAAATATTTTAGTTGCCTTTTTCTTTTATTTATCCTGAATGTTGTCTCTTTAAACAGAAAGGCACGATGGGAGGTAAACAGACTTAACAATTCTTAGATATGGTCCTCAAAGTGTTTCAGGGTATGATCCAGAGCTTATTGATGTTTACTGAAAGACTCCCATTGACTTTGGATCAAGCCCTGAAAGCTTCATCACTGGAAAGGTAACCTGAGAGATGGGGAGATTGGAATCTGTGCTTCCCAGCAAGCAATGTGGCTCTGAAAGCACAAGCAGAGCAGGGCCACCAAACCTCCTGCAGGCTCTTTGCTTTGTCAGCTACCAGTTGTATTGTCAGAAGCTTGGACTTCTTCTGTCTCAGGAAAAATTAACTCACAAGTGGAGAATACCACATTTCAGGTGGGATGTTAAAGTGAGTAGAAGATGTGTAGTATGGTAAAAGCTAATGATGACTTTTTAGGTTCCACCAGTATTGTATTTCAAGGAGGATAAATTGTGAGAGTTCCTAGAAGCAGGGCAAAGGGAGTGTTTGTAATTGATAAGCGTAATCACCATCGGCTTGCAGGTATGGTTGGTTGAAGTGATTTTTATTGTGCTTTACTTGGAAACAATTATGTCCAAATAAAGAAGTTCTCATTTCTAATAGAACATACATGTATGATACAGATGCAGAGTAGAAACACATGCTTTTAATTATTTTTCAATTATTTTTCAATTATCACAGTTTTTGTAAGTCAAGCTTTTTAGATGTGTTCTACCTTTCACATGTATATTTTCTAGAAAAGAAGCTCAACTTGCCAAACTAAAACCATAGGTTTAAAATACAAGAGTTAAAGGTAAAAAACTCTGACTTTAGTTTGCGAAATATATTTTCTTCCACAAAGATAATTTGCTTTCTGAAAATAAGGAGAAAATATCTTTTGTCAAAGATACTTTCTATTCATGACACTCTTCAGTTGTCAGCTTCACGAGGTCTGCTCAGCTGGAATGACAGTAGAAAGTATTTTTCTTCTTACTCAAGAGGAAGTCTTCCTCATGATGCCTCAGCAATTAGCAAGCCATTAACTGAATATTAGTCTGAAGTTTTAGTGTGTTATAAAATTGTAAATAGGTTTAAGTGTTTTTAAAAGCACTGATCCCATGAGGTTTTTTACTGTCATCCTTATAGAGCTGTTTCTGAATGTTCAAAAATATTTACCATTTACTGCCTAATGTATTTGGTAGTATCTATATGCATATATAGCCAGCTAATTTATGTAGTTTAATTGTCATCCTGTCACAGGCACACTGGGACAGCTACATTAAAGTTCCTTTAAAATATGAACTTTTGGAATATGGAAGGATGCATTTCTAATCCTACATTGGAACCAGATGTGCCATATGTACAGTCATTTTGACAAGGATTATGAAGTCACAGCTATTGACTCCATAACTGAGATTGCATGATTGCTTCTCTTCTGAGATCTCTTTGATCTCTTGTATAATTATACCAAATTACAAAGTGAATTGTAGCCTAACCTCTTGGTTCTTCATTTACCTCAAGATGTAGAAATAGTAGTTGCTTCTACTAATGGTTTACTCACTGGGGATTGTGTGGGACAGTTGTGTAGTCTCAACATCGACCAAAATTCATCATAAAATATTCATCCTAAAATAAGCTTAAAAGGCTCTGTGAAATGTTACAGTTTCATTGTGTCACAGCTGAAACTTTGGCTTCTCAGTAAAACATTCCTTTGCCCCCAAGTAGGTCCTATTTGCTGCGTTTGTGACTTATGGCAGAAAAAGTTAGATCAAACACTGATGAAAACATCTGCATTCACTGAAACATCCAGCAGAATTAAAAAAAAAAATCCTAGAAATAATTTTCCTAGTAGGATTCCTTACCTAGAGCTTTGTTCATGGTGGTTTTGTTAGGAAGTAGGACATATTTGGTGAAATTCAGTTCCCTCCAAAGACCTGTTGATGGGAGAGGAGAGCACTTAGCGTCTTCCAAGTCTGAAACTTCAAAGATTTGAATAATTTTTGTCAAAACTTGGGTATGGTAGTGCAATTTGACATATATTGCTCTATGTAAGCCAAGAATTCTGTCTAGGTTGTAATTGGAAGGCTGTTTCCCTGAAGAGCAGAGGCACTGAGTTGTTTTGGTGAAGTTAGTCGTACAGGGGAGATGACACTGAAGGTCAGGGAATTCATGTAGCATTTTACAAGAGGAATGAGTGACTAATACAGGAAAACAATAAAATTTCATTTGTAGTCCTCTCTAGAATGATTGAATTTAAAGTAGTTGTGGAGGGGAGGTCTTTACATCACTTCACTCAAGGGGTGTTTGGCTCAAGCAGAGCTCAATTATACAACACTTTTTCTCCTTCTGAACAGAAGTTTTGAGAGTTTCTTGGCTAGAGCAGACTTCCCTCAGCTGATGTGTTGTCCATGTTATGTCCTGTCCATCTGTGTCTCCCTCCTCCAATTCACTGAAAGAACAGTCATTAGTGTCCAGCTACTACCAAATGCACCAGCCATCTGAGGAGGATCTCACTGCTGGGTGAAGGCATGAGCCAGAGGAAGGGGAGCGTGTCCCAGACATGCACTCGAGGTGCGTGTGAAGCTGCCGGTGCTGGGCCGGGAGCTCTGATCTCATTAAACCATTGCCACCCGCCCAGCAGGGGCTGCTCTGCTCTAAACGTTTTAATGACTCTGGAGGCTGAGGGCTGGGCTGCAGCCTTCCACATCATGTAGGATTAAATAAAAAAGGAATTCTGTTCCATCCATGAAAAGTATGAGGTCCAGAGTCAACTTCTAGTTCAAAGCTAATTGAAACCACTGAGGCTGTAAATCTGTTAGAGCAACTGAATACACGTCTTTTGCTGCTTCATGACAGAGCTACCTTGTACCCAGAACAGTTTTCTGATGCTGTATAATTCTTAAGCTTAAATTTACTCAGTGTGTTTACTTTTGCAAACTATTTTTGGAGATGCACATTGTTTGCAAATATTCAAGTATTTATTTATTTAACTGAGAAGTAGTTTAGTGCTAGAGGGACAAATTTTAAATATGACATTCGCTTAGTTCAATTTACTTTTATCTTCAAAGCCACAAGAAATTTTACTGGTTTCTTGTGCATCTCATTCAGATCTGTGCTTGGGAATGGAAAAAAATATTGTGTTTTTTAATTAATACTTAAACCAACTCTCAGTGAGTCCCATTGAAGGTGATCATTTTAGGTAAAATAGGAAAGACTTTAGCTTACCACTTCTGCTGGGCTCTTTGGTGCTAGTGATCCTCTTGTTCAACCCTAATTGATATTAATTAGAGTTGAATATCTGGTTTGGGACTAATACAGTATGAAATGCTGAGGCACATCAGTACTTCAGAGGTGTGGCTTGTTCTCCATTTGTTCTGTGCCTGTAACTGCCAGTGACATTAATGGGCATTCCTTGCATGGCTGAGAGGAGACAACACCAGTGTCAACTTCACTGCTCCTCTAGTATGATCAATCTTAAATTAAAAAAAAAAAATCCTTCCCAATCCCCCACTGCTAAATAGCATATGTGTGTGTGTGCATATTAAAAATACATCGCCTTCTGGAAGACACAGCTGGGGAGGTCATTCATCCAAAATGAAAATAAGAAACAGAAAAGAGACTTCTTTAGTGGTATGTGCATACTATGGCTTAAAGGCTGTTGAAATGGAAGATGTAATTGTAGCACTATTTTGGGGTGATTTCAGGGGTGGAATGACATTTGAAAGATTGCCTTCGTACTGATATGGTGACAAGAGCAATGAAAATTTCCTTGGATGCTATCTTGTGTGACTGCTTGAAGTGATCTTTTTAACTGAAATATTTTCAAGTTCATTAATGTCAGTATTATATAGATAATTGTTTTTATTGACTCTGAGGATTAAAATAAACAACAGACTCAGCAGTGACAGATACTGGTATGACTAAAAAGTATTTTAATACACACAAATATTCTGTGTGGCGTTCAAAATAAAATTGCCAAACTTTGTATTGATAGAGAGAAAAGTAGAATCTTATTTAGTGTTGAAATTTGGTGCCAACAAACCAAGATAATTTAATTAGTGGTGCACACAGTATATCTTGACAGCTCTGGTTTGGGAAAATTATAATATGAATATTAACAATCAAAGAGTCTCTGAAAGTATTAGTGCCATGGTGATGAGATTAGTGAATTGGCCAATACTGTAGCAGAAAGCTGGATTCCAAGGGAATTATCCTTGAATGATACCAGTTGGTGCAATTAAAAGCCACAATTCAGTTGCCATATGGAAAGTGTTAGGCATCCTTACATGGTTTCAAAGCTATGTGCCAGAGGTTAAATTGACATATGAAGAAAAGCATAAATTAAATATTTTGTGTTATGACATTAAAAGTTGACTTTGCTTGAGCCATATGGAGGAGGTGGATGGAAGACAGTCTGTATTTCATCAGGGCTCGTTTTATAGGTCTTTCAGATTTACTGTGGTGCACTTTTAATTTGGCATGTTGATTGGAAAGCTGAATGGCCCGTGAAGTTTCTGCAAACAGTCTCATTAAAGTAACTTTTTTTTGATCTCTAACAACCCTCTCTCTAAACCCTCTCCCACCTCTTCTAAAGTGGAGTTAGTTTGGTGTTTGTAAGAAGAAAGCATATTCTGTGTAGTAGCTGGATGAAGTCCTCATCTATGTCTCTTGGGCTCCTGATAGTCCCTGTTGGCTTAGTGAAACCTTAATTCTTCTGGATAAGAAGGCCTTGGTTATGGAGTACACTTTCTTCTGTAAAGTGGGATGAAAAGTAACAACAATATGGTATATTCTTTAATGTCTTAAATGTAAATAATGTAGTCCAGACTTCACACTAAAACTTTAGTTATAACAAAAATGGGACATTTGCAGCACATGATTGTCGACATATGGGAATGTTCTTTTCAACAGCATTCATTAATAGAAGGGTTTTCTGTAGGTTTTGAGATCTGTAATAAGACCCAGGAGGAGCTCGGTAAGTGGCTATTTGTAGGCACCCTTCAGAAGAAGAAGATCTTAGTTGACTTTTATGATTTCTTTTGAGTTGGGTTATGAACAGAGGAAAGAGAAGTCTCTTGAGTACTGAAACTTTGTTGGAGTTAGTTTTTCCAAAGCTGGAGAAATAATTGTTCAGTGATGATATTTAAATCAAAATGGAACGTTGTTCCCAGTGCTGCAGATGTTGGCCTTTATAGAAATCCTTGCAGATGGATTTTGCGTCGTGAATGTCAGCATCAAAACTGGTTGGAAAGTAAATGGTAGATGTTCACATGTACAGAATACTTGAAGTTGTTGGGGTTTTTTTGTAATGGAACTACTTTTCTAGTTGATATACTTGTTACTCTAAATACTTGTGAGTTTTCAAACTATGTGATATTTATGGATATCTTTTCATGGAAAGTGAAGCATAGTTTTAGCTAAAAAAATAATGCGAAGAAATGGTCAAATATACTTTCTCTGTGAATTTATTTAGTCATATCTGCCAACATTGGCAGCAAAACTAAGCTTGTATTTACTCCTACAGATTAACTACAGCTATGGGAGACTAAGTTGGCCTGTATTCCATTCAAGAATTATTAACCAAGTTCCAAATGCAAAATCTTCATTGTGTCTGATTTCTGAGCCAGCAAAGCATGTTTGTATTGCAGTATCTCATGACATTTGTCTTGTGGTGGTGGAACGCCAGTGGTGTTGGCTGTGCTGAAAGGGCTGTGCATTTAGTGTAAGCTAAGAGAAAAGGGAAATGATTTTTGCTTGTTCAACTACTGCTCTCCTGGTCTCTCTGCAAGGGGCGCAGTTGTACAGTACGTTCACTCTTTGTAAGCTTCTGGATTTATTGTCAGAAGAGCAATATGGCATATAAATTGTCTTCTAATTTGAAGATGACACTTCTGAACATGTGAGACATCCTTTTTTGAGCTGGAAAAGTCCTGTACAGTTAGTGTCTTCCAAACAGATTGCTGTCATGTAACCACATGTACACTGTTTAATAAGGACTGATCCGTTGGCTTGCCATGGGAGTGGGCATTCCAACAGGCTTATATCTGCAAAGAAGTGTTCAGCTAGATTCCTTAATCCCTGTAAGTTTGTGTCTCACATGAGCTGATGGGTGCCTGTCATATGTCAGAAATACTTCTGGTTTAGTCATACAGAATCCAGTTTGAGGAAGGGAGTGCTGCAGTCTCTTGTTAGGAGGTCCTATAACACTTGTGAAGTTGAGTAGCACTGGCTTCATTCGTGTTTGTCAGAGTAAGCAGAAATGAGACAAGGAAGGCCAAGGCCCATCTGGAATTAAATTTGGCCGAGGATGTCAAGGAAAATGAGAAGGGCTTCTTCAAATATACCAGTAACAAAAGGTTAACTAGGGATAATGTGGGCCCATTACTAAATGGAGGAGGGACCTTGGTAACAGAGGATGCAGAGAAGGCAGAGCTACCAAATGCCTTCTTTGCATTGGCCTACATTGACAAGACCAGCCCTCAGGAATCTCTGACCCAGGAGAACAGGGTGAAAGAATATTGAAAGGAAGACTTTCCCTGGGAGGAGTAGCCAATACCTCAGAGTGCTGGGCAGCCCTTCAGAAGGACCTTGACAGGTTGGAGAGATGGGCAGAGAAGAACTATCTGAAGTTCAGTACAGGCAAGGCATAGTCCTGCACCTGGGGAGGAACAACTTCATGCACCAGGACAGAGTGGGGCTGTCCTGCTGGAGAGCAGTTCTGCCAAGAAGGGCCTGGGGGTCCTGGTGGACAGCAAGCTGTCCCTGAGCCAGCAGTGTGTCCTGGGGCACAAGAAACTCAATGAAATCCTGGGATGCATCAGGAAGAGTGTTGCCAGCAGGTTGAGGGATGTGATCCTGCCCCTAAGCCCTGGTGAGACATATCTGAAGTGCTCTGTCCAGTTCTGAGCTCCTTAGGACAGGAGAGACATGGAGCTCCTGGATTCCAGTGGAGGCTGCAAGGATGATCAAGGGACTTGAGCACCTCTCTTATGAGGAAAGACTGAGAGAGTTGGGCCTGTCCAGCCTTGAGAAGAGGCGGCTGAGAGGGGACCTCCTCAATGTCTATCAGTATCTGAAGGGGGGGTGTTAAGAGGCTGGAGCCAGGCTTCTCTTGCTGGTGCCAAGCAATAGGACAAGAGGCAATGGGCAGAAACAGATGCACAGCAAGTTCCACCTGCACATCTTTACTGTGTAGTGACCACGAACAGATTGCCCAGAGAGGTTCTGGAGTTTCTGTCACCAGAGATACTCAAGAACCATCTGCATGCAAACCTGATCCGTGTACTCTAGGATGACTCAGTTTGGACCAGATGACCCTGCACCGCTGTGGTGTCTTCCAACTTGACCATTTTGCGATTCTGTGGTGTGGCCTATTGTATGTTATAGGGTAATAAACAACCCTGTTGTTTTAGTCTATAAAACTTTTGGTGCAGTAAATATTTTTGCTCCTCAGATGACCAGACAGTGGCCACAGGAGACTGAAACACCATCGGTCAATGGCCAAGAAGAGCCCTGCAAAAATATGTGTAAAAGCTCCCACCACACACTAATCTCTCAGCAGGGGTAAGAAAAGACCCTGTGGTTCCCTGGTCCAAACCAAGGTCCCTGCTAAACATATATGAGGAGTTGTTCCTTAAACTTGAAGCTGTTAATAAAATTTAATACTTGTGGACAAGACTTACTGGACCAGCAGATTTTCTACTTTTTGTCAAAGCCCTGGTAGTTTGGTAATTTTCTCCAATAACTCTTCTCAATCTGAGAATTCAGTGGAACTCTGAAGCTCATCGAGCTGACTGCGAGAGGGTGTCTTGCCTGTATCTTGAAAAGGGCTATGTATTGGTCTTGTTTAAATGGGTTTGGATTTCAATGCAGGCTCAGTGGCTCTGGTTCCTTGTATCATTTGCAATGAGAAGGCATTGAGAATGTGAGATCCTCCCTTAAATGTGGGAGATCAGTTATGTTTTGAGGGAAATTTGCAGCAGAGAACTTCTAAAGTGCCTGGAATTTTCAGCCATGTATCCTTGGACTTCTAACTAACAAATGCAGGCAGTGTATGTTGCTTTAGCTCAGAGGTGGATTGGCATGTGGTCAGAACAGTCTGTACACTGCCCATCCAGAGAAATACTTTGTATTTTGTGATTAGGGTGGAATTTAATGCATTTGGGGGCATTACTGTGGCAGCTTTAAAGGGATTAAGTATATTGAGGTTCCTATTAAAGTATAACATTGTGATTCAAGATCTGTGAAAGAAAATCATGCATGGGTGTTTGATCTTGGGGTGCAGCCACACATGCTGTGAGGCATAAAATAAGGGGATAGACTCAGTAGGGAAGTGACAGAACAAAGTACTGTCTTGCAGGAGAAATGGGATTTGGGAGCAGCCTCGGATCTTTTGATCCATACTCTGATGCGAATGATGAGTGGTACAGAGGTGACAGATTTGTCTTGGGGGAGGAAGGAGAACGGTGGGTAGTGTGTCGCATTGCCCTCGGAGGTAGTTTGCTGTCTGATTCCCCAAAGGTTTGACAGTGATAGATAAGGACTAAACCTCTTCTTGTCCTACCTTAAAAAACCTTTTATAGTTCCAGGACAGTCAGTTCCAAGAGTTAGGTAAAGAAGGTAGTAGCTGTAAAGCTAAGCCTTATGCGTTAAGTGCATATAAAGAACAAATGTCTTTTTGGGGGAGTGGGAATTTTCTCTGAGCATAGAGTGTCCCAGTCCTGAGCTCACAGAATAACAAGCAGTCTCTGTGTTGCGTAAGATGCTGTGGTTAAGCCTGTATCAGTGTTTCTGTAATAAACTACTCTTTTTGAAACAATAAATAATAATTTTGCTTGTGAACTTTCCAAGTCTCTCTCTGTTCATATAGTGTACGTGTGTGTACACTACAGACACTCATTCCCCTGTAAAGACAGAACATCAGAGTCTAGCAAACAGAGTATCTGTCATTCCAGCTGAGCAAAGGTCTAAGGCAATAACCCAAAATATCCTGGAAGAAATTCTAAAAAGCATTGAAGAAATCAATCGTCTGATCCTAGAGGAAGGTCTTTGATGTAATCCCAGTAAGTTTATACTGGGAGCCTGCCTATTTCTTTATGGTCAGCCCTAGACTTTCTATATGAAAAGTGGATCAAATAATTTCATAAGCTCCTGCTATAAAAAAAGAGGGTTGATAATTTTCTAAAGCGTACACACTGTTTAAACGTAGATTGTGGCTTTTAGCAGAAGCCCAGGTGGGGAGGAAAGGCTTTTCAAAACAAGTACTTACAGGAAAATAAATAATACTTTGATATTTTTTCCCATGGAAAAACTGTGCCTCATTTAGCCTTCCCGAATATTTAATTTTATTTTGAGGATAAACTTCATAGGTTATCTCAGTTAAAGCCATTTTTATTTATGCAAAGCTTATGTGCAAGGTCTTGTTCCTGATGTGGATATGTATGCAAAAGTAGTTTTTTTGAATACCATAAATAAATTACATTTAAATGTATATTTTTAACTAATTCAGTGCAGTTAGATAAGACTGGTTTTATAATTTTACAAATTCTGCATTATTTCTCGGTTATGTTTTGATGCAAAATCCCTGCTCTAGTAGAGGGGAAACTTCTCATTGCTTTTAGTGCTTTTGTATTGGGTTCTCTGCCACATCAGTGAAAGATGAGGGAAGGTTCAAGTGGTGAGACTAATAGTCCTTTTATCTGACAGCTACATTGCTGATGTAATGGCAATGTATTTTCCCCTGAAGATGCAGTTTATCTGATCATTTTATGACAGGTTCACAAAAGTTTTTCCCAGCTGTACTGCCACTTAAATTCCTATTTGTAATTAGCAATGTAATTTTGCAGGTAGGTTTAAAAAGCATGTTTTGAAAGAGGCTATTCCCACAGCACTCCTTAATACCCATTAAAATGACACATTTTTATTGTATGAAGGTGGTTTTTTATCTGTTTAGGTTGATTTGTTCAAGTATTGAACCACAGTGTCATTCTTTTTTTTTTTTTTTTTTTTTTTTTTTTTTTTTTTTATTTCTACTCTAAGGCTGTTTTCCATCATTTATTTATGACCAATAGGAAGCACACAAAATCATTAAATCTGGACTAATGCTCACCATAAAGAAGTAAATGAGATCTCTTTCTACATAAGCTGTTGTACAGGGCTTTACTTGGAAAGACAGTTGCTCTTGGATTAGAACATGGTGATGTGTAACAGAAAAGAATGAAAAAACCCAGCATTTGGAAAGGAAGTATTGTATTCACTGATGCTACATAGACTTCATTGGAATTTGCTCATCAGCTTTATTATGGCACTCTTTTCCAAATGTGTTCTTTTGTTGTTGTTGTTTGTTTGTTTGTTTGTTTTTAAATACCATTTAGAAGGAAAAAAGAAAATTTTTGTGAGAAATGTGTGCTGAAAGTCAAAAGTAAGGCATGTTGAAGTATCTCTGTGTCCTTGAGCATTTGCTGTTACCCAGGAGGGACCAGCTAGGCTGCAGCATGCAGATGTTGCTTGTGCTTATTCATTAAAGTGCATGTGCTGTTTAAATACAGAGCAAACCTCTGCTAAAACAATTTATCCTTAATCTATAACCACCTTTGATTTTCCCCATTTTGGAAAGACAGAAACCAAAGGCACTGTAGTGGGAAGCCCCCTGGATTTGCCAGTAATTGAATAACAGACAATGGGTAATGTCCTGTGGGAGAAGCAAAAAGACTGTGAGGTCCCTTGTTAGCTCTGCAACAGTAATCTGACCCTCCTCATGTGTTTCTGATGGCAACACTGACAGTCCTGTCTCCTCAAAAATGAGGGGAATTTTGCCACCACTGAGAAAAGTAGGAAAGATCGTCAAACACAGAAGAGTAGAATGGTTGGACAAGAAAAATGCTAATATTGTGCCTTTAGGGGTATGTTTTAAGAAAGGAAAAAGTCCTGGTCTACTGTATGGTCCAGCTGTCTCCTAATATCAGCAGGATCCCTGTCCAAAGACAGGGTGAGGCTTGCTCCTTCCACGGTATCAACTGACATGGGGTCTAGTCAAAATTTACTGTTATTAAATATCAATTCCAATATCCAGTACTATGAGGACTGGATAGGCAGTGCTGCCTTCAGTTAGAGGCTCTTTTCTGAGAGGCATGGCTGTCAGAGAGACATGCCAGATCAGAGGTGGATTTGCTTTAAATTGTGTTGGCACAGCTTACTGATGCCAGCAGGCTGGGTGCTAATAGCTGACGGCAGAGCTGGGTGGAGGGAGGTAACTCTGCTGGAAAAGCAGTCTTCTGTTGTTCAGTCTTATCTATCTGTAAATGGGGAGGGGAAAAAAAAATGTGTTACCTGGACTTAGCTGTCCACAGCCAAGAATCTTTCTTCTCATGATGATGGTGACTAACAGCGTTTTGTGTCATACCTAGCTGCATGCCAAACTGTATTGTAAGCTTTGTGCAATACTGGTTTGCAAGTGTCCCTTCTTGCAGGGTGATGCTTTCCTTCTGTGTCAGCACTGCCTTGTCCGGCACCACCCTTTCTTCTGCTGACCAAGGTCTGCTTACGGCTGGGTTTCCCAAACTTCACGTGTCTGTTGGAGCTGCCTGCCTGTGTTGTACAGAGAACTGGTACATGCTTTGACACGCAGTTTTTTGACTGTGTGCTGTTGATAGGACAGGTTTTTGGAGTGAGTGATCTTTGTGGAATATAAAGGGTTACGCTGTTGAAGTTACACAGGCGCCAATCCACTGGCACACCGCAGGTGATCTCGGAGTGAATGTTGTTTAAAGCGCCTGTCCCACGGTTTCACAAATGTGCTCTGACCAGAGGATGTTTTTCTTACTTCAAAGGGCTTCTCAGGCTGGCTTGGTGCCTCACAGACTGAGTCCGCAATTCCTCTGCTCGTGATGTGTTCTAACCATGTGTGATTTTTTTTTTTGGTATGTGATGTTTTCTTAAAGCGGCATTGACCTGTGTTCAAGTGAAACTGGCTCTTAAGCTTGTAAACACAAACTTGTCGTGTGGGCAGTTTTCATCTTAACTTGATGTGTGTATTTTTTTTAAGAGCAAGAATAGACATCAAAAGGAGGAGTAATTTATAGGAAAAGAAGAAAAAAAAAAAGAAATAAACTTATAGCAGACTTTTCAGTTGCACCATCCAGGGGCTTTTCCTTGAAGATCAAAGTGTGGGTCCTTTGCTGGCCATAAGGAGAAGAGCGTGTTTCCACCTTTGGCACTGTGAGTGGTACAGTGGGTTACTTTGTCTGAAATGTGCCTCTGCTCAAGGTGTGTGTAAAGGGGGAACATAAAGCAAAAAGGAGTGGAAAGTTAAAAGAGCTTAGGATACTTATCAGTGACCTCATCTTTTTTTTTTTCTCTGATTTTTTTTTTCTTTTCTTCTCTCCCTCTTTAACAATGTTATACTGAAATAAACTTTTAGGAACATGTCTGTATGGTTTTTAGATATTAAAGGTTTGTTTTTCTTGTATAGTACTCTGTGGTATAGTTTTCTGAAGGGGATTACATTTGCTTTTTAATGCTGAGAATTAGAAATGGCTGATACGTTGTGGGCCAAATTCTTTTACTGTTGAAATCCATTAACTCTGTGGAGAGCAGGATTAGGCTCTGAAATATCTCCTGAGGTACACTCTGCTACAGTAGCTATGGTTGTGAATCTGGAAGATGTGTTCACTAGGCTGAATTGGTGGACACTGTTTTTTTGCAATGTTTTTTGCATTCAGTAAGACTAGAAAAAGTAGGCTAGTTTGAGGTTTTAAAGCAATAATTTTTAGTTTACTGTTATTGCTATTATGGATGGTTTTGACCATGTTGCAAAAAAAAAAAAACAAAAACAAAACCCAAACAAAAACGGAGCAAAACAAACCCTTTCTTCAAAGAAACCAATACCTTACAAGCCAGACCATAATACTCTCTGTTTGGCAAGGGATTGAGAAGTATCATCTGCCGTGGGAGTAAAACATCACTGTGAATGGCGTGCCATGAACAATATATCTCAGCTGTGCAGTGAAGTTTCACACCTCTTGAGTATCAGTACTGCAAAGTAGCACTTAATAATTAATCCAGCTTTCAGATGCAGCTTGATCCCAAGGTCCTCATCCAGATGAGATCCTGAAGATGTTAGTGATGTCTAGGACCTGAGCCCTAGCAGTAAACAACCTGTGCTACCCTGCCATCCAATGGTTATCAACAGGAACCATCCCACCACGTTTATTTTGGCTGGTTTTGAAGCAGGTGGCCAGAATGAGTTCCTAGTTTCAAAGTCACAGCTGCTGCTTTGAAACTGTGTAAGAAGGGCTTTGGTTTCTTAACACAAAATAACTGAGCTGCTGTTTAGTATTAGAGCATCATTATTCTGGGAAATGCACTCTTTGTTTTAAAAATATCTTCTGTATGGAGGTTGAAAGTTTATACCTCATGATTCTAAGGTCAAAGAGCTGAAAAGGTTCCTTGTTTGACTGATGATTGTAAATACTTAAGAATTCCTCAGTGACTTGAAATGAATGGAATCTGGAACTAGTATTAAAATTGATAGCACTATTAGAAACACAGAGCTACTGCAAGGATTTGTTGTTTGTTGATATTACATAATTTTGAGGGGGATCTTTTTGGGTAACTATAATTTAAGATTTTGTCTTCTTTAACTTGATGTCTTAGTGACAGTTACCCCCAAAATGTTACGTGTTTATCATTAAATCAATTAAAAGACCAAGTGGACTTTATACCATCACAATAATTATTCTGTGATTAAGTAGAAGGAAATGCTCTACTACAAATCCCCATTTCCTCTCCTCGTAAAATTTTATTTTAAAATGAGCCTTCTTGGGTGACTTTTTCAGTAGAGTCAGCAATAGTGTCAGCAGAATGGTGAATTTGTGTCACTGGAAGTATAAAGAGAATTCATGAAGGAGTTTGTGTTAAGCATAGTTTTCTTTTTTATAAAAAAAGATTCTATTCACTGTGGTTTTTTTCTTCTTTTGTATTCTTTGCCACCTTATGATATTATAATGTTTTTTGCCTACTTTCAAAATTTCATAGATATATATTTATAAAAAATACATGTCATGTAAGCCTTTATCTAGTGTAAGAGAAAGTACATTTTATGCAGGGTACACAGCATGGGGTTTTCTGGGCCTTCAATCTCATTTGATCCTGTCTCACAAGAAATATATCAAACGGGAATGAGCAAAATGCAATCCCTTCAGACTGGGTGAAAATGCAGTCTTAAGAAAGAAGACAAAAGAGGGCTGGTGAGAGGAAAGGCTGGACCTTTCCTCTGAAAGGAGGCCTGAAAAAAGCAAGTGGGCAGAGAAGAGAGTGTTTCTTCAGTTTATGTAGACAGGCTTGGTAAAGAATGGAAAGGGCAAAATTAGGGTTCATCTAGTGTTGAGGACATAGTCAAAGAAATGGATCCAACTTGCATGCACAGGATATAGCAAATCATTGACTTTGTTGTTAAGGGGAAGAGGTGAGAATGGGCTCATCTGAAGTACAGGCACCACAGATGGGATGTCTGGGCTGTGCCCTTAATCCTTTTGGCTTCAATTACAAAATAATTTTTTGTTCATATTTTTATCTTGTGACAGTAATTACGAGTAGCTCAGTCTTCTGGAAGCTGCATGTTCCAGTGCAGCACTTCTCAGATTTAGCCATTAGCACGTGGTGCTGGACCACCACCTATTTTATATACAGGTGTATATCACAGAATCCTTACAAAGTTAAAGCTCTCTGTGGTTCAGGCACAGGTTTCCTGCAGTCCTTGCACCTCTGATAACAGGATGTGTCTTTGCTAACTGGGCTGGCTGGTGTTGCCCCTCGGGTCTCTACTTAGCGGTTGGGATCTCCATGGTAGGATGTCAGCCCTGTTGTACTTAAGGAGACAGGGTAATAGGTTAAATACAGCTTTCTTAAGCTCTGTGGATCACAAGGTAGGTAGTCTTTGAAGTCATCTGAGATTAGAAGACTGGTCTGACGGCTGGGATGTGAGGCTGGGAGGTGTTTGTGACGTGGGTGGTCAGAGATGGATAGCCATTGCTGTGGTGCTATCTGGTCTCTGAGACTCTGAATTTGTGGCTTAAGTATGAAGTCCAGAAGCCATGTATTTTAGTCCAGGTCCTAGCTTCAGCAGTATATCCTTTCTAAAGTTGCTCAGATCTTCGCAGAGACCCAAAATAGTGAAACACTTGCCACTCATTTAGTCTCATTTGTTTTCTCTTAGAAACTAGTGATTTTATCCACTTTTTCCCACTTCCCCACCAGAGAAATATTTACAGTTCATGAAGAACTTCAGTTCCAGCTATACACTTAGTTAATTGCTATGTTTTTATGAATAAGCCAGGTATTTATCATGTAATTCCCAAGCAAAGTAAGAAAATAATGAAAAAAGAATGTTTGAATGGCCCTTGACATTTATATAATCTCCCCTTGCAAAATAATCCAACCTCTTATATTGTTTCTTTTGCTCTACAGTAATCTTCCTAAAATGTTTGAGAAAGGAACATTTCTGAATTGTCCAGCTCTTGTCACAATCCAGTGGCTCAAGAAGTCTAACTCTAAAAAGTTTATATTAATCAAAGCAGTTCTAACATATGGAGAAAAAAGACATTTTAATTCTCACTCATCCAAATGAGGGTCTGTATGAGGCTATAGAAGGTGGTGAGAGGGACATGTCTTTCTTATATGAGCTGAACCTCCTCTTTTGTGGAGCCCTCTCCAAGGACATGTGCATTCAAGTGAGGAAGACTTCCTGCTTATTGTGGTACCTTGCTCTTGGTAATGCATATAAATTCAGTGCAAGATTAATAGGAATGTAGCAGAGTATATGGTTGGCATATGTATAAATCATAATAGGTATATAATAGAGGATGAGGAGAATGCCAGAGTTTTATCACTGTTACTGGATGAAATGGACATAACTAAATGGGGAAGGAAAAGGTTTGTTAAAAGTTTGACTAAAGACTAGCTCTGATACACTAGCTAGATTTGAGGCTTTGCAGAGAGATGAGCTTTCTTTTTCTGGTGTTCGATTGAATAATGAAATTACCCTCTCTTGAAGGTTATTCTTCGGAGCAGCAGAGTTTGTACATGAGTGAAATGCATGTCAAAATGTTTACAAAGAACTGAAGTGGAGTGGTGAGTCAAAGCAGTAGGCTTTTCTTTGCACCGGCTTTGTAATGGAGAGCCTTATAATGAGGGTGAACTATGCCTCCTATTCCGGTGGGCCTTTGTGCTATCTGCAGCACAAAGTGGAGCAGGTTTACAGGTTAATTAACACCTCTTCCCTCCTGCTTTGGTGCTGGCTGTGATGTATCACCCACGGTCATACTTAGAAATGGTGGCTGATGGTTAGTGATGGATACTCCCAAGCTTTTTAGTTGTTGCCACTAAATTCTCTGCTGTGAATGTCATTTATTCTGTTAAACAATAGAGAGCACAGTTAAATGTATGGTGCTGAAGAAGCACTTATTGTCCTCTCAGCCTGGCAGCAGTGAGCACACCCCCACAGCTGCTGTGCTGCAACCAGCCACATCCCAGCCTGTAGCTTCCTTACTCCCCACTTTTTTAAATATGAGAATTCAGACAAATTCTGCCTAAAGGATTTATAGCATCTCAAACCCTATTATTATGTATTTAAGGATGATTTTTCTGAATACTAAATTGCAAGGATGGTTTTAGTCTAACAGCTCTGTGGTTTTGGAGAGTTTGGTCAGTCTGGCTGGAATCATTGTACTTTAGTGTATGTACTGGATAAAGGCATTTGTTGTTGATTCCCTCCCCCAACCTGCCTCCCTTTGGACACTGTTTTCTTTGCCACCTATTGCCCTCAGATCACACTTTCTCAGCAGTTGCCCTGTGCTTCTTTCTTTCCCTCCCAGTTCCTCAAGTCTCAACGCTGTATGTGTTAGATGCTTCTATTTTAACAGCTATTGCCTTTCCCTTAGCTTGATTTAAATGCTACATTGTTCTGAAACTAAATCTTGGGGGAGTAACAAAGCCACGTGGTGGTCTAACTAGCAGGGTGCACATCTGAGTGTGGAATGCCAAGAATCCTTTTGCCATCTTGTGTTGGCTAACACACCAAACTAGCATTTGGGGCAACTATGTACCATATATATGTATATATGTATATATGTACCATATATATATGCCTAACTATACCTTACCATAACTGCTGTACAAGTTGCTATCAAAAGACATGTGTAGCATATAAGCATTTTTGGAGCTTAAAGAATATCTTCTCACATCTCCTACTACTTTACTTGCCTATTTGCTAGTGGAAAGACAGTGGAGCACAGCCTGGCTCATGAGCAGAATCATTTCGGGAAGAGGACAGTGCAGAGGCAGTCCTTGCTGCCTTCCTCCAGGCAGAGTGGAAATTGGAAAGGAAACTGTGATTCAGTGAATCATAGTCATCTCTCAGACAGCTCCAGGGCAGTGCAGCTCTCAGCTGCTGCCTTGCTTGCACTGGATTACAGGGTCATAATACAACCCACTATGCTGAAGCAGAAAAGCAGTAAATTTATCCTCAGGAGCTGCTTTATGTTGTCTAGAAATGAAGAATTCCTCTGTAAGAATGTAATACTTTTTATCCAACTTCCCAATTCCCATGCTTCAGCAGTATATTTATCTTTGCCATTTTCATGCTGTGAATAGAGGAAGACCAAGAAACATGCATAAAGGACTTCCTTTACAGCCAATGATATGTGCAGTGTAGCATCCTATAAAGTTAACAGGGATTAAGGTGAATGACCATGTGAGCAAGGGAGACATCCCATCAGGAAATACATCTGTTTCTGTGTAGAAACTAAAGCATTACTATCTACAGACTTTGAATCAAAGCCTTGGACAGCTAAACAAAGCTAATCCCCAAAGATGTACTATTAAACTCATTTCCTGTGCATGGAACAAATATTGTAGGAGTTTTGAAAAGCATTTTCCAACCATTGTTAAGAGGAGAGTTGGGGTGTGAGCTATAAAATTCTGATCTGGGTTCAGACTTTCCCCATATTTGTGGTTTTGGTTTGAGCCTGTGTCTAGTTAGCAGGGATATAAATGTTAAAATTCACCCATGTGGCTTGAGAGATGTTCTGTGCTAGTAGTCTAAGTCCCACTTTTTCAGCATGTCTTTGTTTTAGAAAATATTTCTTTCTGCTGGAGTCAGATCCTTTCTTTAACTGGGCAAATTCTGAATATTTGGGCAAATAGAGGCAACTTGACTAGGCCTAGTAGAGCTGAAAATGTAGTGTTAATTGTCTATTAAAATAATATTTTTGTCATAAATTGTCTTGAAGTGAAAACTTGTATGTTCTTACACAGAAGAAAGTAAATGTCCTATCATGCTATGTTTTTAGGAAAGCTTCTATTTCTTTGTTTCAGTTTGATAGCTTGTTACATTTCATTGATCAAATAATTGAAGTTAATTGCTAGATGGGAAAGGGTTAAACTAAATAATAAGTATCCTTGGTTTTGGAGAACTGTAAGTGGGAAAGATGAGCACTAAGAATTGGGTCCTGCAGTGAAGCAGAACCATTAGACTAACTCTAACTTTGGGTAAAGGAGCTGTCTGCTTAGATCTGTTAAGCTGGGTCTGACTGGGCAGTTTGTTTATAGAGTGGGAGGTTAGGGCTCTACATTTGAATTCTTGTCAGAAGACATGATTTATGAATGGCAGTGAGAATCAATTATCCAAAAGTGAACAGAACAAATTAGCTGGGCATGGAACATGCTTTCCCCTGGGCTGTCACCCATTGTATCTGTAGACTGGTGTGGGGCACTTAATGTAATTTCAGACTGGCTTCGTTCTGAGCAGAGGCTGATAATGTGTGAACATGTGTGATGGTCCTGGGATGATGGCAAGCGAGCCCATCGGACACTGCATGGTGTCTGTTTTCAGAGAGGGTTTTAGTGCTGACTTCCATAGAGTTAGGCTTTGGCAGTTATAATTGTGTGGCAGAGAATATTACAGAAACAGCAATCTCAAATGCTTGGCACTTTGTCGTGAATTTAATCTATTTACATATTTCCTGTACCACTGTACAAACAAACCAGTGGGCAGAGTCCCGAAACCATTTTCTCAGGCAAAGTTCCAGTTGATACCAAAGAGGTCAGAATTGAAAATAATAACTTGTTCAGAAGCATTTGAATGTGACCTTTAGAGAAATCCTTTTCCTTTTGCTGACTTTTTGCACCCCTCGTTAGGGAATTACTGAAAATCAGTAGGAAGTTTCAATGAGTGCAGGCTACAACCCCAGCTGAGTTTTATTTGCTCTTCCTTTTGGATTATTGCAGGGGATGTCACTTCTTCAGAAACTAGCACGGACCTAAAGTATTGTTACTCTGCCCTCTCATTCCTTGTTGAATTTGCAAGTACTCCTATTAGATGTGTGGGTACAAGCACCTGTGGTGAACTTACATGTGTTTTGGTGAAGATGCTCAGGCCAGTCCATGCCTGGCAGTGTTTTGCATGTGTGTAGAGATCTTGTCACGCAGGCAGGATGTTTCTTTGCCGCCATTTCAATATCCTTTTATTCCCAGTAAAACCTCCAAAAAGATAGTGGGCAAGCTTGAAGAACTTCACAGAAGAGCTAAGGGTGGTTGAACTAAGATGACTGAAAGAGCAAATTATTTGCTGCTTATGTATGTAGGGAAGCTGATAAGAAAACTTCTTATCATAGACATAGAATGAAAGAATAAAATTATTTATCAGTAATTTATGTGCTTATTTGTGCAGACTTCTATTGTGATACAGAGTGTTAGCACAGCAGCTATTCTGGAATACCTATTGCAATCAGTTTCTATAGGTAAAAATGCCAGTAAATACTGAGATAATGACCGAATGAGAATTTAGACTAGATTACTTGATGTTTAAAAAAAAGATTACTTAGAACTGTGAAGGACTATGATCAGGAATAATAGTGGGGGAACTTGGCAAAAATTGAGTGTAAAGACATTGTAATGTTTGAGTGTGGAATAATTACTGGAAAATGGTACAGGTTTTAATTCCACTCAGAATTGCTAAAACTGCAGAGTTTACATTTCTTAACTTTCTTAAGTATGTAATGGAAAAGTAATGTGAAAAAGTTGAGTCCATTGAACTCTGTCCATTTCACTTTCTTCCACTGAAAATCTAGAATAATCATGTGCGTCTACGTCAGCAAAATTGAGTTTTACAAGATTTTTCTGCCTTTCAATGAGTATCTTTTACATGATACCGTTCAACATAGACGTGTTGTTGCTTTAGGCATGGGTTTAACGGATTATGCTGACAGCAGTTAGTTATAACTCTGAGATTTGTCCTTTATAAAGATTAATGATCCTTGAAATAATAAATATATTGGAAATGCCAACCCTGGAAGTTGTTTTCCATTCATAAATAGAATTGTTTGTGTAAGAGTACACATCTTCCCCTGCTATTTCCTATAATAGAGCAGTATGGTTTCAGTATCTGAAAGGTGCTATTGGAGAGAAAAGATCCCTTCATGAGGAATATATGTGTTGGGAAGGGCGGGAAGAGGGTGATGACAAGCCATTTTGCAATATCACATTTGCTTATGGCTTATGGGGAGTGCTGCAAAGAGCTTGAAGCTTTTAACACATCTGAGAATTGTTGACTTTTATTCTGGTTGCCATCATTCAGTGGGCAGAAAACAGCTCAGCAGGCACAGGGACCAACAGCTTGACTTCTGTGGGTGGGCATTGTTTTGGGGGAGAACCAATAACTTAAAAATAAGTTTGTTAGAGTTTTGTCCTAGCAGTAAATTAATCATGACATTAAGAGGGAATGTATGCATAGACATTACTTCACAGAGTTGTCATAAATTCTGCTGTTGCCATATTTTAATTTCCAAGGCTTTTGAATCTTAGACAAGGTGCTATAGATGTAGTTATTAAATTCTGCAGAAATATTTTTATTGGGTAAGACATTGCTTGATGATGTAGCTGTGAAAGCCAAATTCAGAGACTAGCAAAAGGTCCTTTATCCATGCATTTAAGAGGAAAAATACCATTTTGTAACACTCATCTATTATTGAAATACTTGTTTTAAAATTACCTTCTTTCTCCTGAATGTATGCATGTGTATATATATGTGTGTGTGTGTATACCTATATATATGTGGGGGTTTTTTGGTCACAGTCATGACAATGTGGGGTTTATTCTCTTTGTTACTGGGTCATCAATAACATTGTCATCAATAACACACAAGTGAAAACACTGCTTTAGAAATAGTGATTCTGACTCTTGTGGCTCAGAGACACTTCCTACTGTAGAGTCACTTGAGGAGATGCTGCTCTTTTTCAGCTTTTTTGAATACTCTTGAGAGAAGACACTGGATAGGATATAAAGGAAAAAGAAATGTTTAAAAGTTTACACAGTGTATTTCTTTCAGTGCAAAAGTTAACGTAGGTGGAGGCTGAGTTAGACTAAATATTGCTGAGAAAACAGTATCTAGTTCCCTGCCTTGCCAACGTTTTCCCTTCATGTGCCTTGAAAGGGAAAGCCATGTTCTCTGCACCTTTCTGTACCAAAACACATGTTGCTAATTATTTGGTTTCTTGTGGGGGCTGTTCTTTTGGATGGTGGTTTGCCTTTCCCTGTAAGCATACATGGACAGCCAATGTCAGAGGAAGCTTAAAATAGGTTGTCTGCATGGAGGGTGTATTGGCAACCAGGGAGAGAATGGAATGGCAGTGCTGGGAGAGTTAAACCCCACCTCATCCCATCTTATCCATGTGGCACACTGTGCCTGGTTAGGGTGGAGATCTCTTAGGATCGAGAACCTTGAAGGCTGATTGGGGATTTTGGTTGCAGTTTTGGGGCAGATGGCCTCTGGGTAAGTGAGGCTGTGGACACACCAGTAGCTGGCTGCTCCATGGAGTTCTGTCTGCATTCCCTTGTACCCCAGGGTAAATACATGGTAATTTGAGGCAGCTTATGCCTTTATTTACCCCAGTGGAAGTGTTGACACGAGCTATTACTGTGGAATGCCTGCCATGTAGCCATACTCTCAGATGTCCTAATGCTGAAAAACTAGCCTGAAGCACTTCACTGAGGTTCATCCAGTAAAATTTCATAGCTTAGTAATTTGCTCCATAAACCATGATAGCAGAGCTGTATCAGATGGCAAGGTCCTACAGCTTCTAGCTTTGAACACAATTTAAGAGTTATGTTTCAAGTTTAATTTGATGTAATAATAATTTATATAGTGTAAACACGCTAGATATATATTCTATTGCTGGAATTAATCAGGCAAAAGTCGTGTTTGTAGAATTCTCCTCTTAATCTTTTTTTTAAAAACACAAGCTTACTCCTGGTTCATATTTAACAACACTGGTTAAATGAAGTCCTTTGCCACAAAACAGGTGTAAGCCACTGTCCTGCCCTGCCAGCACACTTCGGTCATGGCTTCGAGAGCCAGGGCTTGGCCTGTCTGGTGAAACTGCCAGTTGTGTTACAGACACTTACTTAGCAGTAATGGGAAGTGAAATCCCTATTTCATTCAACATTGACCACCTGTTGGATAATAACTTTCAGCCACCATAAGACCAAGCTGGAACTAGAACCGCAGCCTGTTATTGAAAGACACCATTTTCCTTTCTGGTCTGCTGAGCCAGCTCATCCTTCAGAAGCATTTGAAAAAACATGAGTGATGAATAAGAACATGAAATTTCCCTCCTGCTTCAAATGTGTTTGCCTGCCTCTCATTCTCACATACACGATTAAAGTCTTGAGTTCACTGTTCAGTCTGTATTTCTCAGGTGCTATTTGCCTTCATATTCTGTGCAAGGTATTTGGAAATCAGAGATGATTTGGGAGGGGACAAAACCCTTGTCCTACAAGACTCCTCCTGAAGCAAGCAAATAGTTTCCTTTCTTTTAAGGAGCAGGCGAGTACTCTGAGCCCTTGAGAGCTGGCTTTGTTCCTTGCTCTTGACACACACAAATCAGGACACTTCTGCCAAGAGTTTTACTTGCACTTATGTTAGTGGAAATATCTCTGATAAGAAGTAGTCGTTGCTGCAGTCTTGTGGCTTCAACTGTGAAGGATTTTAATTTTTTTGCGTGAAGTCTGCTGATCCATTTGTTGTTACATAAAAATGTGAGTGAGGGTTTATCTTTTCCTTTGAGATGTATGGCACTAGCTCTGGAATTGCTTCCAAGTTTACAAAATGACTCTGTGGTTTAGACCTCTCTGATAAACATTTTTTTGTTGCTGTTGCAAAGTTGGATCAGATTTTTGTTGTCATAATGGTTGGTGCACTTGGCAGCTTGTATTTTAAATAATTAGGAGATAAAATTGGACTGTGCTTGAAATCCAGCATGTCTGGTATTTTCCTGCTTTACTTAGTGATGTTTTTAATCCCCCTTTTAACTTTGAAGACTAATGTAAAGCAGTTAAGAACTGAGGGTTGATAATTTTTTTGTCATTTTTGAAACCTAGATCCAAGCCAGCTTCTCTTGCAATATTTCAGCCTCAACCTCCCAGGACACTTTGAGATAAATCAGTGTCTTTATCAAAAGAAGTAGGCCTTTTTTGCTGGTAGCAGTGTAACATTAAATATTCATTCTAATTTGCAGAGTTGAGACAATTATTCTGAGGTTCCTGATAAAGTTTACTTTGGAATTTGAAGCTTTAAAAATATACTGTCTGCTTAATTTCAATTATCAGTAGCCAGTAAAGGAGTTTACTGCTCAGATGCATCAGAATTGAGAAGTTTTGAAAAGCTCCTTGAAAGGCAGGCATTGGGGTGTTGAGAGGTTTCTCTCTTTCCTTTTTTTCTTTTTTTTTTTTTTTTTAGTTCTTCGTCTCTTCTTTTTGTTGGCCACAGTGCCACATGAGGGAGGAGGCAGAGCAATACAGAAGGCCAAACTGGGAAACAATCTTCCCACTTAAGGAATATTTGCTGCATGAAATGTATACGTTGAAAATGTTCTATATGGAATTTTGAATCTGCTCACATTGAGGAAAAAGATGCTTATTTGCAATATTGTCCTGCACCTCTTAGGAGCTTTTGGTTCCAGTTCTGGCCTAGAAGCAGATGCATTTCAGCAACTGGAGAAGTAATTTTTGGTATCATTAGAATCATATTTTTAGAAAAGAAAAAAAGACAAATTTGGCCTAACTGACCATAAACTGGCAATATACTCTGCATTCAACAGAGGATTAACAAGACAAAAGTAGTATGATATGGCTCAGGCTGTATCTGCTATATCCAGGCTTGGGAAAGGAAGTGCATTTTGGAATTAACGAACAGACTGCAAGCATCAGAGTCTAATTCATATGCAGATCTCTTTTTTTTAATTATTGTCTTGATTTTACTGAGTTAACTTCTTTAGCCCAGAATCAATTGTGAGGAAGGAGAACTAGAGGTCTCTGTTTCATAGCCATTTATACAGCTACAAATGCCACTTCCAAGCAAACATTTTTCTTCACACTCTACCAAATGTGCCACAGAAGGACAGCTGTGGCACCTTCTCTCGCTTCACATTCTCATAGGCATCTTCAAACTGAAAGCATAGAAATTCAGGGACTTTGAATTCAACTTGTTTCCTTTGTACTGATGGTCCCTAAGGTACAGAATTGAACATGGCACCACGGAAGAACATAACCTTGCTCTTATCTGAGCTGTGTCTGTTCTGAGGATAAATTGACTACTCAATCTGCTTTCTTTCAAAGGATCTAAGTTCACTTTATTGTTTTTACTGTTGATTTTCTGTAAAGATTGAGCCTCTCAGTTTTTTCCTCTGGGCAGCACGTGGGAGGACATCCAAATACATAGGCAACTGGCAAAGCAATTTTGTTCTGCTACTGGTGGCCTTAATTAATTTTGTCTAGATTAATTAGCTGATCCATTTGTGGATGCAGTGTTTAGGGAAGAAACTAACTGGGAGTGTTGTGAGCCAAGAGTTAGGGCTCTTGCCCAAATATGAGTAAGAAAACATACACTAGCTGGTGTTCTCAGAGCAAGTGGGCTTCCTCTTCATGCTTCCTTTGCATACATATACACAGTTTTGAACAGAAAAATAGAAACTTAAATTAAAAACCACTGAAGTTTGAATGGTAAAAGTATATACATAAAATCAAGCTGTTTCCTTGTGGAATGTGACTTATGGAGAGGAACACCCAAGTTTTAAAGTTCCTCCTTCAAAATTTATGGCAGCCTCAGAAACTTTCCTTCCCCCCCCTGCCTTTTCTTTTAATATGTCAGAATCTGTTTCAGGGTTTAGCTTTTTTTTTTAAAACATGTATTACCAAGTAGGTTTCACAACTTGATTTAATGTAGCTTCCATGTGTCTTGAATACAATAGTAACTTCTGAAACCAATATTTCTTTAGAGAGCAGTAAAGTTGTTTCTTCATGACACCAGTAAGTAGTTTTCTTGCCAAGAAGTATATTGTAAGATTTATTAGACTCTCCATTGCCCTCCCCCAAGTAACCCAGATTTTAGCTTCAAGTAAAGCAAACATGTTCAAAAAGTGCTCTTTAACTTTAGGCTAGGCGGATACAAAATAAAATCCTCCAGGGGTACATTACAACTAAAAGATTCACAAGCCCTCCAGGGGGTTTAACTTTTTAAGTAGGCATTTCACAAGTATTTGTTGCATAAACCACTATATGCTCCAGGCTGGGGTTCTTGTCGATTTTTATTTTTTTATAATATTTTTTTAATATAAGGCATTCAGTAATAAATGTATTTTTGTGAAAAATAATATCCCTTCTTTGCTTAGAAGTGAAGTTTTGTTCTTCAGAGCATGTGTTTTCTTGGTTTAATATTTAATATCAAATTTCTTTGACTGTCATTTTAGTCCACTCAGTACCTTGAAGCACTGCTCTGTGGAAATGGGGGTCATAATTCCAGTTCACTCCTTGCACTCACTTTTCAAAGTCGAGTGCTTTTGGTCTACTACAACTCCATCTTTGGCAGTTGGAAAAACAGATTTTGGAAACTGCAAAAGCAAATGACAGCCATTTATACATTGGTCTCACATAACTGAATGGGCCAGATGGGAGTAGGAAAATAGAATATCAGAAAGAGGAGATAGGTAGCCTTGCAGTTAAAGAGACCTGACTTCACTGGCTTTACTTTCTGCATCTTTCAGAGATTTCCTTGTGAGCTTGGACAATCTTGTTTCTGTGTTTTACATGTTGTTCCTCCTTCCCACGAGGGAAGGATGTTGTTTCTTTCCATGTTTAACTCCTGGGGCAGAACTCCCCTATTCCAGTGCTGTAACGTGCAAACCAGTATCTTCAGTTTCATTGGGATCTCCAAGTGCTACCAAAATGCAAATGACAAATAAGTATATGAAGAATGGAAAAAAAGTAATGTAAGACAAAAAAAGAGTCCTTTTAGGATTGTAACAGGAAGCAATGAGATGTTTAATCCAACCTTGAGTCTTCCACAAGTGAATGAGGAGCTGTAATTCAAAGAGATTTTGAAATAGAAGCCCTTGAGTATCATAGGCTACCAAGTGACAAGAAAATATAGGAAAGGGAGTCTTGATTATCTTTTTCGACAACTTGTTAGTTGAAATGTTGCATTTAAATAAAAATGATGATCAGTTCGAAGTTGAAAGAGTAATAGAAACACTTGTAAAAAGGGAAATGATGCTGTCAGAAGAGTGATATTCAAAGCCTCAGACATGAATGATAAAGACAGAATACCAAAAGCTTCAGAAAAACAGAAAGGGAATATAAATCCCAGTAAATTTCTTTCTTTCTAGATCTGAGGCCCTTACAAAAGAAAAAGGAAAGCCCTGATACCTGTAAGAATGTCTTCTTGAAAGAGGGGTTGAAGCCAATATATTGTGTGCATCAGAGCTGAGAGTCATTTAATAGAAAGGCTTAGCTCTGTGATAGACTGTCAGAGTCTGTGGACAGACACAGTCCTCTTGTATCCAGAGATACTTTGAGATCCAAAGGTAGGAGAAAAACTGCTAGACATTACTGAAGCGAAATAGAATTGTCTTGAGACTTTGGTGTTGGCACTTGGCAACACAAACTCTAAAGTGGTCTCTCCCTACACCTCTTCCCAGAAGAGGCAAGTCCTGCTCTGCAGGAGCACCCTTGTCTCCAACAGGGGCTCATCAAGCTCTGACAAGAAGACAGCTATGTTTGTTTCTACCAACCACTACTTTCAAAATGTAATTCAGGTGCAAGCCTTGCTTTAAAACCCCATTTTGCAGGAGAAAGAGGAAGCTCTGTGGGCACTATTGTTTAAACACATCTACTCTTGACTGCATAAACTTCAGTGGTGTATTGTCTGAGCACCCAAGGACTCTGCTTATGCTTTGCCTCACACAGAAATTTGAAAACTGTTCATGAGAGAGCAGATTTGCTCAGTTATTGACTCATTCCACATGCTGTGTGATTCGTAACTCATATTTTGCATAAAAGCACATGGCTGGCACAACAACAGGAACATCAGTAGTTAAACTTGCTGGCTTGGTAACCTGCTAGATTTGTGCACAGCATAAATACAACTGGTTTTGGTGTCTGGACAAGTATGAAATTGTTCCTGGTGTGGACATGTGCTAGATAGGGAGGAGAGAGGTGGCAGTAGAAGCTTACCATTAATTGGATTTTTGTGTGTGTGTGTGTTATGTTGTTTGGGTTTTTTGTTTTGTTTTGGTTTTTTCTGTTAAGCAAAAGTATGCTACTTGTGATAAATCTCTTTTCTTTTTCACATCCCGACTTTGTATTCTGGTTTTTTTTTTCCTGAACTGGAGGAGTTAATTATATTAGCAGGCTCATCTTCAATTATTTATCTCCAAGGATGTTTCTCTGTAATTTCTGTAAGTATTTTGATGTCTATTGCAGATCTTCTTTGAGGTTTTAGTGTTCTGTCTCTGTCATTTCCATTTGCATTCTTGCATTTGGACCTGACAAATTATATCCATTTCTGTTGTGGTTTTAGCTGATGCTGGTTTTCCATTTTATGGGCCAAATAAAGTCCTTGGATGCATATGTGCAGTTCCCATTGACTTCAGTCATCTATATATTTTATTTATAACCTTTTTTTTCTCCCATATGCTTATGATTTCAGCATGACAGTAGTATCCAAATGTTGCCACCTCCTGGTCTCTTATGGCCTAAATGAAGTGGAAAATGAGCCAAATTTTTTCATGTTTACACAAACACTTTGGGAGTGAATGTATGAAAAGGAGAGATTTTTTCGGTGTGCCTGCGGCTTTTATGTCTCATCCCTGCTCATACAACTTGTGCAATTTTTGCAAAGTCTAGCTGCATTAATTACAAAACAAATTTGGTTATTAGGAAGTAGTGCTGTTAGTCACATAATATGCAGGAATGAGAGAGTTGGCAATAAGAGCCGACATTGTTTCAGCTCTGTTTCATTGAAAATAACTAAAATGAAAACATGAATTACATAAATTAAATTGCTGGAGGGCCTTTGAGGGCATCATATAGAGCAGCTCCCTCATTGTTCACCTGGTATAGAAAGAAATACTTGAATCTGAGAGGATGCATGGACTCTATAATTCAACCTGTCTTGCTTCTCAGGTAGAGATAAAGCATAGTGACTGTTCTACATGCTTAGATATGCATTTGTAGTGTCTTAATGATCCTCTAAGTGTTTGTTGGGGGTTTTTGGGGAAGTTTTTTGGGTTTTTTTACCAGATGCTTACTAGAAATAAAATCCACTAATACATTTACTTTGCATTTAACTTGGAGAATGTGTTATTCATGACAATCTACAGAGCAAACAGTTCTACAAACAAACTGGAGATTCAGAGCACAAGATCAGATTTTCTCAGTCTGGGGGAAGATCATTGGAAACTTAATTTGGAAAGAGGAAAAATATCTTAGATATCTTTCTGGTGAACTTCGTAATTTCTGAATTATTTTCTGAAACAGAAGAAAGCCAGGATACATTTGCAGCCCGAGAGGTGGTAGGATGCTGCCCCATCTTTGGCTCCTGAGAGCTCACCAGCTCTTCTCTAGAGCATCCTCTTGGTTGAGACAGTCTACACAGAGCTGATAGAAAGTCTAAACCAATTTTAGATTGCAGTATCTCTTCTTTGGGACTAAAGAAGATTAGGAAGGGAGGAAGGATGATAAACCTCATGAGTTTTCTCTCTTCATGGGTTTTTCTTCATGCCAGGGTGATATGAAGCATTTCCTTACAACTGCAGAACAGCAGTCAGTGCTGTGGCTGCAATTGAAACTAATTTTTGTGTTGCAGATCCAGCTAGTCTCCTTTCTGCATTTAATTACAGGAGAAAAGGGGAAGATTAACCTCATTTTGATGCTCACCTATTACCTTGAACAGGCTGGACCAAAATTTGAATAGTGTGCTATTGAATTCTTGCTGGTTGGTTTCTGTGGCAAGCTTTTGTGTCTCATTTTAATTTTTCTTCTTTTTTTTTTTTAATTTCTTTTTTTTCGCCCTTCATTCTTCCTTTTTTTTCAGCCACTTGAAATAGGGAATGTAACTTGAAACTGGAAGCAAAAAATTTCCTTTGAGAGATCAAGAGTCTTTTAAGCAGCTTACTGGATCAGCAGTTGCAAAGTTATCATGAGGCCTGAACTCTTTCTATGGGTTTAAGGGAGGCAGCAGAGTGCAGGAGCAAACATCACAACTCTGTGTCCTCAAGGGAAGACTTAGTGCTTTACACATACAAGCAGAACTAAATACTGTACTTTGATGTACTCCTCTCTTTTTTTTTTTTATTTTGATATTAGTTTCAACCTGTTGGGAGTAAGTTTTTCTGTACTCCTGTTTAAGATTTTCCTTGATGTTGTGGATCTCATGTACATTATATAAAGCTGAAAAGAAGGACATTTCATGTAGATAGTAACCACCCTAATAGCTATTAGCTGTGGGTTTGTGTCAGTGTGAGTTTTATACAGTTCCATGAGTAAAACAGTAGCCATCACATGAGAGGATTGTTGCAATGTGTAATATTTGATGTTTGCCCAGGACTTGTGGCAGTGCTTGGGGCCAGCAGGATGGATGTCCAGTGTCCATGTCACAGGGCTGGGCTGAGCTGTAATTCCTTGTCTTGAATTAGACTCAAAGGGTCTCTGATCAGACACAGCATCACTGCTCCAGTTATCAGGCTGTGAATGCAGTGAGTAGTTACTACAGCACACTGTGCTTTGTCACTTGTCAAAGTTTGCCATTTTGTATTATCTGGGTGTTGACAGGTGGGATACAGTGGACATCACTCTAGTGGAAGTGTATTTTTAAAATTCAGAGTTCTAAGTTCCATGTGCTACCTTGAGGTAAGAGCACAGCGAAGACAAGGTGCTTCAGCTTTACCCGAGGGTTGGCTACACAAGGTCAGCAGCAGCCAGGTGTTGACTTTACCTAGTTTACCATATATTTAAAAACCTCTTTATCTTGGATATTGCATGTGCATTAGAAAAAATGAGGTGAAGGGCTGGAGTAATGCTCTGGGTTCTCAAGGTTATCCCCTGTGGTTACAGACAGCCGTGCCTTATAAGCACATTTATAAACTGACCAAGATCCATTAAAATAAAATAACCCAACGATGCTCCAGGGCTTTTGACTGCTTTAGGCGATAGGGAAAGAGAAGATTGTCCCATTTTCCTGTTGAAAAGTTGTTCTGTTGCTTAACCTTTGGGTAACAAACTATTTTAGCCTGTTAGTTTTATTGAAATAGAGAAACACACCTTTTTATTAGCAAAAACAAGGCCTCAGAGAAGGAAAACTAATGGATGGTTCATAGAAGCATCAGGTTTCAACCACTGAAATGCCCTGGCACAACAGATCCAAATCCCAGCAATGTCTGTGTTTGTCCTTCAAAGGTAAATAAATTAAGCACAATGGATTTCACCGGCTGGAAATCTGTCACGGGAGTATAAAATTTCCTTTTGTTCCTTTTCTTTAAGACTGTACAATAGTTTCCTTAATAAATACAAATTGCCCTGATGTCCTTGATTTAAATTTTCTTTCCCGTTCTCCACTGTGTAAGGCATGTTGAAAACCTCCATGATATAATGCTGTGGAAATGGTAACAACTGAAATACATGTGTTTGTGGCAACAAAAAGGTGTTTTGGACCTTTTCCAGGGCTGCTTTGGAAGGGAAAATTTTTACAGTAAAACAATATTTATGTATTCCTTGTGAGGAGTACCTGAATTACTTCTTCATATCCTGAAATCTGGACTTAACTGAATTTTCTACTGAAACCGATAATATTGCTTAAATAATGTCACTAAAGATAGTGGGACAACTCAAAGCTGATTTGGAAGCCTGCTATGAATTTTGTTTCCCAGACAATATAATTTGTCAAAATAGACACACTGTGTCATGAAGCTTAACTTCAAGAACTGTCACATTTTATTCAAAATTGCTGAAATATCTGATTTTTATGTGTTTGAAATGAATCTTTATTTCTAATGCTTGAGCGAGTTTTGTTCCCTATTTCATTTATAGCAAGTAAACATAAAGAGAAGATGAAAATTGAAACAGAACTGTTTGAAAATTACCTGAACACTTTACTGGATGTTTTGTTCGAGCCATGAAGATATTTAGGGAAAAAAATGATTGTTATCTGGGACTGGTTTTGTCCTTCCTTAGGATGTAATTTTTCTGAAGTTTTCAAAATTATTGTCCTGCTGTTCAAGGTTGTGGCTCCCATTACTGTATATAAATCATAGAATCATCATAGAATGATAGAATAATTTGGTCTGGAAGGGACTTTAAGACTATGTAGTTCCAACCCCTCTACCATAGGCAGGGACACCTTTCACTGGACCAGGTTGCTCGAAGCATATGTTTAAAGTTCACTTTGATCTTTCCTTGTGTATAGAACTATATTCTATGAACATTTTATAGTTTGTTTGTTACCCAGAGTAATTGGGACTTACAATAACTGTATGTGCAGCAGCACTGTAGTGAAATAATGCTGAACTTCCCATGTGCAGTGCAAATGTTGCCTCAGATCCAAGGACTCACGTGACAGCCCTTCAAGAAGGTTTAGCTATACTTGGCTTTAAAGGGTGTCTTGGCTAATTAGTGTATTAGAACTCATGGGCCACAGCTTGTGAGTTCAGAGCTTCTGCTAATTAAGTTTTGAATGTAATTTTAGTTAAACTATTAAAGCTTTGTCCCAGGGCTGTTCTCATTAAGCAGAACTCCAGCTCTCCTGGATTTTCTTTGTTCAGAGCTCTCTTGCAACTGTGTGGAGGCACATCTGGTATTGGCTATGGCACTCACATGGGTCTAAAACTGCTGCAAAAGAAACAATGCAATGAAATTTATCTGGGAAAACAGTGAGATCACAGCACAACATTTCCCTGGAGAAAAGTCTGAACCTTTTTTATGATCTGTCTTAGTACTTAGTACGGTACTCTTAACCATCAAACTTCAGGACGTATGAAATCCCAAAGGATGGAAATGGAAATATTTTTTTGTTTAGTGGAGGCTAGACTACACCAATATAATTATTTCATCTCCTCCTCCAGGAAACATTTAGGGGCACTAAGCCCCACTGAGTAACAAAAAAAGTACAGTAGGTAGTTACTGCAAAGGGCTCCGGGCTCATGGGCTATGAACCACCTGTGACTTGAGTTACACCGAAACCTTGCAAAACTCTGTTATATTTCTGGTGTCATAATATCACTTTGTTTACTAGCTTTGGGCTTTTAATTAAATTTTACAGGATACTTGCCCACAATATGGATTAGGCCCATTATATTACTTGGGGGAAAAAAAAAAATATCAAACACGCGGCTTTAAATTTGGCAGTTGCTCAAATTTATTTTTTCTTAAGACTTAATAGGCATGTCCAAATGAACATGGCAATTTCTTTAGAATGGAAATGAATACACTGTTGTGTTGTATCCGAGGTCTGTGTAATAGACTGTGACATTTCCTGCTGTGATACCAGGTGGAAAACCCCTTTCAGAAGGGCCGAGCCCCGGCCGTTCCCAGTGGCCGATAACGCCGCGGTTTGCAGCCGGTCCCCGCAGCACTGCTGTGGGTGGGGGGAGTGCAGGTGGCTGCACTTTCACACCAGTGTTGCTGCCTAGCCCACGGACAGGGAAAAACAAAACCAAGATAGAATGTAGGAGCTGATGCTCTGTGGAGGTGAATGGAAGCAGTTTGTTCTAATTAGAGGCAAACTTTTTCCCTTTGCGTCTCTATGGAGAGCCCTATGTAGCAAAAGATACTTGTTGCTTTTTATCTTCACATTCAGCTCTTGTGTGCCCACTCTAATGCCTTCATCCCCCTCTACCCCTTCCCACCTTGTTTTTTCTCCCTTACTGTTGTGTAGTATGTCTTCTTCCTGATTGTTTTTCTTTCCCTCCATACCTGCCTTTCCCCAGACCTTTCTTTTACCCTCTCTACTTCTCATTTTTCTTTTCTATTGTCTTTCTTTTCGCTTATGGGGCAAGAAGCTGCTGGAGTGACAGCACAGAATTCGGGTGGCTCTGCTAGGGCTTAAGCTGCTGGCCATGGGGTGGTTCACCACTTGGAGGGAGCTGGAAGCAGGCTACCAGCTGGGAAGTGGAGAGGGAAGACAAGAATATGTATTTGGTTTGCCACATATGAACACTTTGCAGCAAATGGTGCCCAGCACCTCTACATCCTACTGCAGTCCTACTCTGGGAGATGCTGACACATCATTGCCTTGCCCTGGGTATAGGTTTGCTGAGATGATCAGCTGTGTTTCTGTGTGTATGATGACAGTGAGTTTTCTCTCTTGTATTGTTTGGCTTGGAGTTCCTGGATTGGGCCAGTCTGAAATGAACTCCAAATGAACTTCAGGAACTGTGCTCTTAGGAAACTTTAGCCATGCCCTTGGTTTATCTAAACAGTGGGAAATCGGAGTATTCAGCTCTCAGAAAACCTTTTGGTCATGTTCAGTGATGGTATTTGCCCTTACATCTGAGTAGTGAACTTGTCTTCTTAACTTCCTTCCATGTCAGTGCTAGTCATTCCAAGTCTTCCTGGGGCAAGAACTCAGCCCAAGCACCAGCATCATTTTAGATTCCAGCTCTTTATTCTTGTTGTTTCTCTGACAGCACTTGTCGAGACTGTGGCATGTTTTACTCAAATTCTGGTTTTCTTTCTTACCAAGGAAAAACCACACCATTCCCTCAGCTGGCTTGGCAGACTACCACAGGGAGTCTGAAGCCCTTTGAGCCTTCTGTTACCGCTCAAATTTTGAACCCTTTTATTTATGTGTCAGGGAAGAGTTGTTGCTTCTGAGACAGCAGAAAGATAGCTCAGCTCTCATCCTGCAAGCTGATGGGCTAGTTTTGTATGTTTGCTTCCTCCCAATCAACAGTATTGAGAAACAATTTTGCATATAAAGTTTTATCTATTTCACCTAGTATTTATATTGCTTTTCACATAACCCCAAGCTAAACTTCAAAAAGAAGATAATGCATTATGGGTTTAGTTTGTCCTGTAATAAGTCTGATCTTTACTGACATCTTTGCTACTAAATAATATTTGATTCCTTCTTGGGGAGACAACAGGTTTTAATGACCAACAGAACCTGGTGAATATGAGACCAAACACAAGGACAGCACTCATCCTCCTACAAAGTAGATCTTTGCATAACAGATATATTGGTGTATTATTGGATGTTGCCTTGGGATAAAACCATAGTTCTTGGAGGCAATAAACAATTTAGCTCTCATTTCCTATCAAAGACTAGCACATGTGGTTGATGGGAAAAACAAATGTCTCAGCAGATCTATGTCTTGTGTAAAACCTGATTACTGTATTCCTAACTTACTCTAACTGTTATTCCTAAGGCATGTGATGTCCATGTTAAGGCAAAAGCTCACATTAAATTGGTGGTGAGATTGTTGCTAATAACATTAATTGTGTTATTTGACATAATAGCCTGCAACTGAGTGGTGTGGATGATCAAAATGGTACTGTGCCTGGCAAAGAAAATGTTCTTTGAATGGGTATAATTTGAATGGGTATATGTTCTTTGTGGTCAGAATGGGCTAGTGTACCCTTGTATGCCACCCAGTCTAAGATGAACAACCATTTTCCATGGAGAAAGAATGAATTGGAGATGGGCCTGTTTCCCCAGGCTTTTCATCCTCTTATTCCTTCCCTCCACCACAGTAAAACATTACATATAGTAGCATGGCAGCAGGTCTCCATCAACTCAGTTTCTGTGAGACTGCTCATTCCTGACTACGCTCAGTAAAGAGCTGATTCTTACAGCAACCTGGTGTTATTGGCATGTCACTGATAAATGTGCTACAGAAAAGAAAATGCCTTACTGAAGTTGATTTGGGAGCCTAGTATTAAGAAGAGCCCTCCTAAAGCCATGGAATAATACTTTGTTTAGTCAAATTAGGTTTTTTAGCTGATAGTTTCCCTTTGTCTCTCATCACTTTTTCTAATTCTTCTTTTTTCCAACTCAGCCTCTAACCTCAACCTGTCTTGGACATTCCTTTTTCCCTTCCTCTTCTGTGTCTGCTCTTTCTCTCCATGTCCTGTTCTCTGAAAAACAGCAAAATTTCTTCTGTGTCCTAGGGCAAAGTTATTATTACCATGATAAGAGATGTCTGCTCCAGCACCACCAAAGCTAGACCTGAGTCTGCCTTTTCTCCCTCTTCCTTGTAGGCATAAAATATCCAATATAGAGATGTGGGGGGAAAAAAAATTAACTTTTCTTTGAATGATGCTAAAACTGCCTGGTATTGTGTCTGTGTCTATTCAAGAAGGGTGACAAAGCAAGTATTACAGGGAACATTTTATTATACTTCTGTAATCATGTACAGCCTCAGGGATGTAATTCAGGAGATGGGATGGAGGGACTTCCACACTATTTTCAATTTTCTATTGAACTCTTCTGTGGATGGGAATAAGTAGTTTCTCTTCCTTTGTATCTTTTTTTCCAGTACTATGTTTATTTATGTTTCCTACCTGCTAAGACTATGTATGGCAGGATATATCTTTCACTTGTATTTAGAGTGGGAGTACTTGGATTTTTAGACACTTCCAAAGTGCACCTGATAGATTCAAAGTTTACCTACTTGTGTAATTAACTGCATTACTGTGGTCATAAAGTTCGCTGTTGTCTTAGCCATGACTGAATTTATCATTTGTTCTGTTCATTCTGGAGGAAGTAGTCTTCCTTTTGTATATATCAGATTTGTTTAGTGGAATTAACCATCCTCTTTACCAGTTGTTTTGATGACTTAATCTCTATGGAATTTGATAGAAAATGTAATCTTGTTCTTGTATGTCGCACTTTAGCTGTGATCTGCACAGCTGTGAACTGAGTTTCCCTTATGCCTGTTTTGCTTCCCCTGTCTCTTTTAATATGAATTTGGCCATGTGTGGTTTATAGTTAGATTTCATGCTCATTACAGTGTGACATGAAGTGGTAGCTGGCTGAAATGGGCATTCAGAGACTTGAGAGCCGGGAGGCTTTCTAGTGCGTTTGAAAAATAAACACTGAGGGGACGTTTCTTCATTAGATGGAACTGAGAACTATAAACCCTGGGAATTTGAGAATTATCTATGTACATATCTGAGCACTTAGAGCTAAACCAGGGAAGGTGTGAGATTTCAGCTTTAAGTCATACCTGTCAAGGGTTAATGGGAGTTGAAGCTGGGCTACTTCCTTTGCAGCAGTATCCTTTTACACACATGCTTTTAAAAACCTGCTAACCAAATAGAATCTGGCCCTCGCTTATAAACCCATTCTCACTTTCCTAAGGTTTAACTGGGGCTGACTGTCCAAATCTGTTCATATACCATTTTCTCTCACATGCAAGATCATAACTACCGGTGTAAAAACCACACATCTGTCCAGAGAGAAAAGTTTTCCAGGCATCCATCTCCTACGTGACAACCGATCTGAGAGCTCAGGATTATACCTACTTGGAGACATTCCTTTGCAACTTCAGTTTCCCTTAAATTTGGTATTTGTACACAAATGTTTCCAACATTTTATAAATACATAAGCCCATGTATTTATAAATATATAAATAAGAAAAATATTTTCTTTTGTGCTTTCCAGAATTTGCCTTTGGCATGTACGTTGCTCTGTTTATTAATTTTTAATGAGGATGTCTGATTGCTTGTATGATTGGCATAATGAAAGGAAAACTCAGAACAGAAATGCAAAAGTACACACGAGTTGATAAAAAAGTTGCTATTTTGTGAATTTTTACTTAGGAAGACATTCTGCTAAACAGGGATGCAGATTTGTCTGTTATGGCCTTCTCCTATGGTTATATTTGTTAGAGGAAATTGTTCTCTTTTAAGTCAGATCCATGAACGAGTTCATGAATGTTGGGAGGAGTTATTGCCTAGAAGAAAATTGGGTTGTAAGAATTCTGCAGGTTGTGTGTGAGTTCACCCTCATTTTAAAGTCCATGGTTTGATAATCCTCTCCCTGGGAGTGGTGTAAATGGCTGCTCAAATCAGTTTGAGGGATGGATGTAAAAGCCTGTTTGGTTTTAGTTTTTACAGGGTATGGTGAATGGTGGGCAAGCCTCTGAACTCTGTTATCCTACTGCAAGTCCAGGATATGCCAGAAAACATGTAGTGCCTGAGCATGTCTCTAACCAAATAGGGGTGAGAGTTGTTTTTCCATTTTTTTTGCTTTAATTAAAGTTTTTTTTTTCCTGAATTATACAACAATTTTTCAATCATCTTGTTAATTCAAAAAAAATTGCTCAGTGTTTGTAAAACAGCAAGAGAGTTTGACTCTTGCCTTTTGTTCAACCACAGCAGATGCTGCTAAAGATATGCTGCTTCCCAATGAAGTAATTTACCTTGAAGATGAGAAGTGGAAGCACATTGTTTAAACAGCTGACTTGACTGCTCAGAAATGAGGCTGACCAAAATGAGTTGATGACTTGTATCTTAGGATTAGGCCTATTAAACAGAGCTAAACATGCAATAATATCAGCAAAAGCTGTCTAGGAGAATCAGACCTCATTGCAATGAGGATGTTATGAGTATTTTTTTAAGCAAATAAGCACACTGAGTCAAGCAGTAATGGAAGTGATGCTGTGATTTGTTTGCAAAACTACCATTAGAGGTCAGGAATGGAAATAAGTGGGAAAAGGAGCAGAGCACCAAGAAAGAGGGTACTGGAGGCATGAATGTTGTGTGTAACAATAAATACGAAAAACAAATGTGCTGCATATGATACAATACAGAAAATTATTCTGGATTTGTTTATTACTTGAACTATGAAGAATTTTGTCAATTATAACTAAGCTGGAAAAGTTGTAAATACTCAATTCAGTGAAGCTGAGGTCAAAACCTGCAGTTCCTACCCAGATAAATTGCTATAGTTGTCTTTATTCTAAGGCTTTCAGCTTCTACAAATAGGAAGTTCATTACTAATTTGACAATAATTTTTTAATCTTATTTAAATAACATGGGCATAGGAAAATTTCCAACTTTTATAGTCCTCACATGCAGGATCTGTATTTAATTTATGGTTCCCCTTTGTCTTACTAGCACCCCTCATCACAGCTGCTGAGGCACTGCAGTCCTCTGTACTCCTTGTCATGTCTGGAGCTCGGTTCATCTTGGCTAACTTTAGATGTCTACAAGGTAAATGTTGACATCTGAGCTAGTCATGCTGTCTCCTTTCATCAGTGGAAAGAAACAGAAACTTAAGTGAGGTCAGTTTTAGCACTGGGACTGTTTCTGGGAAGCCACGTGAGCAGGAATGTCTGATCTGCCGCGTGCGTTACGCGGAGCAGAATGAGACCTCGTCTCTGGCTGGCTCCTCTGGGTGGAACTGATATATATATAGACCAGGGGTGAGAATTTTCTTATAGCATGGAGAACGTTGTTATTTTTGAATATATAGCAGGAGGTAAGCGAGGTAGGATTAGCTGCTCAGTGTCTAGCTGCTTTGAAATTTTACAGTTAGTTGTGCTATTTTAACCAGAGGAGTTATATCAGGTTTCCGTGGATAGACTCATGTCCACTGTGTGTGCTGCAAGCCCCTGCTCAGTCCAAAACTGTCACCCTCTCTCCGGGGGAAAAAAGGAAACCCAACTGTGTTTAATGGCTGAGAAGGGAGAAACTTAACAAAAGAAACACTGATAAAAACCTGGGAGAGGACATGTATATGGATGTAAGGAGAAGAGTGTATGACAGAAAAAGGAGAAAGGAAAGCTGCTGACTGCCCTTTCTTTATTCATTGCTGCTTTAAGGAAGGCCTTTAAGCTGGAGAGCAAATTGGAATGTCAGCAGGGACAGGCAAGCATTAATCTCATCAATCTGGAAAGGGGTAGATTTAGGAACCTTTGACTGCAAAGCTTGGCCTCAGTTGCGCTTGTTAAGTGTGGGTGTTTAAGGGACAGTGTGTTTGTGGGTTCATGTGACAGAGAGAGAGAAAACAGAGGACCAAGGACTTATCTTTGCAGAACCAGAACATGACAGCCACTATCAACAGCAGGTGCACCTCCTCTACAGATAGAGGGGGTTTGTCCATTGATCATCTTGTTCACTGTGTTTTCAGTGTTTGCCTGTGTGTCACAGAACTGGGTAAGCACCTGTAGTACTTCTCAGCCTTGTGCTAGAATTATGACTTATCTTATATCTCTTTGTATCTGCTTTTTACATTGAACGGGTTGAAAATCCTTGCATTTTCCCCAGCAGCACAGCTCAAAGTAACAGCTCCTCTATGTTAGAGGTGAGACGTGCTCCAGTAGGAAGATGTGTGTTTGTGTAAATAACCTGAACAACTTAAAGCTGTTTGTTTGTTTGTTTTCCTAGAATTAAAATCGTTGAAAATACTGAATGTCTTTTTCACCATATGTATAATTAGCATAAGGAAGAAGTAATAACCCTAGCAGCGTGCTTTGGAAGGATTATTGGCCAGCAGTTTCAAAGTAGGTGAGGTTGTAAGAAATCCTGGGTTCTGTGATTGGCCCTCTTGAACTCTGTAACTTCTGCATGCCTTGCTTTATCTCTCTTGAAGATACCTTTATATTTTTTCAACCCCCATTGCATCCTGTACCATCCTGTCACCTGCCATTGCTGCTCACTACCACAGCTAGTTGTCATGCTTATTTTACAAGGTTTTGTTAATGTCTGTAAAGGAGTTTGTAGTTACTTTCAGTCATGGATTTCAATACTTTTTTAATATTTTCCCAGTGGCGAGGTATTTAAGGGCAAGATTTTGTCCATTGAATAACTTTTCACTTGAGAGTGAGCAATACCAGTGCTTGAGACTTTCTTGAACAAAAGATGATGTCAGCCTCTCGCAGGAAGGAAGAAGCCTTGCCTGTATTTCAGTGGCATAGATAAGAGGAGGGGAAAAAAAATTCCTTCCCTGAATAGTTGTGCTTGAAGTAGGAGGAGCTCCTATCACTCAGATCTTGAGCTGCTTTTTTTGTAGCCTGGTCTTCCTCTTTGATGCCTTTTTTTCCTTTAGAGCCTTGTAGTTAATTAACTCACTTGATTAAAAAGAGAATGTCCAAACTCATGGGTCACCACACTTGGGAAGTTTAGATGTCCTGTTTAAAAATAGGCATCAGCACCTGATATGCCTTTTGAAGACAGCGGGAGCCAGTCCTGCATGAACTGGCTAAATATAGTGGCAGCCCCACCACTTGCTGGAGAGATTAATAGAGGGAAGAAATTGCATTTGGGCAGGTAGGGTGTAGCAGATCCAGGAGATTTCCCAGCTGTGCTCTCTAGTGGCATGGGCTCTTAGTAAGAGGAGAATTGCTTTGATTTTTATTTTTTCCAGATAGCAGTATAGAGAAACTTGCTCTGTCAGATGTTGTCACATTGTGAACAAGAAGGATTTTATGTCCCTTTTACTCAGGTATTACTTACACAAAGCATAAATACTCTAAAATTGCTCTTTTACTTCACAGTTACTTGTAGAAATCAACCCTGTGTGCAACCTTCACTTAGTGAAATAGAAAATTAAATGATCCTAATTGCGCAGTGAACCTTGACTCCATGTTTCTGGTCTCTCATTTTAGCTTTATTTTTATCACCATTCCACATAGACCTATTTTTCGTCTTATTTTTATTGTAACTTATCTGTGTCAGTGGAAAGGGAGGGACAACGAAAGTGAAGTTAGAGGAACTGGACTGGTAAATTACTAAAACTAAAGTTTAATTCTACAAATTTATTTCTTGTATTCCTCAATTTAGGCACACATTTCAACTCTGGGAGATTTGGCAGGTTGAGAGGTTTTGATGTATACTGACTTCTATATATAAACACAGGCCACCAACTGTCCAAAAAAGGAGAAGATAATCCAGTGAAAAGGCTGAGATCTTAAATGAGAAATAAAAACAGTGGGTAAGAGGAGAAAGCCTGAAAAGTTTAGCTTGCACCAGCCAAAAAAAAAAAACTCTGACTGAAGGGGTGGAGGAATCCTACTGAGGAAGTTTTGATCTGTATGATCAATATAAACTTCCTCTGCCTGACTGCAGCCTTGACATAACCTTCCAGATTTGGACAGAGTACTGCTGAGTGTAAGGTCCTACCATCTGCAGGCAACACCAGAGCTTCTGGTTGCTTCCACAGTGCTCTTACATTGCAGAAGTGTGAGCAGTAAGTGTCCAAAACAGTTTAGAACAGCATCAAACAGTCTTCTTCTGCTAAGTAGAAATTTGTAAATCCTTCATATGTCACTAAAGGTCTAAAGTAAACAGTATTGACCAGATTTCAACACACGATGCATTACAATATTTCATGGTAATAACTCAGATTCATCAAACAAAAATCAAACACAGCAAATAAATCCAACAGGGGAGGCCCTGAAAAATTGTAAGAGACAGTGCACTTCTGGGAATAATGTTGATATAATGTTATTTGACCCTATCATTGCATTTGGTGTATAGTGAACAGCATACAGGTACCGTGTTCTCCTTGTAATTAAAAGGCAGGTCCCTTGGGAGAGAGCTATATCTGAAAAGAAATTTTTTAACCTTGATTGGTAGGATTAGTATTTGAAGTAAGTGGTATGAATAAATCTTTCACCTTTGTATTTGTAGATTATTTCGTCTCCAAAAATCTGATATTTAGAAACACACCTACTTACTACATACAGATGTTCTGATCTGGGGTCCCTCTTCAGGTAATAATTTGGCCTCTTTGAACATAAAAGCTTTGATTTTCCCCACAGACTGCTTGAAGCTGAAACAGATGCCTGCCTGACCAGGAGGGCATGCTGATGAACACCAGACTGTCTAAATACTAGCAAAAGAAGGAAAGAACAGTGATATGAAAGGGTGGGAGGGAACCTACTTTAACGAACTTGCTATGGCCCCTGTTTATATGGTAAAAATACACTGAGAATTAATTGTTTCAACACCCATAACACAATGGTGGCATTTGTCTAGGTGAGCTCTGTCCTCTGTTTCCTCCCAAGAGATGTATGATGCAGGCTGGCAGCTACAATGTTTCAGGTGGGGCTTTGCTTTAATTTCTCAGCTCAGATTAATGAGTATCACTTGCTGAAGGAAAGTGTTTACCAATATCACAGCCTTCTCACTCCACAATGAAATATTGCTGCTGAAATAATGCCTGCTCAGGAATGGGAAAAAAAAAAAGAATAAGAAAACAGGGTTATGGAGCTAATTGTGTTTTGTCAATATTGTTGTTAAAGATATATGGTTTCAGCAGTTGCAAAGAGAGTTAGGATCCAGATGAGTATTGCAACTGAATGGAGAAGAGACTGATAGAAGTATATATTCCATGGGGACCCTCAAATAATTCTTGCCCCTTTCTTAACAAGGAAAACAAAAGTGTATTCCTCAACTCTGCTGCGATTCTGTCCATTCTCTATTTATTCCTTTAGCATGGAAAAGATGGAGGAGCTCTTTCTAAAAACCTGTCTGCATTAGGCAAAAAATAAATGTACTTTTAGTTCTTGAGCTGCACCAGCAGTGACTTGTCTTTAGAGAGAGCCTCATGTCGAGCTGCTCCCCTCTGTGATTATCTGGTGCAGTTGGGACAGGGTGGTGCTGATTCCTGGGGGAATGCTTTTCGCGTGGGATGACAAGGAGTCATTTGCACACAGGACAGCCAGGAGCCTGGGCAACACTCAGGCTCAGTTAAGTGGTAGTTTAGTGCTTAGAGTGAGAGGGTTCTAGCTCATCGCCAGGGCGTGTAGGCATGGCTGCAATGCAAATAGTTATTGGTGCTGGCCTGTCATGTTTCAAGAGTACAGACACGTGGAAGCTAAAATGCCATATTAAGTGAAGTTAGAAAGCGAGGCAGCAAGGAAGAGCTTTACAGACGGTGCTGCATTGGGAGCACATAAAGGCTGCCAGGCTCATCTACTTTCAGGGGGTTTTCCTTTGTGCAATATGTTTATATAAAAGTTAATTCTTTCTATAAAAATCTACTTGCATTTAAACCTCTTGGACTCTTTTCATACAAGTTTTACTCTTGGGAAGCTTGAATAGGAGAAACCTCCCTTTCTTTTCAGAGTATGTGCTGGTAGCATCTTCTGGATACTCAGTTGCTTAATTATTTCTTTGTAATTACATCCTTTCCCCTTTTGTGGAAGAGAGTTAAGTATTTTAAGCTTTATATCAATTTTTTCTTAAAGAAAAGAACATATGGTTGAAAGTATGCAAATTTCATGTTGACCTGGGTGGTGGTTATTATTCCTCCAAGATGGTGACAGAATTTCTAATGATAGTTTCATTTTTATACAGATATTATTGAAACATAACCCCCCCAAACTTCTGATTTCTTCAAAACCATATTGTTCTTCTGCCTGTATTTCCCTTAAAACTAGTCACCCAACTCTAACATCTCATGAAATTTCAGAAAGTAATTTTTTTCAAAAGACATTAGGTCTTAAGAAGATATTTTCTATTGTCTGTGTTCCTGAAAACAGTAATTTCCTTTCTGAACTCTTGAGCTGCTTTTGTTTCTGTTGAAAAACTTGACCAAATTAGATTTGAGAGAAAGAGGGTAAAAAGTCAAGAGAGACAGAAAGCATTTAGTGGCATCTTTTTAAGAGTGTTGTACAAAGATACGACTGGATCAGTCTGTGCATAATCTGTGCTCCTGTGTAGTTTTAAATGTGTATATCTCATGAGTTTACAGCAAGAAAATTACTTCTTTTAGCAGGAGTTATTTCTTTGGAGTCTTTCCCAACTGTTCTTTGGGTCCCAAAGAAGGGACCAAAGCTTTTGGAAATTCACAGCATTTCCCTATGCTAACTGTGGGACAGATAGATAAATCCTGATAGACCAAGACAAATTACATGCACTTCCCTGTCTGTAAGAGACACTAATATGCTGAAAAAAATATTTCTTTGCCAGCACCTTTCCCACATTGATTCATCTCATTCCAGCAGCTTAATCATGGCCATTTAAATGTGCTATTGCTGATATTAATTCAGTTTGACACGTCCATTTTCCATACACTTGGGAAGGAAATCTCTTTCTACTGGTTCCCTACTTCAAGACACAAAACAAAACAAAATACAAAGGAATGTTGTGATTGGTACCAGCACTGGTTGCTCTATTTGTTTGTAAGTTCTTGTTCTTTTTGCAATAAGCTTTAGTGGCAAAATAGGCCTTTAGACAATCTGGAGGGGATCTAAAGAACGTGCTTTGTTTATACTGAGATAAAATAATTGAGCTTTTCTATTGCTGCCTGAATGCCATGTCTCCAGTTTCTGGGACCTGTTTACTGTGTGCTGTTCAGAGCCTGCAGCCTTTCTGCAGCACATCGGGACTCCCCTGCCTGTCTGCCATTTCCTTTTTTATGGCTGGGTTTTTGAGCAGCACTGGTATGCCCCAAACACCTGCCAGATTTGCATATCATTCTTGCTTGGCTTGAGCATCCACTGCAAAGTTGGCACACGAACTGTGGAGAAGCAGGGTTAGTGTTTTGATTGTACGCCAGAGCCTGATACTGAAATAGGCAGTGGGAAGGAATCCAGTAATTGTTGGCCTCTGATCAATGAAAACTGTCGTTAGGCCAGTAAATCGTCGGTATGTGGGCTTAGTTCTATATATCATCTTTGGGCTGGTGTCACCCTGACTCCAGGACGAGAACATTATCAACATGTCATCAAGTCTGCCGGGAGCTTTTTATTACTTTTTCTCCCTTTGATTTATATCCATTCTCAAATTTCACACAGGTCAGGTTTGACAACACACTGGAGGGACGTTGAGGGGATTGTTTCTTTGGTGCAGAAATAGATTTGCCAGTCCCATCTAGCAGGGAGCCCCTCTCCCTCTTCCCTCTACACTCCAAATTGGTCTTCCTCTGGACTGGCAGAGCCTCCCTCCCTCGTTGCTAATTGCTGTGGCAGGAAGCAGAGTTTTCCATTATCTCCACTCATGCTGTTCACTGGGATTGTGGTGAGACAACACTTGATTAGCTTTGGCCTTGTCCACACACAACAACTTTAGTTTAAATAAACTACTACTTTAATTTGGATTGAATGGTGAAGACTCTATTGTGGGCATTAAGGATACTGACTATCTTTTTTGTTTGGCTTAAAATGATTCGGAATCAATTAAGCCAAATGAAAATAAACCACAGGAAATAAATGTCCGCACAGCTTTTTTGCACTTGAACTCCATTTAAAACTAAGCCTCCAGTTTAAGTCCAGCAGAGCTTCCTTTTGCAGACAAGTCTGTGCCACTGGTAGTGCTGTGGGAATAATGCTGAAGCAGCCCCTCTGAGGAGTGCAGATGTACCAGCTCAGGCAAAACTCTCCCCTCTTCCCAGTGGGAAATTTAAATCTGTACTGGCTGCCAAAGCTGCAGCTTCTGTGGTTTTGCTTATATTTTTCTAAACAGGTAAATGAATGGCCATTGCTATATGTGGATGTGGTATAATGTAATTTCTTCTTTAGGGTAACTTACTGCGAAATAAACATTTTTTCTGCAGTAACATCTGCACGAGGGTATGGCTAAAGCGGCAGCAGAATAATCATAATTGTGACAAAGACCTAAACCTGCTTTAAAGGAAATAGTGAATGTTCTCAGTGTAAAATACTGACCTTCTCTTTGAGTTGGAGAGGGAGAAATACACGGTACTTCTTCAGTAATTACTAACTGTATCCTGTATTTTCAAGGCCAATAAGGTTATTTCTCAGATGCTGCTCTTGACAATGATTAGTGTTTAAAAGTATGTGGTATATGCAAATAAAGCCTATTGTAGCATAAAGGTTTGAATTCAATTCATTTTGTGTGAAAGTAACAACCGAAGTCTGGAAAAAATCATAACTGAAAAGAACTTGGCCAGAAAATATGGAAGTTGCTTGTTGGATTACAAAAGCAAGACAGCACACCCAGAGTTAAGGCTGAATGCCCAAGTGGCTGTGGTGCACCAAGGGATTATATGCTGCTGCCATCTACATATAGGCACAGCAAGTCCGGGTACCGTTAACAGTCCAGGCCCTGATTTTTCCCAGATTTAGCTGAACTTGAAATGTTCTGTTTAAAACAACTCTTTGTGGATTCCACCCTTGTATGTAGGATAACTTTATTTAAAAGCCAAATTAGATAAAAAGTTGCTGGTTAAGGTGAATGGCTGGCTTTTAACAGGGTGAATGGCTTTTCTGGAGACCTTTTATTCTAATGAGTAAATCCTCATTAAGGGACACTGTTTAAATCTGATCATGGCCCCATTTCAGCAAAGCACTTAGCGTGTGCTGAAGTATGGGAGAAGTCAGTGACATTACTTACTTGCTTGAAGTTAAGCAAGTGCAGTACCAAATTGGGATGTGCATGAGCACAAGATTAGTTGCTACACAAGTACAGACCTTATTACTCAAAGTTAAATATTTTGAATTCTTTTTTAATCTGCTTAATGGGAAAGTGAGTAGGCTGCCTTGAAACTCCTTTCTTGCCGAATTCCATTTCTTAAATCAAAGCTCACATTTGAGTTACATGACCACAAAAAGCATTATAAACTAATAAACCTCTGAATTTGTTTACAGTTGTGTAAATTGAAAAACAGACAAACCAGCTTAAAATTTCTTTGTTCTTATTTTTACTTTTTTTTTTTTTTTCATTTTTTCTTTAGCATTTGTTTTCAGGCTCAGGCCTTTGAACTGTGTTCTTTCCTTGGCTGTGTTGCACTCTTCCCTAGGTCGAGCAGGCAAGGAGGGCTGTGACAGCTGCCTCTACTGAAGTACACAGCTATCCTTGTTACCCTGTGTGCCTAAACTCGATGCAAAAGAGCTACAGTTTTCTGTTGGTACTATTTAATAGTGTTCAGAGTGACTTACCTACCTGCCCCAGTCTGTTTTTTAAATGCAACTCTGACTGGTTCTGAATGTCCTGGTGTGGTGACTTGTTCTATGTACAGTTTGGAAACCTGTGTTCTCCCCAGTTCCCCTCCTCGTTCAGTGAGATGAGCAGAATGTACATTGTAAGCAGAGAGCTAAGGCTCTGTGTGCAAGGGCATAACAAAAATAAACACAGTGATAGTATGTTAGGGGAAAAAGAAGAGAGCAGAGGTGTCTAAACAAGCTTTTTTGTATTATCTCCAGCAAATTTATAAGAGAATTCACAGTGTGAATTTGTGTATGTGTGTGATCATTGGCTTGATTATGTAGGCTTTAAAGTCTGGTACGAATTGTATTTGTTAGCATTGTCCCCTGTCCTAAATTCTATCCAGAAAGTGAGATTTTGAAGCTATGGTAGTTTCCTTTTCCATTTATTTATTTATTTCTAAACCTTTAAATTTGTTACTCTTTAATGGAAAAGACACCAAAGCAGAGAAGAAGGAGCTTTGCCCATCAAAACAGGCCTATGGAAATATCCCTAGTTAAAATAAACGGAGCTTTATTGGGCACATTTAGGATTCAGTCAGGATGCAAAGGAGTACCCAACCCATAACAAGCTCAGCAGCTGCAAATTTTTCCTTGCAGGCGTTGTGTAAGAGATTCACAAAATCGGGCTGTTAACAGGGATTCTGCTGCCACATTACAATTGGTAAATATCGGGTGTACAGAGTTGTTTGCCATAAAAGCAGAGAAACTAAAATGGTCTTAGTACTGTGTGAGGAAATGGAGAATACCTTGGACTTCAGTGCAAAATCCATATACTGCCCGCCTCTGTGAAACACCTCAGTCCATCCTAGGACAGAGAATTTTTGAATTGATGTGCCAAAACTATCCCAGCCACTGTGTTTTGTGATCTAAGACAGGCTGCGTTCCTGTTTCCTGATCAAACACTTGTCACATGTTAACAGACACTCTCCTCCTAGGCTTCCCTGCAGTATTTGAGTCTACAATATCCATCAATTCAAATGGACCAGAAAATTACTTAAAGTTCTATTCCTGTGCGCTGAAAATCCTTCTGTATCTTGTTTGCAGGGCCTTTAAGCCTGCAGCAGGTGACTGTTTAGGGACACTGTCCCCTAGCTCAAGCTGCTGAGGCTTCTGCTTTGGTGCTGGAGATCCTGGAAAGACTGTACAAAAAAGGCTTACAATGAACATCTGAGCATTTAATTTTTCGTCACCTTGGTGTAACTTTCAGGCCCTATGCTTCTATAATGATACATGTTTTTCTAGCGTACCTCTAGTGCCCTCCTGCCACTCCTCAGGTATTTGTTTTATTGTTTTCTAGCATGCCTCTTGTGAATTATTGCCTTCGAGCTGTGTCAATGGGGACGGTTACTCCTTTCTGCTTTATACAACACATCTGAGTGTGATGTCTGTACTATAAACACTGATGTAAGAACAGCTTATGTAGGAACTTGGGGGATTGCTTTGAAATGGTTGCTCAGGTAGTACAGACAGTGCCTGGCAGCACAGAGGGAGCCTGGTGGTGGGTGAGGTACTGCACTGTCAGCTGGCCACTGCTGCTTCAGCAGAGTGACACTGCAGAAACTTGTTAAGATGGACAGAGAATTCATCTGCTTCTTTTTTCCACAGCACGTAGAGTTGCAGAGGAGCTTCACTGAAAGACATCATCCATAGAACTATTTTCTTCATATCCAGTTTTCTTTTGAATTCTTGATAGTTTGTGGGATTTTTTTAAAGCAGCTCCATGTATATATTAGGTGTTGATACCTAACTTTATTTTACATATACATGATCTGAGGAAAGTTCATCTAAATGCTAAAGAATTTTTTCTCACTGGGGCAGTGTTCTCAGTGCTTTCTGGTGTCAGCCAGCAGCCCATCTCACTTCTGTCAGATAAGCAGTAGAATTTGTCCATACTTTCTCATAAATACCAGTCTCCACTGGCTGTCTGCATTGCACCACATTTTGTCACACTCTCAGCAGTTCATTCTCACTTGGATAGGGCTGTGGCTGTTGGAGAAATATTGTAAGAAAAATGCAACTCAGAGAGGGCTGTGAGCTAATGACCAAATCCTGCAGATGCACATGTGTGTGCTCATTTAGAAGGGAAGCCCCTGCAACTCTAAACCTAGGAATATCTTTAAGAGTTAAACCCAGGTCACTGAAACTCACAGTAATGGCCATGGCTTTAGTCTTTTCATCAGGTGTTAAATGTTTGCAGGCTGTGACCCTGAACATATAGGGAATAAAACATCTGGGAGTGTTCTTTGTCTACATACATCCCATTTTCTTTCTTGCTGTAGCCCTTGTGCTTTGCCTTTTTGCTTCAGTCTTTCTGATTACTTCGTTTTCATTGCATGTGCTATTATACACCTTAGCCTCATTTCTATCATCAGTTTAAATCTTGCCTATATTACCATTCAGGTTTCTTGTACTGCTTTGAAGTTTGTCTAATGAGGGATGATTAACGTTAGTATTAGTGTGATACGATATTTCATGTGCTGTTATTCTGATATCTTCTACCTTCTTTTCATTTATTTTAGGCATTCATTTGAGATGATTGATCCTGAAAACTGTTAAATTTATTAATTTGAGGAGTCAAGTTGGTTTAAAAAAAACTATTCATTTGAATAAGGTTTAGTGCCTGTGCAAAGGTTTCCATGACTGGGTGCCTTTAATTTCTTTTCTGCATCTGTTTCCCAGTGTTCTTGTGTCATTAAACCTTGTCTCTAACTTCTCCCAACCTCAATGTCTTTTGTGTGTTTAAAAATAGCAATAATAAAAAGTATATATGTAACTTCTCCTAGATTTCTTACTTTATCTTCTTCTGTTCTCCTCATCCTGGTTCTGTGTGAAACTGCCTTGCTTCTCAAAAGCAGTCAGTTGGTACTTTCTAGTAATAACTGTAAGGTAATAGTTGAACCGTATAAAGGCAGATTGACAGCAGTTTGTTTGAGATGAAAGACAATCGTAGTCTAAAGTGAGCCCTGAAAGGCATGGCATATGGTTTAGGATGTTAATCTGCAGCTGGCCTATGCTATGCACTGGAAATAAGGTCTCCTTCCATGAAAATCAATGGCAAAATTTCATTTACTTAAATGGGAAATGTAAATCCACAATGTGTATTTTGTATAATTACACACATTGGAGTGACTCATACATTCAAACTTCTGCTCCAACCTTTTGAGGAAGGTATGTATTTTCCAGTGCAGTGCATAGGTAAGTTAGTATGATGAGATTCTTGGTGTCTCAACTGGGAGAACATGGAGGTGAGCTGCAAGGTTCTAAGCTCTGCTCTTCCTTTTCCAAAGTCCCCAAATGTCCTCTTGCTCCATTCAGTCATTCCACTTTCTCCCTCTTATAGCTTTCTCTTTTAGAAGAGGAAGACCAAGACCAGCTTTTATACAGAGCAGGTAAATAGAGCAAAGTCTGTAGAATGCTTAAGGCTGGTCATGGTGAACAATGGCTTTGACAGATAGTTCAGATATTGTTCTTGTTTTTTAGGACCTGAAAGTGAAATAGATCTAAGAAATTAAGCACTTGATTAGGGATAATTGTTGGTGAGAAGATGTGCTGGAGCTATGCCTACCTTGCTTCAGTTACGTCTGTCAGCTCCAGAATAATTCTTCACACTTTGTGTAACAACTTGCCCTCAAACCGAATTGTGCAATAGAAAATTGATTGAAATTGATAATGAGATAAAAGTCTTTCAGGCAATCAAAGGTTCTTCAGACTGTGTGGAGAGAATTAACCAGTTCTTGTTCTGCCTTTCCCATAGAACACTGAAGGCTACACATTTGCAATGTTGAATCTTAAAGTCTGTGTCCCTCTAAATCAAATCTGAAGTTAGTTGAAAATGCCAGTGTATCTTTTCTTGGAGAGCAATAACCTTTCAATAACCTTTGTTGGGATTTATGAGTGAATTTTTATCTTAAGGCAATACTTTATTTAGCTATTGTACATGCTTACAACCCTGGGCTGGAACACTGGTAGCACTAGTGCCTGGAACAGCTGGACTAAATCTTAATAGCATCAGGAGAAAGGACTGATCAAAGTTACAGGTCATTTGTAGCCTTGTGCTTCCTTCTTGTGTATCAGACATTTCTTATTCACTGACCTCTTTCTTCTTTGTTTGCAATATTTTTCTTTGTGGTCAAAGAGGAAATGTATCCTCCCAAAGGTAAAGGAAAAAATGAGGAAACTCTTCAGTGACTAGCATGAGTAGACAACTGATTAGGCAATGAGGTTCATTAAATATGGTGCAAATAGTGGTGCAAATGTCTTTGTCAGCCGTATGGTCCTTTAGAAGACTTTGGAGGCAGGATATTTCCTTTCATCATCAAGACTTTGTCGAAGTGCACTGTTGATTAGGAGCACGAATGTCAGGCTGTCAGTGCGCTGAGTTGGAAAAGCGTGTCTGAACAGATTCCCAGCAGGAAAATCACTGAGCTACACTTAACAGGTGAAATAAGGTAGGAACTGAGAGAGAAAACCACTGTTAATAGAAGGCAGATGACTAGGGAAGAATAGATGGAAAAATCCTCATTATTATTATTTGTTTCATGGTAGATGTCATCTTTTCACACTGTATAGTGTTTTCTGAGAAAAGACAGTGATGGCAAACTGAAGGTTCTTTTTTGCACCGTCGCTGAGACTCTGCACCAGTCACTTTTCCCCATTATATGTGTAACAGGTGTTAAGACAGGGTGATTGTCCTTGAAGACTATGGACACTGCTGTACTCACTGGCTACTCACTAAACGTAGACATGAGGATGAATCCAGAACAATACAAGGTAGTAAGACTTAAGAGTCTTTTAATCATAGAAGCATAGAATATGCTGAGTTGTAAGGGAGCCACAAGGATCATCTAGTCCAACTCCTGGCTCTGCACAGGACACCCCAACAATCCCACCACATGCCTGAGAGTATTGTCCAAATGCTTCTTGAACTTAGGCTTGGTGCTGAGACCACTTCCCTGGGGAGCCTCTCCCAGTATTCAACTACACTCCAGGTGAAAAACCTTTCCCTGATATCCAAGCTAAACCTCCCCTGACACAGCTTCATGCTGTTTCCTTGAGTCCTATCACTGGTCACGAGAGTCAAGAGATCAGTACTTGACTTAAGGTCAAGTCCAGTAATTTAAAACCAAACCCCTGTTGTATGGCTTTGTGATTTTCACTGTGTGTCAAAAAAGAATGACCTACTAGCTGTAATTATTTCTTAAAAGGAAAAACAGGTGACATAATCCTTCTAACACAGGGTCTTCAAAACACAAACCTTGATACAGAGGCAGGGTGGTGTGTCTGGTGTCCCTGCAATTGCTTCTGGTTGTCTTATGGTGCACTTAAAGATTGTGAGGCTTATCTGCCCATGGCTGGCAGGGAAGAGATTCCCAGTCTAAAGCTCACCTGTGCTGTCACATCCATGGCAGCTGAGGTGCTTTCCAATGGCTTCCTACACCTTCCCAGTGTGTGTTCCTGATTACACAGAACCAGCAGACTGTGTAGCAGAGCTCCCTGCAGCTGTTTGCTGTGCTGTGACCGTGGCACTGACAGCCACGGCAGTACTGGTAACGTGGGCTGCTCCAGGGATGAGGGATTGTACAGCAGCTTGGTTTGAGAGCAACATAGTGATGTTGGCTTTGTGCATGATTAATGGAACTGCTTCTTCAAATGGCTCCTAGTCCTCATTTCAATGATTTTTAAATAAAAGCTTTCCTTTCAGAAAAGGATGTTGCTGGTTCTTTTTAGTGCACCTATTTGCAGAAATGGTTTTCATTCTCATATGCTTTTCCCTGCCCTTTCCTGTTGTATGGTTTGTTTCTTTGGGGCTTTTTGTTTGTTTGTTTGTGCTGAGACCTTTTTTTCCTTTGCAATTTGATTGATCTTCCTTCTTTCAATTCCACATTGGCTGGCTGCATGTGGAACCCCGCCTGGCTTTAGCTGAGACAAAATCGACTGCACACAATTTCCCTCTGACAGCTTGTACAAGAGCAAACATTTCCGAAGAGCTGAAAGTCTAGAAATTCAATCAGCGGAAAACCTACTGTGTGGAACAGCTTTGCTAGTGCTACAGCTCCCTGCTGGGTAGAAAAGCAATCCAGTTACAATAAATCCTTAAGAGTGGAGTCATTTGGGTAAAAGGAAAAACAAAAGCTGGTTTATACAAACTGATTGGAGTCAGACGTTTTGACTTCCCATTGAAAAAGGAGTCAAAGCCCAGGCTTGCTTGGTAATTTAAAGGGGAGATTGGCTCCTTTTATCTTTCTCTAGGGCAGAGTTCTTAATATTTTGCTTGTGGAAGAAATATAAAGAGTTTTCAACTTAAATTAAAATATTTACTTTGATATTGATATTGATGCTATAGCTGACTAGAAAATGAGTTGGTCTTGAATGCTTCGGCAAGAGGTGAAGGCGCAATTTTGTTTCCAGCCACTCTGATTTTGTTCTACTGCAGTTACAGAAATGTGAAACTAGGGTAAAACTGGGATCAAAATCAAGGCTTGCATGTCCTGCCAGGACAGCTTGGGCAACAGTTTGTGCTATGTTGCTGGTGTGTCATGAGCTTATGAAGCTGTTGATGCAATCTGGGCTGCCTGACAGACTTCTCTGACTGAAGTTAAGAATTGTGCCTAGCGAGAGAGATCTGTTTGTGCTAATTTTCTTTCATTCTTTAAATACAGGCTATTAAAAATTAGCAGCATTAAATAGCATTTGACATTAAAATAATAATGTTAACTGAGATGCCAGTAATGACTGGGATGAAATATTTCCCCTAGTTTATATTTAAAAATTTAAATGAAAGTAACTTGAGGTAATAAAGTCTACTTGTCATTTTCCTTTATTTTCATAATTATTTGCACCACTCCTCTTTGTGACTTTCATACTGGAGCATATTAAAAGGACCAACAGGCTTGAATTGAGACATTAAAGAAACAGTCTTTGTAAAGTCAAAGTGAACTGTCTGGAAATGCTGATATTTCCTTCTTCCTTTAATGCCTTTCCAGTGTTTACATAAGACTAGGTAAAACTTTTCTGGGCAAATGTGAATTTTAAAATGCTGCTGTCCTTTTAATAGCTGCATGGGGTCAGTCAAGCCTGCTATTCTCCATATAATCTACACTGGACTGTCATCCCTTCTCCTTCCCCTCCCAAATGTGTCTGGTCCTCATGGAAAACATTAAAGATTGTATAAACACTGTAAAGGATTTCCACTAGCCCTTATGCTTAAATAAGACGTTGTAAATCATAGCAAATGAGAACAACACCTTGCCACAAAGATGGAGTTAAATTGGTTTAAAAAAGAAAGTAAGGCAGGATGATAACCTGATAAGACTCTTAAAATTCCTGTTTGTGTCACTTGCTAGTCACAGCCACATGACAAGGGCTTCGTGGACCTGTGCTGAAATTGAAGTACCCTAAGTTTGTCTTTCAGCTTTCTCCCACCCTCTATGGGAAGAGAAAGTGTCTGTTGTGATCCCAAGTGATGCCACTTTTGTCCAAGTGTTTTGTGCCAGTCACTGAGTTGTGTTTCCTATGCCACCTGTTTAAAGGGGGGGCTGCACCTTTCCAAGGGGAGCGCACTGAGGACTTGCTAGTGGTGTGCTCAGAACATGGAAACAGTGCTCTTATGGCTTTTGACAGCATCCAATATCCTTGGTTAAGCTGGCTTCTCTGAGTGCTGGTTTTGGCCTCTCCCATTTTGTGTGAAGTCTGATGCCAAGGCCAGCTTTTGTCAGATATGTGTCCGTGTTCTGTGAGACTGCATTATGTTTTTCTATCAGTATTTCTTGAGAGGAAGCTTGGTGTTTGGTCTTTTCCCCTTAGCCTTTCTGTTCTTGTTGCAGTGTAACCAAACATTTTCCCTGAAGTGATGAAAAACAGTCACAAAAGCCTTTCCAACACCTTTGGATGTCTCTGGGCATCATTCTACCCCGTTCAGGAAACAAAACCATAGCAATGGCCCCATATTTAGGGGTTTGTATGTCCACAATGTCAGAGTTGCATGAAAATCAGGATCTGCTCCATCATGGCAGGCTAAAGTAGAGAATTTTTTCCCTCCTATATAACATAGTTTCTGTATGGATCGCCAGAAGTTCTGTTGGAGGAAGATATACACACCTAAAAGATTTCTGTCTAGACCTTTTCTCTTCAGGGCAGGAGAGTTGAAAATCTATTCATGGTGTCTTTGAAAGTTTAAAAAAAAGCCAAAAGAGTTTGGGAAAATGAGAGTTTTAATTCTATTTAATTTGTCTGCTTGAGATTGGAAAGGAATTACAAGTTTCTGAGAACATTCAATACTGCTCTTCTCCTACTACTAAGACCATTTGAAGGAGTTGCACTTGAAAGGTTTTGTGCTCTGGCTTGTCTGTAAGTTGGGTTTTTTCTTTGACAAACTCCAGCAAAGGTAATGTAAATTTTCAATATATAGAAACAGCTGAGAGAGTCCAGCAAGATTGTTAATAAGCTAGATGTATCAGTTCCTCTGTAGTTAATGTTTTGAATAAAGAAGGTAAAATCATGGTATAAAGTCAGAGTACTGTTATAGGTGCAGATTTATAAGGTAAAGCATCACCAGCTTTACGAGGAACCTTAGACTGTCATTCAGTTATTTTTTAATGTAAAACCTCAGTCATGCTGCTGCTGTTGTGCTTCATCTTATGTTGAGGAAACTCCAGTTCATGCTACCAATAGCCTCTGTAAGCAATAGTTACTAAGTTTTTTATCTGCCTTTTTTTTTTTCTTCTAAATATTGTTTGCTATTTTTTCATCCTAAAGGCCAAATTATTTTGCTGTCACAAAATAGTCACAATAGGGCTCAGCTGAAGCTAGTATCAGGCTTGACCAGGACACTGAAAATATAACATTTATATTATATCATGTATTTTGTGATTCTTGGTTGGTTTTCCTCACTGTATTCTGGTATATGTGAGACAGAAGGAGGATGTCATTAGCCCACACTGGAATATGCTATTTGACAGTGGTAAAAAACGTGGGCAAAACACACAAAGGCAGTTCCTGGCCAAGTGCTGCCTCCTGGTAGCTCAGAACCTGCTGTTTGGTGGGGACTGGATGCCACCAGTGAAGCCACCACAGGCGAGTGGTGCTGGAAGGGCTGCCCAGCCTTCCCACGTGCTGAATAGTCCTCGTAGTCCAGAGGCACTGGGGAGTTCTGAGGAAACTTTTAGAACTGAGATTCTACAGGTGCACTACTTTGAGAGTGTAGTGAGATTTTGAATTTACGGAATAGAATTTCAAATCTTGTGATTCCTTAGCCCTAAGGTTTCAGTAGTGTTTGGTACTTTTGTGCCATCCCCTGTCTTCTTACCTTTCCCACCTTGGCCCCACTCGATTTGAGTTGCCTGAGCAATTCTGCTCTCTACTCTCCTGCTGAAGCTTCCTGGTGCTCTGAAATGTGGTGGATGATGACCTCAGTTATATGATATTTTACTTATAAAGCCCCAAGGCTTGAGAATGCCTTCCTTGTTATTGGCTAGTGGAAAAGACCTATCCCCAAACAGTGAGGCAGGAGAGATAATAAGAAATCATTTTGCAAGGAAACACATTTTATCCTCAACAAATCTGATGGAAGATTTTAGTTCTGGTTTTCCTAAGCTATTTACAAGTGTGTTTGAGGGGTAAGTATTCTGCAAAGAAGGTGTGTATGGGAGTAGAGGTAGCTAAAGTGGGAAGACTATTGAGTTGCTACAAGAAAAATTTTCATGCAGATGCAAGTGGATACAAAGTGTGGTGCTTGCACATGAGCAGCAATGAAAAACTAATAATTCCACATATTGTGTTACTGTACCGTGATGTGTATTGGAACGACTCAGAAAAAAGATTCCGTGCATTGTTGTTGCTGCAGTAGGAGTGACTGTCATTGTTTCTTCTCTTCCATCTAAACCCCTGGAAAAAAAAAAAACCATGCAGAACACACCTGCTTGTTTAAAACCCTTAAAATTCTTTGGTTTCTAGTTGTTAGATGAGAGAAGCCTACGTACATGTAGTAGGATAGATTCCTGCTGCCCCCTGATATTTTCTTTCTTATTGTTACTTGCTTTGTGTGAAATCTGCAGTACACTGGCAGGAACTTTATACAGACTTTTAAATAGTAACTGCAGTGGTGGATTTTTAGGAGTTTGTGTATGAGGGGGAGAAGGGATTTGGCATCATTGTTATATTTTCATTTGTTGTGATTTGATATCCATCTCCATGGAGGGCACAGCACCACTGAGAGAGGTGCTGCCAGGTGTGACTTCCTACTGCTTTCTAATTCTGTGATCACAGAACACCCGATTCTGCAGTCCTTGCACAGACAAGTCTCCCACTGATTTCAATGGGAAATTTGCCTGCATCAGGGATAAAAGAGCGGGCCCCAAGTTGTGTACAATGATGCAATCTGATCCTCCTGCTGTGGAAATTGATGTAATCGCATTCTTGCCCTCCCCCCTTTTCTCAACCCTTCTCCCTACCAACCCCTGGTGACTCCTGGGGAGCTGCTCACCAAACGGAGAGGAGGATGCAGCTGTGTGCTGAAGCAGCAGAGGAGGGGAGGAGACCCGCTGGAAAAATTTATGAAGGGTTATATCCTAGATGTAACCCTAGAAAACAGCTAAGAACACAGACCTGCCTGCCTCAAAAAATACAGTCACCTGCTTTTGCTAAATGAGGGAGTGTTTCTTCTCTTTGTGACTTTCATCACACGTCCTCCTCCTATGTTGTAAGGCTGAATTACAGTGCTCCATGAATTGAGCAATCTCATTGCCATCTGCATTCATTCCGTGCAGAGGGACAGGGTTAGCTTTTTCTGGGGCTCTCTGTATTGTTATTGTTGACAGTCTCTGCTTTTCAGCAGTGCTTTTGTGCCCTGGCACAGTGCAGGTTGCTTGGGAATGGTGAACCTTGAGAATGCTGCACTTTGTTGCTGGGCGAGCCAGGCGACCTCTCAGATGCTTTCCTCTGCTTTGCCATTTATTTGGAGTTTGGTTTTATTTTTTTCCTTTGGGAATTCTAGGCTCAGCTGAATTTGTTCTGTGTTTTGCGGAAGAAAGAGCTTGTTAAAGAATTCCCTGATGACTTTGAAGTGAACTATTTATTTTCTCTCAAGGCTTACTCAGTGTAGCCATTTGCCCCCTCTCCTCTGTTTTTTCACCCCAGTGTTTCCTGAGCTACAAGCATTCTTGGAATATATTAGTTGTAATGAGTTATGTGGGCATCAAAAGTTTTCTTTGAAACTATATGGCATCAACATCTGTTAGCTCTTAGAGAACAGAGACACAGACAAAGGGGCTGATGGGGGGAGGGAGGAAAAAGATATTAAATTCTGGAGTATGAAGTCTCCGTCTCAAAGACTCAGGGGGAGGGGAAGGGGAAATCTGCTAAACTCCATGCTTTGATGTGGGCCGCTGGCCCTCCGATTCCATTTATGGGAATGTGCGTGGCAGACGGGCCTGCACAGCTGCCTGCCCTGCCTGCTGCTCTGCCTGCTGTCCTGTCCTACCCTGCCCTGCCTGCTGTTCTACCCTGCCTGCTGCCCTGCCTGCTGTTCTGCCCTGCCTGCTGCCCCCTCCTGCCCTTCCCTGCCTGCTGTTCTGCCCACCCTGCCTGCTGCCTTGCCTTGCCCTCCCTGCCTGCCCAGCCCACCTAAGCCCTCCCTGCCAGCCGCCTGCCCAGCCTGCAGCATAAATCCTGCCCCAGCCCTTGTTGCTACAGTAACATTCTCAAAGAAAATGTTTTCAGCTATTGAGATGGGGAATCGCAATTTCTAATAACAGAGGTAACTCTTAAGTAAAAAAAATACATGTTTAGAAGGGAAGTTTTTATTTGCTTGTAATCCTCCTGACCCTGTGAATCAACATGCAACTGTTCATTTAAATAGGTTTTTAAATGGTGCGTCTGTGACTTTTTACTGCCTGTAATTAAAAAACATGTGTCTTGTTTCCATGTATGCAGCACCAGTCAGCAGTCAGGCATGGTCACTGATGCTGGAGTACTCACAGGAATGTGTGGAGACTGGTTCTGCTTTTTTTTTAACCTTTTTCTACAGAGCCTCACAGTGCTTGTCCTACATGCCAGGAGGCAGGGGAGAAGAGTACAAGCAACCTCTAGGTCTGTCTTTTCCTCTTGTTGGCTCCGTTTGTAGCCATAATGCTGGTGGTATTGTGCTTCTCTCTGACTTCCTGGCCCATTAAAACCCCAACCAGTTATAAAATGATTAGTTGACATACCTGGGCTCTGGGGACAAAGAGGTGGTTTAAAAAGGAATGTGAACCATCTGTTTTGCCAGCACCTCCTGTTGACAGATTTATGGCTCAACATTAGCATATGTGTCCAGGGTCACACACCTGTGCTTCCTAACAAGGTAATATTATTTAGTGGGGTATGTTTTCATCTTGAGGATTCAGAGCTCTTTGCAAAGGTGGGCACCAAGAATTCCGTTTTACAGTTGAAAAATGAAGGCACAGAGAGACTTAAGTGACTTACCCTACACCACACAGTGAGTCTGTGGTGGAGCAGTTATTGAATCCAGGTTTCCTCCAGCTGCATAAATATACGTCATCCATTAGCAGGAAAAGACTTAGAGCTATAAACATAATAGAGGAACATTGATTATCATTCTAGGGGAGCTTTAAGCCCTTGTGCTGTATGAAAACCCGAGCCATGTAGGAAGACAGACTATTCTCACAAGAAAGGTTCAGAATGCAGTATGTTAAAGCTGTAATGATCACTGAAGTCAGTGATCACATCTTAAATGAGCAAGTTATTCTGTAGTCAAGCTCTGTAGCCGTTTTCTGCAAGCTTATTTCCCAGTGCATGCCTGGATACAATCACCTCAGTGCACTTAAATCTGTCTGTTAAATTGTTTCTTGGTAACCAAATCTATCATGAAAGGAAGTTGAACAGAAAATCAGATTTATTACAAAGCTACACCCATCTGTCTGCTGTGGTGAAGAAGCCCCAAATAAGCAATTTGGAGGTTACTGAGCTTCTCCAGGCTGGAGGGAAGATGAAGATTTGTCCTCTTTCATTCATGTTCTTAGACTTGTTCATCAGTATAATCTATGTTGAAGATAAGGTCCTGGGGACATGGGACAACTGATTTTCCAATCAGCAAAGAGATTATAGTTAGAACAAAGTAAGGTAAATAGCTGAATCTGTAGAGTGAGTTCATTTATTCTTCTGAAGTAGCTTCAAAGTGAATTTAAATATAGCAAAAAGCAGTCATTTCTTGTTTCAGTCATATTTAATCTCAAAGACTGATGATCTTTTTTAGTTGAAGATGGCTGGACCCTTCAGTTGAAAAGTAACTGCTGATTTCATACATCTGTTCTTACAGTTGCTTTCAATTATATGATCTCTTATCTGGCAGAAGTCCTTGAAAAACTGTGCTTTACCCTATCACCTTAAGAATTAGAAGTCATAATACTTCCAGAATTCCAATAATAGTGTTAATGGAAGATGTCACTCTGCTACACCAGCAACGGTTAATAAATATCCACGAAATATAGGGTTAAAACATCACAGAAACTATAATGTTCTGTCTTGAAATGGAAATAATGTAAGTTAAACTGTCCACATGGATCTTCTGAGTATCTACAGGTCTTAACATACATTGGATTAAAGTGCCTAGTATTTTAAGCTATTATTGCTGTGTTTATTTTCCTCTATAGATTTTTCAATATACATATACAGGATATAAATTGATTTATATTTACAAGCATGCTTATGTTCCACAGCATGTGTGAATCATGATTCAAGTTAAATGAGCAGGCAGGTAGCCTTTTTTGACTGTGGGTTGCAATGACTGACCACTGAAAGAGGATGCTTGCTTGCCCACTGCAGCAGGGATGACAAAGCTACTTGAAAAGAGCATGTTTCATTATTGTCATTACCTGATTTTCATAGGCTGGAGAAAATAAACACATCAGAAAAATGAAGAAAGGATTTGTGGTTTATTCTGTGGTATAGCCTCGTGCATGTGTTTATCTGGGGCAAAAGAAGTTCAACTGCATGTTGCAAGCAACATGGAACAAAACGTTGTTTCTTTTCTTGCTTATTCAGATGTCTTCCATGAAGGCTTTTCTGTAAGCATCCCTCTGCTTTGCACTTTCACTTCCTCCACAGCTTCATGTTCATGATCCTATGAATGGGATATCCTTAAAAGCATATCATACAACAACTGTTCCTTGTACCCATTTGAGGATATGTAACAGGAAAATAAAGATTGGGGATATTTTCTGCCTCATAAACCTCTAATTGCCCATGATCCTTTGTGGCTGGAGATTAACATGGGGTTGTTGTTTTGGAGTTTTTTTGGCTGTCCTGTATTTATCATCACAGTATTTACCAGCAGCTGGAATTGCTCTACTGTCACCAGAGATGAGATTGCAGGGGCAGCAATTCTGTCGGATTGGTAGATACAGATGCAGTGATTTCAAACACTGTTACCACATTATTATGGCTGGGAGTTACTGCTCCTAGAGCAGAGGCAGCTGAGCAGAATGGGTTTGTGTGTGTCACCATTATATTTTTGGAGCTGGTGATCTTTGTGCTAAGGTACCAGAGGATGAATTTTGGTATCTGCTGTGCTAGATTTGTCGTGTCCCACTGTCTCTGTTAGGAAGACCATAACTTTGGGCATAGAGGCCAACATGGCAGATAAAGCCAGTAAAATCCTAAACCACAGCAGTAAAACCTATCCAAGATCATTTATCAGAGATCTTAGAGGAAAAGTCTGTTTTCTTAACAGCTCTACCTGCTGTGATTATATTATGACAAAATTTTATCTGAGAGAAACTTTGATGCATGGTGGAGGAGGAAAAACCCTTCTGTAATGACAGAGCACAGGTTCTTATTTCAGAGAAAGAAACCACTATAGAAGTTGAGCTTGCTGCTTCTGTTGACCAAGCTACACTATTTCAGTTGCAATGTGTATTATAAAGTTGGTCTAAGAATTAAAGTCTCTTTGATTTCTTCAAGTGTGAGCTACTTTATGTGTTCTTTACAGAAAGTTGCATCCCAGTGAATTATTTTTGTTAATAAATTATCCAGAATGGTCAACCTGAAAAAGTAAAACCTCATGATTGCAGAAGAAAAGGGGAAATATACTGTAGAAGAAGAATAGGCTTAAAACAAGGCATAAATGTGTATTGCTCTATAGTGTTTTTCTATGTGGTATATGCTTTAATTCTTAAATGTATTTGTCTGGTTTCAATTTTCATTATAGTGAGGTTTGGCATATATGCTTTTATCTGTGTAAGGCCCTGGATTTATAGACTACTTATGAACAGGGAAGGAAAGGAAGCTCTTGTCCTAAATAGGACAATGTAATACAGGAGCGTATCATTTATTTGAAAAAGCTTATGAGGGGGATCTTTAAGCATTTTTGAAAGAGAATATGAGCATGAAGTCCTCACTTCCAAGTGCAGACAGAGCCAAATGCATGCCCAAAGCACATTCTTACCTTTTGCCTGTGATTAGTGGCTGCACAAAATTGTGTGCATAAATGTCTGCTTTTCTGTGCATTTTGCTGCACTGGTTTGTCTGCATGAAAGCTGCTCACCTGGCACAATGTCATCTCCACGTTCGTCTGGCCACCAGCACTTAATTTATTTATTTGCTTATTTATTTTATTTTTAAGTTTTAAGCCTGTCTGTAAACTCATATTTAAAAAATTATGACCCCCTCAGATAAATGAATATCTACTTAGACCTACATTATCCTAAAAGAAATAATACTGTTTTTTGAGGTATGAGTAGGCTTCCTAGTAGTGAAGCCTAGGCTTGAGCTGATCATAGTTACACATGGCTAGTCCATGGGAAATTTCAGATACCCTAAGGGGAACAAGGTTTCTTTCATCAACTGGTTTTCTAAAAAGTCTTTTTCCCATTTCTCTTCAAGTCTGAATAAGATTAAAAATGAAGTAAAACAATGATAATGACTACTTAGGGGTTTGGATGGGTTTCCTGAAGCATCTTCAATAGATGATGTTCTCACAATCTGCAAAGGACTTACTGTACGAATTTCAAACTTATTTTGGAAATATGTTTCCTGCGAGTGAGACTGAGGGATTCAGAGTGGCCACTTTGCACCTGACAGGGCCCTCAGTCATTCAGGTGAAAGGCCAAAGGGCATCCCAATTTCCTGAACCTCCTTTTCTTGGGGTTGTTTTTTCTGCATCAAGAACTGAAGTTTGTGCATAGGTAGCACAATATTCTTGTTGGCAGTAACTTTAAAACCTTTGTAAAATCTACAGAAGATGTAAAAAACCTTTGTAAAATCTACAGTTACCACATGTCCTGTCCCTTGCAGTCCTGTTGTGAAATGTGTTTCTTCAACTTTGCTTGTTCCAAATGTGCTGGAACTTTATTGCATCAATATGAGAATAAAGAAAGAAAAACCCACATGTTTTAGTCAGATAGTTAAAAATAGGGAGGAAAGTTTTCTCGGTTGACAATTTGTCATTTTGCATGTTGTGCAAAAAAAAAAAAGATATATATGATTCCTTCATAAAAAATTCACTAAAACAGGAAATGTGTGCATATTTTCTGCCAAAAATGTGGAAAATTGAGTATCTTAAGGCCAAATCAAAGGATTTTAATGAGATGTTTGCAGGAGAAGTAAAGTAACTTGTTTCTACTTGAAAAGAGCAACACCTTTTGGAAAAATGTTAATTAACACAATATTGACTTGAGATGTAATACAGAGAGTAGGGGGGCCCAAACTTTAAAAATGTCCTTGTTATCATGATAACCTACTTAAATCAAAGGTTATCCTTTGATACATCTAGTACATCTATGGATGTAGCTGTCTCTAGTTACACTGGAGCAAAACTGCATTGAAGACCATGTTAGTCCAGGCTCAGGCTGCTCAAATACACACTCTGGCTGCAATCTGTAGCTTTGACTCTTACAGGCTGGGTGTCATGGGGAGCTGCATGGAAGGGCAGAGCCGGGACAGGTAGATGGAGTCATACTGTTGAGCAAGATGAAAGGAACTGGTAGGTATAAAGCCTAGGAGATGTGACCACAAACACAACTGTGAGGAGCCTGGAAGGTAAAGTCAAGGAACTTCCCCTCAATGTAGAAGTAGAAAGGGAGCCAGCAAAGGCATCAGAGGAATAAAGTGGTGGAGGCAGAATGATGGATGAGGATTTGGATTGTAGCTTTTTCAGATGGCTGGTGAGAAGGAAGTCAGTAGCTGGAAGCCCCAGAGTGAGTGCCTGGCATTTGGCTCCAGAGACTGGTATCAGTAAGAAAACTGCAGAGGGGGGTTAGGGCTGATGTTGAGGTAAAAAAAACCCCTAAAATTCCCAGTGAGTTAGAATTAATCGGAGTCTGATTGTGCAATGAAGGTGGAAAGTGAGTGACGATTGCCGGACTTGTACCCAGCTGAATAGAAGCCCTGGGGTGTGGGAGCTTTTAAATATTGTTTTTCTCCTTGTGCGTATACTCAGCAACATTTCTGAGAGAGTTGCACTAATTAATTCTTCTCTCCACCCCCACCCTCTGAGGTCTGAGCTGAGTACAGAGGCACCTCTCAGAATGGGATATATGGGACACGAGGTCCTTTCTACCCAGGCCAGGCAGCAGCTGCTCTGAGATTTGAAGCAGATGTTTGGGCCTGAATCTTAGTCATTCAGTGTGATTTGTGTTAGTAGCTAACAGAGGCCAACTTATTTATCTGGGAAACTCCTGGTGAGGTAGAGACACTTAGTGTAGATGGGTTCCTGTTTAGCAACCCACAGCAATGGCATGCTGGAATAATCCTTCTATGTAAATGTTTCTTTTCTTTATTCTTTCAAGTGCTTGCTGACCTCATTTCTATAGTATTTCACAGGGTACATCTGGTTTTGGTTGCTTCATGACTCAGTGTTCCAGTTTGAAAATGCAGTGTTGTGATTTAAAACATCGTGTCAGGACAGTGATGTACAACTGCCCATGACCTAAATGTTGTTACTTTTGCTCTTGGGCACCAGCCCTGCCACAGGCCGGGCTCCTGCCGTGGCACAGGCACTGAGGACCTCACAGCAGGGCCAGGCTGAGCACAGAGACACTGCTGGCTTTTCCATCCCCTCCAGCCCGTGCTTGCTTTGTGCCCCAACACGCTTCTCCGCAGTGTCAGATATTCCTACCTGGCTATAACATTTGCTTCCAGCTAGAGTTACTTGAGCTGTGAGTTCTGTTTTACACATTTTACCCTTTTCCTTTGCTCTAGTCCACTTTGTGAATTTGGGTTACTGTGGGTAGATGCACCGTTTCATTCACTTCAAAGCAATTTGTGCAGGTTAATTTTCATCATGCAGTATGAGCTGCAGAGAGAATTGTTTTCTCTGATGCTTTCTCAGGTTTTGTACTCTTCTGTTGAGTGTGAGTTTACATACACTGCCCAGAGACTTTTTCTCAAGCAGATGCATTTTGGTGTTTATCCAGATTGTGGCATCTATCTTGGTGGTGCTAAAAATACTCGGGTAACTCTCTTGCAGTTTTTCTGACAGAAGAGTTAATGATGATAAGATGAATGAGAGAGTATCTTCTTTTTCCCCCCACATTTTTTTCCTGTGAAAACCCACACCTTTTGCAGATACATGTCTGTCTATCAAAGATAATACATGTCATAATCTTACACACAGAGGGGAACACATTTGAATGGGAGCTCAGGAATTCTGCTTAAATGTGTCACTAAATGTTCAAACGATACTCTCATCAGTTTCTGGATGGCTTGTCAATTTATGAGCTGTCTAACAGGTATATTATGGTTCTACAGCATGAAAACACTTTTTAGGTTGCGTTAATTTCTAATAATTTGGTTTAAGGCAGAAACATTTAATGGAAATTTGCTTGCATTAAGTTACTACTTTAACTTAAATAACTAGGAGCTAGAGAAGGAATGAAACTAGACTAGAATATAAAACATATTTGCTTAAGACCCATGTAATGATTAAAAGTGAGAAAATAAAGAAGCTAGCATCATGAATATTAATGTTTCACTCTGCTGTTTTACACTTTGTCTTCTACTGTTTTCCTCTGAGTTACTTGACAGTGCATTTTACATCAACAAATGTATGCTCATTTTTAAGTGATGTCTTTTGAAAAACCACAAAAATTAATGACTTGTGAGCTTCGTAGAGGATGAGACAAATGACATCATTTTAACAGGCAATATTTGATACTCAGATGCAGTATTTGCTTTGCTAAAATTTTAGGAGATGAAGGCTACCACCTAGATAGTATTATCCTCAGAGATACACCACAAGTAAGATCATATCTACTCATTGTATATTTGCTGATAATGGAATTTTTTTGTTGTTTTTTTTTTTTTTCAAGGGAGCAGGACTCCTGCTTTTAGTTAAAAAACAAACAAACAAACCAACCAAAACAAAAATAACAAAAAACCCCACAAACAAACAAAACCCCAAACCAAAACGAAAACCCAAACAAAACAGTTATCAATATTTAGCATTGTGGGAGAGCAGAGTCACTTCTATATATCATTATGTATGAAAGCAGTCAGAGGTGCGCTCTCAGAGCTTCATGGAAAATGATGACATGGGAGAATTTGATCAAACAAAAGTATACCAATCTTTAGATGACCCTGGCAAGACCATCATCTTGCATAAATACAATAAGTCATGCCAACATTTTATTTTGTCTTCTTTTAACTCTGTCGATTTCTTCCATAATTTTTAAGGTAATGATTGGTATTATTTAGCACATGCCCTGAAAAAGAGACCTTTTTAACTGGAACAAAAATAGTTTTTTGTGATTTGCTACCTGGAAAGCTAAATCCAGAATGTCAGCTTTTAAAAAAAGCATTGTGCTGTGTAGTATCCCAGCATTCCAGGCCAGATTGCCATCATTTCTCAGAGCCATTTGTCCTGTGAGTTCTAACTTTACTTCAGGCGACCTGCTCACGAACAGACAGCATTTTCAGGGTTTCTGGGCTATCTATCCAGTAGTGTTTGTGAAATCTAATATTTAACATGCTGTTGCAGAGATTGATACTGGAGAATTCCGAAGATATGCTTTTGTGGCTTAGTTACTTTGGTATGACTAATCTCAAAGAATAACATATGGGCATGTGGAAGGCAAAGAACCTCTGTCAGCTTTTTCAAGAAAAGGAGGTGAATTGCTTTATCTTGATCACATTCCTTAACAATAAAGCTAATGAATGCAACCAGACATTAATTTTCACAGATTATTTATTACCTTAGTCTTGTTTTGTACAAAAAAGCTCTGAGCTGTCAACTTCCAGCTCAGAGACTGATGCTGAGGATGCTGGCTCTGTGTTCCTGGTGTGTGTCTGAAGGTGAAGTTGAACTGGCTAGGAGTGCAGCTTGCCAACTTTTTAGGCCCGTGTTCTTCTTTGTCACCACGACTGTTCATCAGTGGCAGATAATGTTTGTGGAGAATTTAGAGAGCAAGACTATAATGTAAGGTCAGTGATGTTATGGGGATGCTAAAGCCTCTGGAATGAATGAGAGAAGGTAGGACATGAGGATAGCTGGCATTGCTTATGGCTTAGCTGGGGTGGGGAGCTGAAGCTGGAAGGGTCTGCTATTAAGAGAGTAAGAATGTTCTTCAGGGTCTTTGTAAGTGGGATTAGCTCCAATCCCACTGATACCCTTCATTACTACATCAGCACCATTGGAGAAATGTTTTTTGGCTCTGAGATAAGTTCATCTGCATATCTATGGCATCTGCTTCTGTGTTGTTCTAGATGTGCTGGGGCTGACAATATTTCATTAATTTTGGGACTGAAGGATTAGGCAGCTCATCGGAATCTCGTGCCTGCTTTTCTTGGGTGACCTCTGGCATATGAAAGTTTTCTGTTTGTTGGTGGAACCAAGCGATAACATTCCTCTGTAGGTAGCGAGGGGCTTATTTCTCCTTTATCATTTCCACTTGGAATTTTTTTAACTTGCTTGATTGACAGAATGTTGAAATGCTAAATATCAATCTACTTTGTAAAATTATTTGAACATGAACATTTCTTCTTCTTTCCCCTCTATGGTCGTTTCATCTCCATTAAATTTTTGTCCAAAAGTGTGTCCACAGCACTGTAAAATAACATAAAATCATTGACTACCACGAGTAAAGTGATTGACTTCTTTCCTGGAAAACAGCTCCTGCGCTCTCATCACTGTTTTAAATTAATTCTGGCAATACTAAATACATATTGTTAACACCTCAACACTTAGTATATAGTATATTTGTCATTAATTTTGGTTATTTTTTTTTTGTTTTAAACAGGATTTATCTGGGGAAGGCTACAGAGACACTATTGGTGATGAACACTTCCACCTAGAAGGTATTTAAAGAACAAAATTTTTTTGTTAATATTAAGGGATTTTAGAGTAAGTTAGTGAACAAATCAGTGTGAAAATGCCTACATTGAGAATGCAATTCGTGAACTGCTGATGTGTTTTTTGCTTGAAAAAACAGGATGGAAATAGGGTATTATTTCTCTGTCTGCTACCACTGGTATTGAAAAAGGTCACTGACTTGTATCACAGGGACCAAGTGTTTTAATTCGAGGTCTCACAATTTTTCCTAGGTAGTGCTGTTGACATTGGTAGCAGTTGTGAATATTGCTGTCCTGAGTAGAAGTGGCAAATGCAGTCACTGACAATGTCAGCACTGTATTATGTGATGTGCTGCACTCCCTTCTGTGTTACACAGACCAACCTTAGAAACTCCTACATTAATTTCTAATAAAGACTAGAGACTCTTACTCAACACATTTTTCTTCAATGTGAATGGAATTGTTACTGCCTTGGACACCTCTTTCCATCTCATCTCCTCATCTGTGAGGCAACTGAGGTGGAATCACTGTTGTGGTGGGAATGGCCTTTGGGGACCTTGAGTATGGATACTGTATCCTGCATGCCAGAGAACACATCCGAGGTACCCTGAATTTCAGTTGGGCAAGTGGGAGTTGATGAATGGAGGACAATAATTAGCTGCTCATTCCTTTCAAGGAAAACAGACTTCAGACACTGTGTAGTATTACAAGTGATTACAAGAACTGTGTGCTAGATTTATATTATAGGGTAGTGGAAACAATATGCCAAATTTGGTTAGAGCAATGAACCATGTCAAGCTTAACCTGGAAATTTCTGTCCTTTTATAATCCAGGCATTTGTTTCTGGAGTTAGAGGCTTCTGTCTAAACAGAACTTAAAAGATTCTCTATGTTAATAATGTCTACCTTCCAGTTCCTTACCTGTGAAATGTGTTAATATACCATGTTTCTTGGGTTCCACATTTCTATCAACTCTGTAGTTAACAGAGAGTGTTCCCTTGTATGTGCTGTAACATAGGAGCTCAATTTCAACTGGTGCTTGTAGGCTACTCTTAATCACAATAGCAAAATCTGCTTGCCATGATGGAGTTTTTTTGAGCATTTCAGTTTTCCTATCTGCCCACAGTGGGCTATAATGCTAATAAAGGGTAGGTTTTTAATTTTAGAATTATAGGAGAAACTACTTCACACAGGATATTAAATGTCAGCAAGGTGAATAATTTAATTTTCTTTGTCTCATTCTATCTTTCCTTGCCTCTAATTATTTATTTCTTTGTTGTGTAGAATTGTCTTGCATAGCAAATATAATATTCAATATATAATATTTCCAAATTAGTCAGCAGCAGGATTTTTTTTTTATTAGGGTGTAAAACCTTTTAGGTTGCTGCAGTTTCAGTCTTTCAGCAGTTTCATGTTATTACTTCCGATGCATCTCATTTGTTATGAAGTAGCTGAGTAGTGAAGACCAGATTTAGATACCAGCTGGTGGTCCATGCTTTGTGTGCTGTCACTGAGGAAGAGCTGTTCTGTGGCATCTTTCCATTTGGGAGGAAGATGACTGTTCCCACCCAGTGCTCAGGCAAATGCATGCAGATTGTCAAGGCTTGGTCCTCATCCCTTCTGCTCTCAGATCTCCAGGCTATGCTTGCCATCCTGGGGACAGTGTTAGTCACTTCCTATTTGAATGGGATATTGAAACTCCTATAATTTGTCAGACAATACTACCAGCATTGTGTTAAAGCACTCTTATTATATGAGGTCGTAGTTTTTACTGGCATCATATTTTTAATGATTGTGCTTTGTACTGGCATAAAATTGTGATATTAGCATAAAGTGAAGCTGAAGCTTGATTTGAGATCTCTGTTTGGGCACAGCTTGAATTCTGTGTGACTTAGGTACAAGATGACCACTACCATAACTCTTCTCTGTGTAGAAATGTTTCTGTGGGAAAAAGTAATTAATATTCCAGAACATTTCCATCTAAAATAGTTGTTATGCCTTTATTTTGTTGCCTCATTATCTTTACATATGTGCTGGTGTAATGTGTGTGCTGCATGATTATATGTTCATGTGTCATAGGAACATCAAAATCATTGATGGCTGGTTTCAGAGACAAGGAACTGTAACCCAGAAAATGATTGGTTGGACTGAGCTCACAGAGGACATGAATGGCAAAACAAAGACTTAAACCCAGGTCTATCAAATACCATGCATCAAAGAGCTATATTCTACCTTCATAAATGCATGGTGGGGATGCAAAAAAAAAAAAATTAAAAAGAAACATTTCTCAGATTTGCAAAAAGGCACAGCAGGTGCCACAGTTCTGGTTTGGGGGAAAGTTATAGCCTTTGCACTCAGAAACTTTACTGGAGAATAAATCTGAATTCTTTAGAAGACTCTCACTGAAAAGACAAAGTGGCAATAAGAGAAATAATTGAATTCCTTATTTTGTTTTACATAGCCAAGTTCATTACCTTTTTTTTTTCTTCCCTCTCTTTTTTCCCCCTCTTAGCTGTCTGAGCAGTACAGATAAAAAGAACTCTCTTTGCTGGATTTAACTTCTGTGTTGTTATGTAAAGCTTGATCAAATCCTTTCGTCTTAACAGACTTAACTGGCCAACAGCAAAAGGCTCGGGATTCTGGGATTAAGATTGTATTTGGTAAGAGGACTGGTGCATTAGTGCTTTCTTTTGAACTATACAAAGAACAAAGTAAACATCAAAAGCATTAAGCCATGAGAGCGGATTGTTGACTCAATGTTGCTGCATGACAAGAGGTTAGAACTCAATAGCTGCGATTCTGTTTGCGGAGTGCTGTGCAGAAAGAAACAGTTTGACCAGTATTGTCTAATATATCCACCACCTGCCTTTGATTTTGCTGCTGGGCAAGTCACTAAATTGAAATTTTTGGATTTTCTCTTATGTGGTCAGTGATTTCCTTAGATAAGAGGCACCAATGGAAACCTCAGTCTCGTATTACTCTGACTCTGTTTTTCTTCTTCCTCTTTCATTAACAACTCAACAATTGGGTATGGTGGATATAAGTTCTGTAGTGGATTCATTTGCAGCTTTCATTCCAAGTGATTTCCCACTCCATTTCAAAGACTCCCATTTGCCAAACCTAGAGTACTTGTGCAATCTGCTGTGGCTGTGAACAAATGTACCGTGCTTCAACTTTCTTGCCCCACAGTTCCTGCACAGAAAACACGTGCTTCATCACTCTTCTTGTGTAGGATACAAGAGCTCACATTTTCTCTTCCTTGGCCAGAATAAGAGGTCACCAGAACTGAATGACTGGAGGTGGCCCTGGAAGAACTCACAAAAACTAGCACAGACATTGGCAGATACTGATTGGCATGAAGTCTCTGCTGATTTCATGTCAGCAGAGAAGCTAAAATGGCAGGTAGGAATTGAATGTGGCATCAAACAGCAAGTCACTCTTCTGTCATGGAAATACTCAGGCAGCTCAGAAAGACATCTGCCATTTGTGTTCAATAATGACATCTAAGTTCTCACTCAACTCTTCAAGGTATAATATAAGTAAGCTTCTAATGCATTGTTAGAGAGTCCTGCTCTTGTTTTCCAGAACTTTTTTCACCTCCTTTCCCTGGACTGTTTGGGAAATTTTTGCAGCTAAAGCTTGTAGACCAGAAGAACTTTCTTGTCTTGATCACTGCGTACCTTTCTGAAGGGAATTGGGATTTCTCCATATTATTGCTTGAACGTTTAAAAACTTTTCAGAAAGATCAATTCAGGAAGGAAAATCTCCCTCTGATGCATTCTAACTACATAAAGGGATGATTTCCTCCTTGTCTCAATACAAACTCTTCAGAGCCCAGTGGGACACACCTGTCCATCTACTTCAGCTGCCTTTTGGAGTTCACAGTGAAGTCTTGAGCTCAGTGTGAGATATGTAACCTATTAGGAGACACCCAACCTATCGTCCCAGATAGTTATGTGATAATGTGATTTCTCATGTCACTGTTCTCCTGAAAAGTACGACTCAAGTGTTTCTACTAATCAGAAATCTTGCATCTCTGGAGATCAATCTAGTCCTGTACCTGTCAGAAGAGCTGCCTCTTACACTGATAGCAATCTGTTCCCTGTTTCATTTGTCAGCCAAGAGTGATGTCTTGATTATTATTCTCTCAACAGAAGACTGGAGAAGATCCAAGTCTTCCTGGTGCCTTATCCGAACATGATATCCAAAGTCCTCTTGAAAGCAGTGACGGAGCTTGGCTTGAATCAACAAACCCAATTTTTTATGTTTCCCAACCTGGTTGTATCCAAGTCCCTAGATGGAAGATGTTCCCTGTTCTGGTACCAGGAAGGACAAATTATTCAGGTCATCTTCTTGCCTATAAATATTAGAGAGCCCTCCAGCAGAGTTCAAAGCACATGTTGTTGCTGGGAAAAAATCTAGCATATCTGCAAAAGAGCTACTTGTTGCACTTTTCACATATTTACAAGACATGATGGAATTTTTAAACCTGCAAGTAAAGCATTTTGTATTCGGCAAAGCAGAAAAAAGATCCTTATATTCTTAATATTACTATATTAAGTATTATAATTATAATAATATTACAATACTGCTATATGTTTTTCAAGTTGGTACTGGTGTGTCCAGTCAGTCCTTCATCTGGGGCTGCAGGGGAGGGCATGAGGGGAGTATCCTTACCCACTGCACCCCACAGTAGGGCTGCTTTCTCCATTCAGGAAAAATTCAGTGAAGGCTTTAGTTCCTGGACTTGTTCCTAAAATTGGTAACTGGAAGAATATTTGTTGGGTTGTCAGCTCAGAGGAAGGGTGGCAAAGTATGTTACTTGGACCCAAATTGTTAATAAACTTGTCAGCAAAGGAGAACTTGAACAAGCATTTTGACTAGTTTTAGCTAACCTTCTGTTTGCATGGGAGACACTTTTTACCATACTTTGCTAATCTCTTAGCTCTAATAATTAATGTATTGTTCTAGGCTGAGCTATGAATTGGTAATAAAAAGCAGTTATTTCAAACTGCATGATTCTCTCTAGTTAATGCCTTCACTTATGATGGTTATTTAATTTATTTTATTTATTTATTTAATTTTTTTTCTAAGGCTTAAATAATTTTTTATATATTATATATATGAAATTTCAGTGTATTTATAGAAAAGGATAGATTACATCTTGCACACAGGTAAACTTGCTTTATGTCAACACCATTGTTATTACCTACCTAGTACTATTGATGCAGGCTTGGTGCATTGCAGAAAGTCCCTTCTCTCTCAGGTTCTTAAACCAAATACCTATTTATCACTAACACCGTAAATAGAGTGCTAATAATTCCACCTTAAAAGTGCTCTTGTGGTCAGCCTGCTTGAATGTTATATGGGAACTCTGCATTTTAATGACTTGTTGCTAATCCTATGCACTTACCATAGATTTGCTATGCATGACTGTATGCTATGTGATCACCTCAGAACTGGTGATCCCTTGCTCACTGGCTGCATTTTTTCAACTCTCGAGAGGTTTCTGCTTTATCCTTTCCTACTGCTCAATGGGACATGAAACAACTCTGAAAAATATCTTCAGCTTCAGGGTGACCCACGGGCACCAGCCACCAGCATCTGACAAGCAGCGGGTCCCTGCCGAGGCTGGCAGCTGATAAGCTGGTTACCGTGGGTTGGAAGGAGGACCGAAGGACGTGGGGGTATGGGGAGGAAGGAGCAGTGCAGAGTGCCAGGAGAAAACTGCTTAGTTTGGCAGTTAGAATAAAAGTCACCAAAGAACATGAGACTGGTAGGATTAGCAGAAGTTTTCCTGTGGTTGTGCACAGATCCAGGAAATTATAAGAAGCAGGTAGGCTGCTTGCCATGAGTGGGAGGAAAATCTTACGGCATGAGGCATTTTAAAAAAAAAAATCAAAAAAATATAAAATTGTACAAGTGTTTCTTAACATTAGCTGTTCCAGTTGAGGGAGGCTGGTATTTGGATCAGAAGCTTTTACTTCTAGAGCTGCTGTTTCAAGTGCAGCCAGGTCAGTAGTGATGAAAGACTGTTGCCATCCAACGGTTGCCCATGGCCTGTGTGTAACAAGTTAGTGGTCTCCAGGTGTTTCCAAATGAACCTTTACAGTGTCTAACAGCTCCCACCCATGTTGGCAAGCAGAGCACAGAAAGGCAGTGAAAAGTGGGCTGTTATGACACCTTGGAGGGTGAGCTTTCCTGCTCACACTGAGCCGCTGCTGTGCGGAGGGTTTGTGCTCTCCTCCCTGCATCCTGCTTGTTCCCTGCAGGTAGGGTATTGCTCCCTTTAGCTGACACCCCACCAGCTCCTACTGATGCTGCCTAACAGGTTTTGATAGATGATGTGTTTTGTCTCTGGTTTGAGTGTTCTGGGTTATAATCCTCTGCATTAGACTGGGAAGTTCATACATGGTGTTAGTAATAGTTTCACATTGATGTCTGTGTTCAGATCATTCTACATATCTGAAAAGTTGTTATAGTGAACACCAACAAGTTACATGTTTGCTTCAGGAACACAATAGCAAGGCTGAGAATGCAGCCTGGGATTTGCTGCATCCATATCTGTCCCTTAGAATATGACAGAGAGACGGTGTCAACACAAGAAAGCCTTCCAAACTTACAAGTGGCCTATATTCTTTATGGTGACCAAAAAACCCAAATGTTAATATTAATTTAATTGTATGTAATGTGTAAAAAATATCTCAGTAATAAACCAAGATAATGAAAAGGGAAGTGAAAAAGCACCTCAAAAAAAAAAAAGCAAGGAGTTGATCCTTAATGAATGTTTTAAACATGGAAAGCTTTAAAGTAATATTATATACATGGTATTTATAATAATATTGGTTTTCCATGCTCTTTCCATCTACCTAAGACTGGCAACTTTTCCTATTTCCACAGAGAAGCTAATGTTCCTTCTGAGGGGTCATTAAAAAAAGGATCAATTAAGAATAAGAATATTCCTTTACTCTCAGCTCCAGAGTAGTTGTGAACTGTGGGTTTAGCTGTTGAAAAATCTATGTCTGTGGATCTCTCAAGCTGCTTCTGTTGTAGTATGGGAGAGCCAGACCACCATGGTGCACCTGGGAAGCAGAAGAATTAAAGGACAAAAGGATGATCAGGGAGATCCCATCAAAGGCAGGAGGGCTTTTTCATTTGCTGTAAACACCCCAAAGGTGAGCAAAGCATCCCAGCAGAGCTCAGGCAACAGTGTTGGCACCCAGCTGGTTGTCCATATCAGTGAGTGAAGATCAAAGGAAGCTGCCTTGTAGCACAACTGAGACAGGGCTGAGAAATGGGTGCCAGGGATATGAGGGTCATGGTCTGTGCATGTGGTTAGAAAAGGCTGGGCCTCAGTGAACTGGACTCACCAAATCTGTCTTGGTCATTGGTGTTTCCCTTGGACTGTCAGCGTTGTGATTCAGAGGAGGAAGGAGCTGTAGCACACACAGGCATATCCAGGTGAGCTGTTCCTTTGGCCTCGGCTGGGTGACAGTCACACTGAGTGCAGAGGAAGGCAGGCTGGGTCACAGCCAGGCTGGGTCACAGCCCTGCACAATGTGGGTGCACCTGCCCAACCCTTCCCAGGGGTGGCTGGGTCACAACTACCCGTGTCTGTCTGCACGTCCTGCTCTCCTGCCTGGGCAGTGGTGCCTGACCTGGGAGTCACGGTCTGCCATCAGATGTACCTTGGCAAACTGATGGACTTGGGTGTATCTGTGAGGGGCAGATGATCTGGTGGGTATGGTACAGAGATAAACCTGCATTACTGTACATGTACAGCAGTATAAAAATGTACTTGAACTTTGCCCCAGAACATCCACCACCAAGAACAAAGAATGAAATATGGGAACAAGTCAGGAGTTTGAAAACAATCTCTCTGGAAACATGATGAATACCAGTGGTTTCATTTATTCTACTTGAACAAAGGTTCTTTTCTACTTTTAATTTCCCAGCAATGATTATTACCAGTTATTTTTCTTGTAGCTTTGACCACAGTTCATGGAGGTTTTATTAAACATGTTTTTGAAAAGTGAGTCAAAATGCCATTCTTCTCTGATTCTCTTGTGACTCTCTCTTTTCTTTTCTTTTTTTAAATTTTTTTTTACCCGTGTGAAGCTATTGCATATTTCTAGGAAAAGATTTTGGACCAGATAATACTCTCATACTGGTGTTCATGGAATTATTCCCATTTTGTGCCCCTGTAATTGAAAGTTTTGGCCTTTGATATTTCAGAAGACAACATATTTGTTTCAGATCCCTTGCCTTTACAAGAAACACTACACTCATTTTTAGAAACCTTGAATACTGCATTTAATAGGCAATATGTCCTGCTGCAACTCCCAAATATTCCTAAACTTGCAAGTTTTCTTGTGCTTAACTGAACCATGACATGGCCAGATAAGTGAGTTTGAGCTCTGCCTTGGCTGGGTTTTTGGTAGCTTTCTGCAGGAGGTTTTTGTTTGGATCCCATGGGCGTGCTCCTGTTAAGGCCCTTCTCTCCTGCCCTCAGGGATTTCATATTCCCCAGTGTCTCATGTGAAGGTACACATTACGACAGGATAAAACAATTCTTGCATTTCTAGGACTGAATTTAGGAGCCGTTGTTTTATGTAGGCAGCTTGATAGAAGCCTGACCCTTGGGACTGGGTAGTTTAGCCACAACAACCTGTCATCCTGCTGAACCTTCCAAACACAAGTGTGTAGAAGCAGACCTACCGAGGCAATTTCCATGACAAACATATTGCTTTGCCAGTTGCTGTTCCAAATTCAAAGTGTGTATCAGTCAGGGTGCTTTTCTGTGTTTCAACTCCACTTCTGCTGCAGTAGCTACAGAAACCCAAAGTTTTACCTCACCAGGCAGAACAAGTGCCCTTTGTTACCTAGACAGATTACAGCTTTTTCTAAAGTCTGCTCTTCATAAAAGCCCAGCTTGAACAGTGGAAATTCTGACTTGCCTCAGATACTGAGGAGACTTTTATAGTTTCAAGTAGCTCCAGGGTTATATTTTAAAAGTTGAATTTCATCACATGTTTCAAGTTTGGTGGAAAAAAAAAAGGCATGATATTTTTAGCAGAAAAAAGTCCCCCCACACCTTTTTTCTTAACAGATGTTTCATCTCAATCATATCCAAACCTCAAAGCACAAGTAGCAGTCAACCTTATTCTCCTGTGGAGAAAGAGATAAAATGTCATTTGTTTGGAAGACAAGCTTGTTTTTTGTAACCACAACTAGTTTGTGAGTAAAAGCAAATAATAAATGCAGCACTATGGGGTTGTGGAAATGAACCTGAAGCAACATTTCTACTCTTGAAAGAGTTTGGAGTCCAGCTGCTCTTGTTAGATGGAAAGTCCCAACCCCCCAGCCTACCAAAAAAATAAAAATACCAGCAATCAGTATTTTTCTTGCTTTATAAATCTGATCCAGCAACCCAGGTCCTTTCACCAATAAAATACGTCATCCAAAGTGCTCAACTTTGTACCAAAAAGGGTTTTAAACTGTAAAGGTAACAGAAAGAGAGGAAGAGAATATTAGCTGTAAAACAAAATATCCAGAAGTAAAAGAGCTGCTACCCAAGGAATTTTCACAGGGCTCTGGAGGAGTGGAGAGCATTGCTGTGCCGTGCAGATGGGGCTGCACAGGGGGCTCAGCACTGGCAGGGCAGTTGCCAAGGAGAGCCAAGGCATCCTTGGGCTCCGTGCAAAAGGTGTATTTAGGAGGGAGTTATAGTCCAGCCTAAGGATTTGGAGGCACAAAGCCGAAGTGTGGGGCTGTACCCTTGTTTTGTTGTTTGAAGGAGCCTTTACAGAAAGTGGAGCCATCCAGGTGTGTTCTTGGCAAAGCGAGGTTTGGATGAACCCACTCGCTGTGTTGCTGCAGGACCCTCTGGGAGCTGTACAGAGCACCCAGCTGCCCTGTCCCAGGTGCCTGTGCCCTGCAGGGGTGCTGCCCAGGACACACTGGCATGTGGTGATTGCTGCCCAGATTTCAAGAGGCTGAATTTGAAGGCAAATCCACGGTGACGGTGTCTAGGAGAATATTACAGGATCTTGCCCCAAAGGGGTAGCTCAAAATGGAAATCTGAATTTTGAGTTGCAAAATGCGTGGGCTCTCCAGAGCAACAGGAAGGGCTGGCTTGTCCTGTAAGTGTGCACCAAGTCATGCTCCAAACCATCTCCTCTTCTGTGCTTTTAGCAGTATATAGCACAGTGAGCTTCCATCTCTGGTTGAGGTCTTTAGGCTGCACTGTACTCATTAATAACAGCGAGCAGATACCTGCCTTTGGTCTGTGGGAATAATTTCTTGTGGTGAGATCCTGTGTGCTCTCTAGAATTTAGGTGGTTGGGTCAAGCATTGATGAATTTTATTTCTCTGCATGTTTTGTAGTGTGTGGTGTATCATCTCAGTACCATTCCTGACCCATGCATAAATATGGAAAGGGAAAGAGACGTATGCTTGTATGTGCACATGTATATGCTGGCCTATTTATATTAATATTTATTTATATTAATCACAGTAATGCTTTTCAATTGTGTTGTCTCCATCCTCCCCCACCTCTCAGGGTAATATAGGGTTCTGAGGATGGGAACACTGAACTACTACTGAATATTAACTATGAAAGAGTTGTCAGATGTGCAACTGATTCATCACAGCCAAAATAATGTTACAGTATGGGTCAACAATACTCCTCTCTGTAAAAGGTTAGCTTTGTGAGGGTCAGAGTGATATTCTTCCTCATGGGAAGCAATTCCCATGAAATGAATATTAGAGTTCAGATACCTTTAGAGGCCCTGTTATCATAGCAAAGGTGGTAGAAACACGACTTTCCCATTGAACATCTAAGTTAGATGGGAGCGAGTTGATATCAAAGCTTACATTATTAATAACATTACCTACTCAGCCTTCATTTGAATAAAGGGTTGTGTAGTGACTGGGTTTCTTTCTTCTTTTTCTTCCCTTGTGAATCTCAGGGGGAAAAATACCCAAAGAGACAAAGGAAATTCAAGACAGAAAATTCTATGTGAACATGCATATGTGCAACTTACACTGAGAAGGGATTTTTAAAATGCAAAATTTTAACCAACTACTAACCAAGATCAGTGAATGGCCATCTTTAGAAAAGAGAAGTCTTTCTTCTTTTGCTTTAAGTCAGTCACAAGTGATCAGTTGATATCCCCATCTGTCACTGTTCAACAACAGAACTTAATGCTTCACAGGCCCCTTCAGAGCTCCAGGGACATATAATACTGTTAAAAAGTGGTAAGTGGTCCATGTGACAGTGACAGTTTTCACTTAAGAAGTACTTACCCATGTTAAATGGTACAGAGAGTTACAGCAGATTGCATTCTGTTCATGTGGCTTTTGATATGTCCACTGATCAAACACAAATCTTACTGCCACAGGTATCATCCTGAACTATTCTGACCAAAGCTTATGGAGATTCTTCCCTGTTGTCGTGTTCTCCTCTCTCCCTTTTTTTTTTTCCTTAAGATAGGGGAGGGGAGTGAGAAATGATCTTCTTTGATCTCCAATGAGGAAGGGAAAAAAAAAAAAAAAAGACTGTTCTGTTCAGGCTTTTGGCTAACACAACAAACAGTGTTTAAAATTTAACTTTGCTTAATTAATTAGTAATTCTGTTTAGTGCTGTCTGATCTTCATCCAAAAGGTATTTTGAAGCTTGAGAACTGAACATCAAAGTGTATTGGGTGAAGATGGTCAAGTAAGGCATTTAATCTGGCAGTTTCTGTTGATGAAATACAGCCAGTTGAGGAACTAATTGGAAAAGGGAATCATAATCTGGCAGAATTCAGCAAACTCCCTCCCGTTAGCAAACTCACGCCAGAAAGAGTGTGAGAAATCTAGGTTTAGTGTTTAAGCATGTATGAGTTACACCCTAGCTAGCAGAGAGAGACCATATTGTCCTTTGTATCTGCATCTTTAGTACAAAATTTTTTTTTTGTAAGGAAATAGTAAAAAAATCCACCCCACCCACCCCTCCCACCCAACATAAAAGCCAAAAAAGAAAAAAAGAAAGGCAGACCTAGACAGAAACCTGTGATTCTGTATCAAGGCTTGAAAATACTTCTGCTTAACAATGGCAAATTATTGGGGTTGGTAAAAGGAATTGAACCTTTAAGAGAAGGTTCACCGACCTGTGAGTCTGACTAAATTTTAGTCACAAGAGAAAATATTTTCTGAATATTTGAGTAAATTTCAGTTTAGCCATTCCTCAGTGTCCTAGTGATGTCCTGTCATTTAGAATCATTGATGCCTGAATGATTAAAACATGTTTTGGTTGTCTATTTTTGTTCTTTTGTTTTGTTTTGTAATTTGTTTTTTGCAAGCTGTCACAAGGTCTTGAGTCACTACCCCTCTGCTCTGCCTCCCCCTGGTCCAGTGCTGGCAGTAGATCTTGTGACAATCTTTTTTTTTTTCACTCTATGGTGTGCAATAGAACCTTTAATTTGTGTTGTGACTGTCAACAGGAAACCATGAAACAGAAGAACACGATTTCTCTCCCTATTTTCGGGTTGAAACACCCATCCCAAGCTGGTACAAGGCACTACTTCTGCTAAATTGGTTTTGACTTGTCCCACTGGACTTAAAATGGACAATTAATTTCCCTACAGTAAGCTTCAGAGAAGGCAGCTTTATCTTTGTTGTTTTGAAGGGTGTGTCTAATTCATCAGCTTCAGCTTTTAGACAGGGAAAGTTGGATACATGCTTTTGGCACTGACCCAGGACGAGCCTGTTTTTCTATGTGCTTGCTCTGGTGGCTGTGGAACAGGAATGTTACTCCCTTCCTGGTTCCATTCTCCCTATGTTCATTTGCCACTGGAGAAGAGGACCTTTGCTCAGGCAAAGTTATCTCCATCAGGGAGATATTTCAATTAACTCGGTGGAATAAAACAAAATGGGACCTTAATGGGGGTGATATTTCTTAATCCATGGCCTCCAGGATAACTTGAAAGTGAAATCTGAATGTGAATGTAATTGTTAATTAAAGAACTTCTCCTCAATTTAGACTTTCAAACGTGGTTGTTATTGCTCTGGGTGTTGTACAGTCAGTGAAGAGTGTCAGTTATGTTTGTCAAACCTGATTTGCAATGAAAAAAATGTTGACAGAACCAGATAATTTAGACATCAGAGACTTCTTTAAAAAAAAAAAAATCAATTCTCTTTCTATCCCTCTGGTCCTCATAGTCTCTGAGTTCTGCATCTGCTAGATCTGTAAATCGGAAGGGAAACCCTATTGACATCAGTAGGAATTTTACTGCTGAGCTCAGTTGGGCCACCTCTTTGCTCAATTCCACCAGTTAAGTCCTGCTACTGAAGTTCAATTTGAGCTGTTACAGAAGGGCTTGTGACTTCATCTCTGTGTCTTGATATGTCACTTTACAATTTTCCTTTTATCCTACTTCCCCACAAGTCTCAGGTTCAAGGTTTGTTGGTTTTTTTCTGCATGTACAGATAATTCTGTCCCTTTGCTTCTGGTAGTAGTTTTAAAAAATTGCTGTGGAATCCAATCTGTCTATCATGAGAGGAGGGCTAATAATATTCCACTTCAAAGGTTTGTTTTCATGTATACCAGATGCTTACTTTCATGGGTGGCATTTTTGTCAATTCTCCAATTTTACCTTTACTCTGCTTTCTCCCAAAAATTGCACAATGATGACCCTGACATTAATACATGGTTAATACATCACTGGTCATGTCCGGTCATAATTTATCATTGTGGAATTGCACAGCTTCTCCCACAGTTCTGCTTTTTGAATTAAGGAGATGCAATAATCATGTACGCTTTGGAATGGCATCCCAAAGAAGCTCTGAAGCAGTTTGTCTTTAGCCTGAGTTCTCCCAACTGCTGTGCAGATTTGGAGTTGGTAGCCATGACTTAGACATGAACATTCATCAGAGTTGCATCCTTCTTTGATTCTGGCCACAGGATACTGTTAATGGTAAGTACAGTTGAAAAATAGAGTGAAAGTGTCCTTACTTTGAGAAGGAAGATCATTTGATAAAGAGTATCATGCTTTGCTGGAATGAGCCTTTGAGAAATGTGGAATGACAAGCCACCTGAGTGAGGGTGAAAGTTTAAACAGTCATTTTTCCACCTGAGTGCAGCTTTATTTTGGCACTCCTCTTTTCTCCCTTATTCTCAGATGCAGATAGAGATGAGGGAAGAATGGTTTGGCTGCCTGAAGCTTACTATTCTACGCTCATTCAACACACACAGCACAGCAGTTTACCTCATTTCTGGGATATTTTGGTGATTCCTAAGGAGCATTTTGAATTATGACCCCCTTCCCTTAGGAATGCAAAGACCCTGGAAAAAAAAAAGGACCTAATTCTTCTGAGATGAGTCTTAATATCTTTAAACTGGTGTTCATTCTCTCCCTCTCTTCCTCCCCCACTTCAATTAGGAGCAATTGGGTGGTACTAATTAACAATCAGAGAGAGAAACATCTGCTAGTACACTTAAGCCAGTCAGTTTGTTTTTCATGAAAGAATGGTATTTCACAATTTTTCCAAGTTAATATTTTTCCTTTTTTGTCTTTCCAATTTCAAATATTGTCCAGACGCATTTTTATAGTGTCTTAGGGTTATAGAAGTGAATACAAGACCATTAATAATGAACAAGGAAAGAGCATAATAAAGAAAACATATGCAATATTTCAATTCATGAAACATTCTGTTAGGGAACATTGTTTTTGAGAGCATATAGTTATTCCCATGAGAAGCAATATATATACATTTTTTCCCCCCTCCAGTTGTGGATTCCCACAGCAAGGGTAGGTTTCTATATGTATTTGTCTATGTAGCATGTTCTCTTTGTCAGGGCTTGTTATCTGAGTGGGGAGGTAAGTAAGTATTTTTGCACAGATGATATACTGTACATGGACCTATTTCTGATGGCCTAGACTTTGGAAACACAAGTCTATTAATTCTCCACACTCCTTTGAGATAGCTATCTTGTCTGGTCTGGTTTAATATCATTGGCAGAGCTGAAAGGAAGCTCACATTGTGAATATATCTGAACCTTGGCATGCAGCTCACTGGTGGATCTCTGTTTACAGCTGCCAGTTTTAACTGCCCCAAGCAGACATTCTCATTTTATTTATAAGTAGGTTCAGCATGTGTTTATATCCTTCATGAAATTGAGCACATGTCAATAGTCAAAACTAAGTATAGAAGCAAGATACCAAACACTTATCCTTCTTCTCAGACAAAACAGTAAGTATTTTTAAATGTTCATTGGGTTTGGATAAGGCACATGAGGATATATGTACAGACACATTGTTTGATCACTTGTAAATACTATTTTAATATCCCCATATTCCCCTTTAAAGTTTCCTCGTTTAGATCTCATTTTTCTTTGCTGAATGAAACTTGACATCAGGATGAGATCACCAGATTTCCCCATTCCATTTGAGCTCCAAAATGAGTAACTGATTTCAAAGGATAATTCCCTGGAGCAGCAAGGCCAATGAGTTCTTCAGATCAAAGGTCAGCAAAGCTCAAAGAGGATAATTTCTGGCATACAGTATTTAAACTCTCTCAAGGAGTGTACTGCAAGATGTATCCCCTCCTTCCCCAATAGCTGAACCCTTGTTTTTCTGAGAAGACTAATTTGTCAGTGCACGTTTTTTCCTCTGTTACATAAATTATACATGAAAGGGAAAGCTTCCTATCTGAATACACAAATTGTACATCCAGACAGGTTATTAAACGTGCCAGTGGAAGGGCTGTTCCTGAATCCAGAAAGTACCACTGTCAGTGTAACTGTCTTTTTTATGAAGGCCCATGTTACCTTTTAATTTCTTGTTGATTTTTGAAGGAAGCAACAGAGCTGGACTAAGGTAGACAAACAAATGTTGTCTTTTGTTTCATGGGGATCTTTTTGTGGCCTTAGCTTTGAACTTCCAAGAAGGTTGAGTTGTATTTACGGACCAAGTGAATATAAAGCAAATGGTGGTTCTTCAGATATACTTTAAAGTTATGTATTGTAAGTAATATTTATTTTAATAAGTGCCTTAATTTGATAAACACTATACAAAAACCTCCTAAGAAACAGTCCCTGCTTGTCCAATAACACCAAATTAAAAGGATCAGGGAAGAACTGCCAGCTTTGTCTTCCTTTGTCTGACCTTCCTACTTAGTTTATATTTGGTGTAGGGAACCCTAACATGACTTGGAGCAGAAATCAAAGGGTATCAGCATGTCAGTATGTGTATAATAAATACTATGTCTGCTTGCATTTGTACAATGCAAATTACATTTGTGTTTTGGGAAGCTGGTGTTAGTATAACATCAAAACTGCAAATAAGTATCAAAGTCAGGAAATTCCAAGGGTTAGGATTTTTACTTCATTCCCCTTTACTGCACCTCCATCTTGTATACCACAGTTTTAAGAACAAATAAACAAACAAAAGTAAAACAACAATGTTAAATTTAAACAAAGAAACGAGACTAGAAAACGTGATATGTGTTGCAGGGTGGCAATGTGAATGTCGTGGCAAAAATCTTAGCTTCTGGAATTTCTGAGAGTATAAAGACATGGTAATGGGAGTTGGGGTTTTGGGGTTTTTTTTGAAGCTAATTGTTCTATTTTAAACATGAAAGAAAGTGCTGGAAAATGCCTAATAGAGTATCTTAATTTCTAGTGTGTTAGTGACTTGCTTTCCTTGAAGAATGCTTGGGAGGCAGCTCAGCAGTGTGGAACACCAGGAGAGCCACAGAGTAAACCCAGTTTGAAATGGCTCGCCCTAAACTAGAGGGGATCATGTCTCCCTTTTTGTAAGGAATCTAGCTTGACTGAACTGGCGCTTAAATGAGATCCTACTTACAAAGGCATCTCCAAGAAACAGTTCCTACATAGATGCAGCACAAGAGGAAAAAAATGCTGACTTTAGGACACATATTCTCCTAATATGTGCTTATTTTTGGGGAGTAGGCAGGATTGCTGCTATACATAATGGAGTATGGACATAACATTGTTGGCAGAGGTATATGGATGTGTAAAAAATCATATCTAAAAAGTGTGAGAGTAGGGTTAAAAATCCATGTATATTTTCATAATGCTAATGAATATAGTGTATAGTTTTCTTTGGATGTAGGCTTTCATCATGTGCAAGGCTATGTGCCTCTGCAGGAGCCAAAAGCACAGCTATTAAGTTCCTAGGCATTTGTCTTCTAATCCATGTGAGAAGCATATATCTTTCTGTTATATATTTGGTATATGTTATGATAGATGTTGATATTGATGCTCTTTATAAGTGGTATTGATTTATACAAGTACATGATGTTTTAACTTGAAACTTGGGTGAAATATACTTTTTCATACATACTTGAAAAAATACAGCTTAACCTCTTTGTCAGGTAGTGCTACCTTCTTGGAAGGTAGTAAGATTAGTGTGTATTTGAAGAAGAAAATTGAAACAGAATGAGGACTTTATTTCAGCTTCATTACTTCATTCACTGCCAGTGAATGTGATGTGTTTTTGCAATGTGTCACCAACTTTCAATATTTTGCAAATTATTCAACTTATTTGCAGTAACAGTTCTGCTGATTTATATTCTCATAATATTGTGTTTGAACTTCCTGTGACTCTAGTGATGTTTGTAGGAGAGGCTGTGTACCAAAAGCTGTTGGTAGATTGTCTGCTGAAATTATCCCAGATGTGTAGTGAACACAAAAGCAAATCAAGTATAATGATCCTCTCACACAAGTTTGCCGAAATCAATTTCACCCTAAATATAAAGACAGATTTGCAAATATAAGTCTGCTTTGACATTTCCTTATAAGCGTTTTTTCTTAAATATTCTTTTCACAGTGGCTTTGCCTCCAGAGAAGACAGATGGAGTTTGCAGTGGAGATGAAAAGAAAGCAGAAAAAGAAAGTGACACACGCACAAGTTCCAAGAAGCAACTGAAATTTGAAGTAAGTCCTCTGTATTTTAAAGTTTCACTGTACTGACATAATTATGGTAGAAAAATAACCTGTGGACCAAATAATGTCATCTGATGCATGTTTATTGCTCCCAACAATTGTGATGGGCACAGGAGGCAGCAGAATTGGCACAAGTCAGTGCCTTACTATTGGTGCTCCTTACAAGGTGATTAATGACATACATTTCCAGGTTTGGACAGAATAAAATGATGATCATTCCTCTGTAGGATCTGAAATGTATAGTAAGAAGAGGCTTTAGGTTTAACCCTTAATGCCACTTATCATGTTATCAAATCTTTAGGTTGACTTTCATGGACTACTGCACTTGGTTAAATCTGCCTAGTGGAAAAGATGCTTGTGAAAACTTCCATAATGATTGGTCTTTTGTACCCGGGTCTCCAAATTGAAATAACTCTGACCTCCTGCAGGGGAAATTCATCTGATCACATGGCAAGAGGAAAAGGAGGGCACTGAGTCCAGTAGTCTATCTCCTTGTAGACTTACAAACATCATACAACTGCCAGACATTGTGTGTAGTTGGTGGATTTTGTTTATATAGGGAGTGATTTAATAAATATGAGTATTAAAACATGCTGTCATCCAGCTGGTGGGTTGTCTGTCTTGGTGAGGAGGAAGATATTCTGGTGCCAGCAAGAGACAGCACAAATTTTCATCTCTGCACTCTAGCAGACATGGCAAACTTGTGCCTTTCAGTGCTGTCAGCCTGTCACAGTAATGAGCTTTGCTTTTCCTGAACTGCTGTTAAAAAGACCATGCAGCCACCTTGCAGCATGGCTCGAGTGTTCATTTCCTTCTCTAGGACAGACTGAGTAGTCTGGCATGATTTATTTTTTACTGTTTTAAGGCTGATTAAGAGGAGGTGGGTTTCCCATGGATGGTTCAGATGTTGCTAGGTGCTTGTGGGCCTTCTGGGGGGAGGTGACTTTTCCTGCCCATTTTTCCCCACAGTGATAACTCTTCTTCTAGGCACATTTTATATTCTACCTTGAGCAGCAGACATTTGCAGACAGGAAAGGCATGATAAATTGCAATTAACAGTGCCTTGATATTTGAAAGTTGGAGGACACCTGTCAACATGGTTGGTGCCAGAGTAGCTGTAACTCCACTGTGCCGGCAAAGTCTGCGTTTGTTCCCGAGTAGTTCTTGGCATGCCATAAAGGTTAGCACTTGGTATTAGGCACCGTGACTAATGCAGGGAAGGTTTCCATGGCTCTTAACTAAGCAGAGCACATCCTCACATAAAGATGTTATGTTAGGCAGTGTGGGACAGGGAAGTATTAATATGTGGCAAGAAACCAAGTATTGATATTTTTCCCCTTGTTCTACAAATGAAAGTTTTCCAGCTCTGTAAGCTGGGAGCCAAGAGATTGGTAAATGTTTCAAAGGTATAAAAGAATCAGAAACACGAGTGTTGCGACAAGAGGTCTAAATCTTGAGGTGGATGTGATTTGGCTTTTAAAGGTGCCGGTAATGTTTATGTAATACGAAACTGTGTTTCCACAGTGGAGTGTGGGGCACTTGGCAGCTCTCAGCCGGGCTTGTTACAACTGAGAGAAGACTGCCTTTGAACTCGGCAGGGGACAGGGGGTACCCGTTACTGCTGTAGGGAATTGGTTTCAAGTCAGAAGATCAACCAGGTATTTTGAAGTCTATCAGGCTGAATTTATTTGGAGCTGTTTATTTTACTTGCGTACAGCGACTTTCATTTTAATTGCACTGTAACTTCTCTGTTTTGCCTTTTTGTGGCTCTGGATAATTCTGATTGCACAGACTGATTGAGAGACAGCAAATGATTTTCACTCAGGTGACTGGAGTCAGTCAAAGTGCATCCTTTGTTCTTGACTGAAGTCTTGGTTGTGGTTTGGGGATTTTTTTTCCCACTTTAACAAATTGATTCTTTCAGGCTTTCCACAAATCACACTCTCACTAACAGAAGCACAGTTAAAACACGGAGCAGGCACCACTCCAGGTCATTCTTACTTGCCAGTTCCTAGGCAGGCTCCATTTCAGGAGCTCCAGTGGCATGATGCTGTACTGCACTAACTCTGACAGTCTTTGCCTATCAAATATCTGTGCCAAGGACAGGTCTCTCTGGTGGGGATTTGTGTCCATGTTGTATTAACTCCTGCTCCTGGCCCTGTAGTGTGCTGCCTCGTTCTCTGAGTCTGTTGTCTTCCTGAGTTAAGCAGAGTTTTCCTTCTCACTTTTTAGTGGGTAAACTTACTGTATTTCAAGAGCTTCAGGGAGTAGTTTTCTTGTACCTTTTTGTGTTTTCTACAATGAAGTAGAAAGCATGTTGTGAATTCCCTGAAGTGTAGCCCAGAGAGTTAGGATGGTTATGTGATTGTGATGAGACCTCTTCATTGTGGTGGACAGAGGCCTCTCCGGGACATATCCCGAAAGTTTCCTCCCACAAGGGAGGGAGGAAGGAAGAAAGCAAGCAGCCTCCTTCTGTGGAGAGTCTCCTCTGCAAACAGGCCTTTTGCTTTAGGTAATCAGCTGCTCTTTGCATGTTTCTTAGGAATTGCAATGTGATGTGTCTGTAGAGGAAGATAACAGGCAAGAATGGACCTTCACACTGTATGACTTTGATAACAACGGAAGAGTCACACGTGAGGTAAGCAAAGTACAGCTGCCCCTTTATGTGCAGCGTTTGCTAATAAGAGAAGTGTTTTATAACAGGAACATTTTTTCTTCTATGAAGCAGAGGTGTCCTGCCAACTTAAACAGCAGTTTCCACAGACCCTTCCCTCCTAGAAACAATCCCACCAGTAGTTTACTGTTTTCACATGTACCGTACCATTTTTTAAGCTGGTTGTTTTTTAATACCTGAGATTAGCCTTTAAAAAATAGTACTGGCATTTGAGGAGGGAAAGTATCTGAAACAACTGAACAGCTAAACACACTGTCAAAATAAACCCTTGCAAATGTATATTGTTCTGGCTTCTCTCCTGCTTTTCAGAGTTAAGCTAACCAAATAGCAGGGTTGCTTGCTGACATTCTTTCCAATAGTACTAACTATACTGTTCTATTGTTTTCATGAGTATTGGGCTGATCTCTGCCTTATCCTTTCACATATAGATAACATTGATGGTGTTTGCTGAGGGACCATAGTGAATGGCTGTCACAGTATACCTGATTTGTTATTATCAGAATATCTTCAAGTCGTATTTCCTGTGCAAATGAGAAGTTAAATAAGAGCAAATAGATACAGATTAGAACTAGATACAGTTTCAGAACTATTTCTACCCAAATTGGATAACACCTCTTCTAGAAGAATATCTTTTACTTGAGATTTACTGCCATGTGCTGTCATTGATTTTTTTTTGTGAGGTGATTTTTCACTCTCTTCCATGCTTTTAGACAATCAACTGGAAAGCAAAGGTTTTTTACTCTCTTAGCTCTTATGCTGGTGTCTGTGACAATTGCTAAAAACTGACTGAAAGGAATGGGGTAAACACTGAAAGTGTAGTGGCCTTAGACACCAACTGAGGGCAGAATTCTTTCCTGTAAGACTGAAGTAAATCTCTTTTGACATTTATGAACCAATTGTCAAATGTTGTGGTTGTTAAGGGGTTTTAACATATATTTGAACATCATTACTAGGCTATTTTTATTGTCTCTACTCTGATAGTACTTTGAATAGTCAAGTGAAGTCTGTGCCCCTCATGCAAGAGGACAAGCAGATGAAAAGTTGCAGGCCAAGTCCAGAGTTTCAAATGGGAAGATGTGACATAGGGGCAAGAGGGGGCAAGGAGGGGTGGGGTGAGGAAGTAGTATATGTGTTAATGTATGGGAAAGAGAGACTAGAAAACTGAAATAACTTGCTCAAAGTCTTACAAGAACATAATGGCAGATTGAACCCAGGTCTTTCGAGACCCAAGGCTAAGTCTTCATTACAAGATTATCATGACTCAAAAATAGGGGAAAAACACATAAACCCAAACCCACACACATGGGTGTCTTTTACATTCAGGCATGGAATTCCCATTAATGTCAGTGGGAGTTCCATCTGCTGAACATAATGCCAATATGCTTTCAAGTATGTATACAATAATTATTTGTGATTATGTGGTACACCAAAGAGCTTAATTTGACTGTACTTAGAGAATATGTTACAGCCAAATTCTACCTCTCCCTGCTACAAAAGCAGACTGCAGCTTAACTGAAACCAAATCTGTGCAGGGACTGAAAATCATACTACTCTGAGGTCTGGAGGTTGCTACGTTCAGCTTTGAACCTGTGCCAAAAAACTTTTTTTACCAAGGGACCAAATTTTCAGCTCTTTACATGTGACCAAAGATAGAAACAAATAGTATGCACCATTGCAGATCTTCCCATTTATGTTACACAATTCTTTTGTAAACTCTTCCAGGGCCATTTGTATAATCCATCTTGTTGGTTGTCTTCTGTTGAATCCAGGTGTTATTTACGAGGTTTTTTGGTTTTTCTGCAAAAATGACCAACAATAGCAGCTCATAGATAGTCTTGGCCACAGAAAAGTAATTTTTGTCCCTTCATATGACATAGAATTTCTTGTTCTGTTGGCCCCTGGCACACTGGGAGACATAGTCTCATACTGTCCTTTGCTAAGCTACTCTACTCCTGTTCCAGCAAATGACTGAACAATGGTGAATGTTAAACCTTTGAATAGTTTCAATTAAAATGAATAAGACACATGCTTTGAGTTAAAAGTATATGAAGTACATTGCTGGACCAGGGACAGAACAGACAGTCTGAGGAAGAGGGCTGATCTCTACCACTACCCTTTAGTGAGCTGATGAAAATGCTTTCAGAACCAGTCAGCTTTTTTTGACAAAGGTCCAGTATTCTGGTGGGAAAAGCTTAGTATGGACCTTTTCTCCTTCTTGGAAAATTTTCCTTTAATGTCTCCTGGATTTATAGCTGGATTTAACAGAGGGGTGAAATTTCTTAAGTCAGTTTTCTACCTGTAGAACTTGAGGTGCTTTACAAAAAGAAATTGGTCTTATTATTCTTGTTTTATTCTTATTATTATGTTGGAAAAGTGGGACATTGGAAAAGTGGTGGCTTACCCACCCACATCCATTTCATTTGATTCAAAGTCATTGTGTTTAAAACGTTGGGTTTCATGTCCAGAAAGCTTAAAAGGAATCCACAGTGTTAAATTATGTTTGTAAGAGTCACGTAGGTGGGGTGTAATTTTACAGGTGGACTTAATATTTTTTTCATTAAAATGTTTAAAAATTTTAAACAAGTTACTTATTTAGTTGATAAAATTTCCCTTTGGGTTTTACACAATGACAGATCACCACAAGTGCATTCAAATTCCATCTTAGTGAAATTTCTTCTGGATCTTAACAACATCTTCAGAACTTAATATTGCTTTGATTTCCTCCTAGAGTCTGTATGACTTATTCTGTAGTCCTTATAATTAGAAATTCACATCTAGTCATACTTCTTGAAGAGATACACCCATTATGAAAGCTTAATTACTGGGATGGCAAATTATAAATTAGCATTACTGTATGTTATTAAACTACTGCTTTTTCTGTCATAGAAGACGACCGTTTTTCAGTCCGTTTGGTTTAGTGGGAGATAACTTTTCCTGCTCTAATATGTATATTACAAAACTTGGCTAATAATGTTTCCTTTCATTCCTTAAGCCATAAGAGGACAATTCATTATGTACAGCAGGCCTTTTTAGAACTGACAGCTGCGCTGTAATTATCTTCACACGAATATTTGTAATCGGACTTGAAACTTGGATAATTGAACTAATGTGTTTTGATCCATGAGGTTTTATGTTGAGCTCTCTGAATGTAATTATACTTCATAAACACTAGCTTTTTTTTTTTTTTCCTCCAATCAGTTTTTCCTTGGAAAATTGAGTTTCTTTGGTGAGCGGCTGCACAGGAATAAGCACACAAGAAAGTTGCTTGTCAGGACTAAAAAAAAGCAATTTCTTCCAGAATAGTTTTTGACTAGATAGCAAGTGAAGCTCCTTTCTCATTCCAAATAGGAATGATTCAAAAACGTATGTGATCAAACAGAGCTGATGTTGCAATAAAAACATCCTGCTGTATGTAAAAATCAGACTACAAACAAAGTACAAATGAGACATTTGTATTTATCTTTTTCCAAGGGAAAGGTAATGAACTGATATAGATGTTTCTCTTCATGTATTTTTAATGCTAAAAATGTTCTTTGTATCTTACATTAAATACCCAATTTTTTTCTCTTATGTTTCCTTTGTGTCTTGTTCTTTCCCTTTCTAGTTTTTTTTTGCTCATATCCTCTGATGAATGAAAACGTTTGAGGTTTATATCTGCATTCAGAATTCAACACCAAATTGTTGACTTGAGAAAGGATACTGGGTTTTTTGGGGCTACCATTTATCAGCCTGAGCCTTACCTTGAAAGTTGTTGTTTTTCACTGTGTTTGTCAACATCATATTAACTCAGGATATAGAAAGAGCAATGGAACCAACAGGCAGAGGAGTAGTGCCTGTCTGTATCAGAGTAGCCATCATTTCAGCTGTCAGATCTGGTGGATTTGTGCCAGATAGAAAAATTAAAAGAAAATATGATGTTCTCTTTTGGTTTTAATGGGAGCCAAAGACTTCTCTCCCAGACAAGTTACAAGGAGTCGAACTGAATGTTTTCTTTCAGTGTTTCTAAACTCATGGGGGGTTTTAGGGTGTTTTGTGTTTTTGAGGGGAGGCTGGTGGTTTGGGGGGTTTTTTTTAGGCCTTTTTTTTTGGTGCAAATATCTCATTCTGTTAATTTTACTAGAAAAGCCTATTAGTTTCTTTCACAGAATCTCTAGTTTGCTAGCTAGTCCTATGATGCTAAGCTTTGTTAATATGGGAAAAATAAGGTTGTCACTGTACCACTAATATTCCTTAGAAATGCAAATTAATACCTAGAATAGGGACTTTCTCAGTCACATAACTTCTGTAAGGAATAAGGAATACTTCAGTGCTCTTGTTCATTTTTCAGACCCATTGGTTTCTCTGAATATTCTAAATTATTGCTAATCTCCTACTAGAGATCTGTAAAGTATTCTGTGGATACATGTGTGAGTGTAACACGCATGTGTGGCCTTAACTGTTCATTTTTTAATATTTCTAATGGAAATGTTTCTGGCAATCTATTAAAATTGCTCTTTTTAATATACTTTGTTGTACTATCTGCTTGATAAAATAGGATGGGAAAAACATGCAGATTAACACTGCTTAAATACTTTACCCTGGTAAAACCAACTCCGGTGTTCAATGAGCAAAACACAAATAAATCTGGTTATGGCACGTGCTGGCTGTTTGCTACCCAGCAAGCGTTTGTTTTCTCCTTTGTGGATAAATATAATAGTTTCAGTTTTCGTACTTGATTAAACTAGCTATCCCAGCAGAAATTCTGCATCCTAGAAGCCTTTCAGAAGTTAGTCATGCAGCATATTTCCCCTCTAAATATAATCCATTTGCTATGAAGGAGAGAAATCTTTGTTCATTCTTGTTTCTCTTTACCCATGTAATATAGTATTTTTAAAATCCACAATGATTTGTAAGTAAAAATAGTTTAAAGTACATTTCATTTAAAAGAAAGCAATTTTTTTTTTACATGGACAACACTGAAAAATCTCTTCTTGTTTATTTTTCATGTAAAAAGTGAGCAAGTTTGAGAAATGTGGGATGAACTTTTTTGTGTGGGAAGTGCCAAGCAGTATTAAGCAAAGCAGTTGCAAAATCACATGACTAGTGAAACTCATAACCCACTTTAGAGAAAAGTTGAATTCTTTGGTAGGTGGGCTCTGAAATGTGCTGGTGGGTGTTTCAGAAGAGAGGAAAATTTAACTAGCTTTTGTTCTTGATCTTTGCCAAATTTCTTGTGGACAGTGAAATGCACAAACTGGTGTGTGGAAGGTAAACTCAATGGATTTGGGCAGGTTATAAGGAATTTAATTACAGATGTTCAGTGTGGGACAACTTTCAAGGGAAACATTAATTGCCTCAGTCTCCTGGCAGGCTACTGGAAAATGAAAATACTTTGGGGGGTAAATATACATGTAACTGTAAAATACAGAGTTTGCAACATATACTTTAATGGTTTATTGCTACTAATTTGACAAGAAACCATGACCATATTAGCTGCCAAAACAGGGCTGTGAGAAGGTAGTTTTAGTCACAGTTCAAATCTCATTGATGAAGACCATTCCTAGTAGATTAGTGCCTCAGAAACTCGTATTTTACAGCTGAGAAGCAATAATGGGGAAGCAATAGGAGATTCAAGCTGCCCTGTAGCTGGTACCTGCTGAGCCAGGACCTTGGCAGATGACACAGAGCAGAGAATGACCCAAGAAGCCTTGTTTGAACAAATCAGAACTGTCAGTTTGCTGAAATTCCCAACCCCAAATCAGGACCACAAGTAAATGAATCCTGTAATAAATATGTTGTTGTCAGTATTTAAAAGATCAGCATGAGCATTAAGTGGTTACTTATGAATATCCCTAACCTCGATCTTGGTGCATATCCAGTCTGACCACCACGTTCCTCCAGTGCCAGAATGCAGAGCAGTTCAGATCCTTGTGGAGGAAAGCTGTTATTAAACACGTAACAAAATGCAAAGGCAGCAGTGTGTAAGTCCACAAGGTGTCCTGATTCCTCTGTGCAGTCTCTTCAACAACCTGGGCGTTAATTTACATTCATTTGGGCCTATTTGGCTGAGAGATGTAGATTGTCCTGATGTTATATGTGTGTGCACATATTTCTGACTTGCCAACTATGTGTCACACAAGTGCTGCATCTGGCCTTCCATGACAGCCTTTGGGAGTACTTTTTAAACTGTTGAGTCAATCAGCTTGTTGGGAAAGACCCTCACAGAGCACAAGGGTCAGATTTAAGCCAGTTAGCAAGTTAGACCTCAACTCTGGGGAAAAAAATCGTGTAAAAGGACAGTGGGAGACTTTTTGTCTTTGCCTATTGAAGTGAAAATTTACTAGATGTACATGTGCTTTAAAAATATCTGTCCTAGCTGAAAAAGGAAGGAGGACGGATTATTGTGAATGAAAGAGTTGACAAACTCTTGATAGCAGCCCTGTATGGAAAGATGACACGTTGGCTAACCAACATTTGCTAAGGAATGTATGAAAAAAGCTCCATTCACCCAAGTGCTGAGTGCATGAAGCCCTGTTAAGAATAAACATGGTGCTTAAGTATTCTGCTGAAGGAGAAGGTTTGGCTTATTCAAGTGTAGGATTATAGCACAATGCTCCTAGAACATGATTTATGGAGGGCGAATAAAACAGCAGATATGATTTGTTTGTTTGTTAATGTGCTTGCTTGGGGTTTTCCTCATAGACAAAATAAAAATCCAGCCCTCCAAGCTGGCTGTCAGATATGACTGTGTGTATTTAGAGGTCTGGCTATGTTTCAAATAAGGATGGAAGTGGGAGAAGTGAGATGTGTTAAAGAGCTGTGAGGTATCCACCAGATTTTCATGGAGCTGTCTTTCCCTCTTTCAAGCTTTAGATGGTGGTTCTCAAGAGTATGGAAAGCAGCTACTGACATGGTAGTAACAGCCCATATAGAGAGATTCTGGCAGTCATGGTAGAAAAAAATATCAGTGGAAAAATAAGTGGGAGACTGTAAATTCTGCTCTCTTTTTATGAATATATTGTCTTGAACTCTCAAGTCTGGAGAAACTCCCCTGAGTGCAGAAAGTTAGAGAGGGTACATGTTAAGACAAAATCTGGACCCTCTGGGATTTAGTTACTCATTCTGCCCACTGAGCTGGAAAATCATCTACTGTAAAATCATTTGTCCTGGTCAGAAGTTCAGTATTTCCCTATTTCAGTATTTCTGTATGAGCAGAAATTAATATTTCTGTGTCACCTTTAAATCTGGTTACATAAAGAGGGCTGTGTAGTATATTGACTACTAAAATGTTGGGACCCATTAGGGCATACTAAACTTTGAGCTGCCATTGTTAAGAGGTGTGACCCCTGGGCAAAGGAAAAGTTGTAGAGGTTTTTATAGACCTGACTCTTAATCCTCAGAACCAGCTATACTTAACAAAAGATTATTTAAATATTTCTTTTGTGCTCACAGGCATCTGGAAAAAGCCTAGGTCCTAGGATAGATCAAGGAAAAGGAAGACCAGCATGGAGAAATTCTTAGATATGTATTGAATGGGCTCTTTAGAATATACAATGATCAGAATGCTCTGGCCTTAGGTTGGTGCCCAAGATCAATTTGGGTAAAATTACTTTGAGGAAAAGCAGTGAGCCAAGAGATCTCCTTTTTATTTTGGAAATTTAAGGTAATACTCTATTTGAGCCTGGCTACATTAGGTCAGCCTGAGAGACTTTTGAACATCACCAGCTACTAAACTGTTTTTCCTGTTTGAAACAACTGGCTTGTTAAAATTGGCTGGTGTTTTTTCTGATATAGCCAGACATGTAAGTGTTTGTTCACATCCCATTGCCTTCAAAGGGGTCTGTGAAGAATGTTCTGTAACAGGCCCAACTGGATAACATTTGCAGCTCAAAAATATAGGTTTATAACTGCTTTGGATTTTGCAAAATAAGCTAGACCCCAAAACACATATGGTAGGGTGACATTCAGACATCATTTATTTCCAAACATAAAGTTTAGAGTTTTGCAACTTCTCTTGGTGGTATTCTTCTAGATAATGAACCATTTAACTATCCCAAGTGGAAAAAAAAAAAAAGTAGGAAGACTGCAATGTCCAAGATTTCCTTCAATTTCTGTATTTGTTTTGGCCATGTGTACTAAATTTTTAGTGGAGTGTGAATGGTTAGTCCTGGCTTCTGTTGAAATCAAAGAAAAGGCAGAACACCATTTTGCTGATTCACAGGTTGGGAAACCTGAATATCTTTTGTTGCTGTTATTTTTTTGATCTGGTTTGCCCCAATTCATGAGTCTATTTGATACGGATCGTAAGGTTCTGTGCAGGTTGAACTCTTTTAAATTCAGTGACTTCTGAGGATATTTCAGCATTTATTATTCCCAAGTCCAAAATAGCTGTAAGCATCAGAGCTGTGGGTTTCATGCCATTTTCACAGTACTATGTCTTTTTGTGTTTCACTCCAACTATAGGATATTACCAGCTTGCTTCACACCATCTATGAGGTAGTTGATGCATCAGTAAATCATTCTCCCAGTTCCAGCAAAACTCTGCGAGTGAAACTTACTGTGGCACCAGATGGCAGCCAGAAGAAAAAGAGTATCTTGTTAAATCATACTGGTAAGGATGTGCAATCAACCATTGGAAAAATTAAAAAAGACTTCTAGAGTGCCTTGAAAATCCGTCTCTGTATTTTGTTAATACAAATGAAGACATGCATAAAGGCAAATAATTGTGCAGTATTTTAAACCTCATGAACCTGCTTTATGATCTTGGGTGTAAAATTGCCCCATTCCTTTGAGTGTCAGTTTAGCAAATTAGGGTTCCCTCTCCTGATTGATTGCTTCTTGTAACTCCTATGTTGTGTAATTGTCTTTGTGTACTGCAAGGCAGATTTAAGGCCTTTTTCACTGGTACCACTCTAATTCTGCTGATATTACAGTGCTTGGTTTGTATGGAAGCAGGTGTAGCAATATTAAATGTTTTTTGCTGTCACTGCTCTTGGGTAAAAATAAAAAATTAAGCATAAGTAACATATATGAATCTATGCATAAAAATTGCACATTTTTTGTGCTGGCATTATAAAAATGCTTATACCCTGATGGCTTATCCAACTTATATTCACTGTAATAATAGTTGTATCAGCATGATTACTTCAGTAGGTAAAGTAGTACTAGGTTGAAATACTTCAAAGTACTTAAAGTAACACTTCAGTAGAAAATGTGGGCATCTCATCTAAAAGGAAAACCTTGTTACCTCAGTTTTAATAATACATCCACTCCATCAAGTGCAGACATAAGCAGATCTGCGCTGCTGGGGAACTATGTGATGAGTTAGTACAGCATTGAGTTGCAAACTGCTGAGCCCTCCTGAGGGACAAGCATTTCAGAGTGAATGTGGCTCCATTTGGGCTGCCACATGGTGTGCAGCCTAACCCTGACTGATATCCTGCAGTCAAGGTTATATCTGCTTAAAATCTGTCGTGTGGACAAGAGCACATTTGATAAGGTTACATGACATGGTAGGTTACATCTTGATCTCCCGACAGGAAAGGATGTGTTTGCAGTGTAGCACGTTAGTTATGCTGATCAGCAGGAACAGTAATGTGAGAATAATATACTTTCTCTTGGCAGATTTGCAGAGTGCCAGGCATAGAACTGAAAACAAAGCTAATGAAGAAGCAAGAAGCTCTGAGAAGAAGCAGCGGGCTTCTCTCAGGTAAGGGGAGAGAACCCTGACTCCTGACAGGCACTGGGCACATCCAAGGAAACCTCAACCACTGCTTTCTTGCTTGTTCATTTTATTTTTTAAAATTATGTTAAAATAGAGGAATATCAGGAGTTTTCACTGTGGAACCATGAACAGCTTTCATGGGTGGATACTTTGTATAGTAAAACAAAACAAAAAAGCAAAAAATATTGACATTTTCTTCCTCTGTGAGCTCCTTGGAGGACTTGTATTGCCTTTTTAGATGCCATCTGCAAATAAGTGAGGTTTATAGCACAACACAGGTCTATCTTGATTGCCAGGTCATAACCAGAATAGAGAGCTAACAAGTCCTCTTGGTGTATAGCTTTGATATGTTTTAAGATTTTATGTTTCACACTAAGGCAGAGAGAAACGTTTGCTGAAATGCTACAGAAATGACATTGACTCATTCATTGCATTTGTTTCTTCAGCTGCAAATTAATAAAAAACAAACAAACAAAAATAAACCAAAACCCAAACTCACACATTTTTGGCTTTCCTTGGTTTTAGGGATATTTGTCCGAATATGTAACGAACTTATCAGGAGAAGAAGTATTCAGTCTTACTAAAAATGACAAGAGAATAGTACCTCCCTTTTTTGGATAGAGAAAAAATGCTAGTAAGTTATCCCAGTACAATTAAATTTGAGATTAAAAGAAGAGTTAAATTACTATTAATCTTCTGTCAGCAGCTCTGTACAAAATCTTCTGTGCAACTGAATGGTTTTACTTGCTGGCCCAGCTGTGGTGTTCAGATTCCCTCTGCCCATTAGCAAAGCTTTGCCCTGTGTGAATTTAATAGACTGTTTTTGTTTGATAATTTAGTGCAAAAATCCCCTTTCAGTTTGAAGTCTCCCTCTCATTCACCTTAAAATCCTGGTTCTGCAACTGTAATGTTTCTATGAATGGCAGGCACTTCCAAATAAATCCACAGTCATGGAAACATCCAATGCTGGAACAAAATGTTTGTCCTTCTCATCCCTTTGCTTGGAGGCTTCATAGACAGAACAAATCTGTATCTTGGTCTGAGCAGATCAACATCAGACAATGGTCAGCATCTGACAGTTTTTATTACATCCCATTAAATGTGGACAGAGTGAAGAGTGTGCTGTTCACATGTGTGTGTTCCAGGGATGTTTGTGCAGCCTGGCCAAGTTGATAACCCTCAGGAAAGCTGCTGAGACTCGCATCAGAATCTCACAATATTAATGCAGAGTCTTCCCCTTTGAAAGCAGCAATGAGGACTTGTGAGAAGTGCACACATTTCACAAATTCAGTCACTTAGGAATTCTAGGCGAGGTGTGATTAATATTCAAGATAAAATGGATAGAAATGTTTTTATCCTGAAGGTTGGGAGATAGATGGGTTAGATTTTTCATCTGCTGGAAGCTACAGGCAGGAGTTTTCACCTGTAGGGCTAATACAAGTATCAAGATAAGTAGCTAGATTCATGGCTAGATAGCCTAGTTCTCCCTGACTGACTTAAACTCTATGTTCTGCGTAAGTGAGGCTTTCAGGAAATGTCCCTTAATTTTTCTGCCCTGTGCTCTGTCACTGCTCTATTCCCCTTTCCTGATATATTGTTGTGTGCTTATTACCATCAGGATGACACTCCAGCGTGGGAATTTTAGAAAGGGCTTTCATACACTCCACAAGCACTTCAGCAGATGCCATTTTTTATTAAAACCAAAACTGAACCAAACCAACAAACCAGTAACAAGGCTGTGTATTTTTACACAGTTCTTGATGCGTGGTTGATGCATGCCTGAGTCTTCCCATGTGTGTGCAAGAGAGCACTGTGGGGCTGGACGCCAGACACTTCAGTTCTCAGAAGTACTTGAAGTCATCTTTGACACTGGAGCACATCTCTCATCAGTGTATAATTGTGTATAATTGCTTCGCTGCGAATATTTGCATGGATATTGTTGAACGTCATCTCGCATGTAGGAAAGCTATTAAAGTGTAGGGTTGAGGCAGTACTGGCATAGTTCTTCTTGGCTGTCTTGATGAGAGATTGAATTTATTACAGTAACAAAAAAACAGGTTCCCTGTTAACTTTGTTTCCAACAGTGCTGTATACAGTGTTGCTTAATTGTGTTGGATCAAACCCAACGAAGTTTTTTCTGGGTGAACTGTGCATTGTCTTCAGCACATGTGTGCAAGTCCCAATGGTTTCTGTAGGTGAAGTTGCCTGGCAACTTCAACTAGACAGGTTCTAGCCCCAGACACCTTTTATGTTGACCTGCTAAAGCGTAACAACCTGTAAAGGTGTGTCTGAGGCAGGAAAGGTACCGTGTTGGCTATGTGTCCAAAATATAAAGAATATCTGGACATTCCCTCTTGTTTTTGACAGTACCCCATGTCACTTCTGGAGTTCAAAGCTGACTCAGAGTCTTTAAAGCTTACCTGCTTTCCAGGCAGACTCTCCTCCATTCAGGAGACTCTACCTCTATCAAAGTAGAGCAAAAATGATCTTCCAGGTAGGTCAAGTCTTGCGACTTTTATCAAAGAAGCTGTAGACCTGTGTCTGACAGAGACACGGGGGGACTCAGTTCTGTAAAGTCCCTGAACAGTACTGTGCTAGACCAGGAAAGCTGTGCCAAAGCTCTCTGGGATCAGCAGCCTCTGGAAACTTGAAAATGTGTTAATAGACTCAAAGCAGGGTACTGGGCACCATACAGTAAAGAGCCCATATTTAGCAACTGGTGTAGGATAGAAGGCCAAATTCTGGTCTTAGGTTGACATCAGCACAATTGCACAAAGCCAATCTTGTGGTCTTGGAGACTGAACTGTCTGAATGACAGGCAGGAACTTAATCAAGAGTCTTCTGCTTATCCTGTTCTTTATATTGAAAATATTTTCATATTTGCAGACATCCATTTAAATTACTGAATTAAGTTGTTTGGCATTATGGGCTACAATACTGTAAACCTCTGCCTCATTTTTTTCTGCCTCATAAATGAATGGTATTTCAGATATTCATTCTCAGGAAATAGTTCTGCTATAAATAAAATTGCAAAGCTGAGCAGGAAAAGGAGTTGAGATTCTAAAACCGGTGTCTGATCTGACCTTATTAATCATACTTTGGAAAGCAGTTTACCTTTGGGTGTCCTACCAACACCTTCTCTTCTCAGACTCTCTCTAGTTCCTACATCTGTGCTGTTGCCTGTCTTTCTGAAGCAGATACACATGAACATTTATCTGACATGAGTCTTAGCCCAGTGCTTCCTGACAGCGGTGGGAACGGTCGTGAATCAAACAGCAGATTTTCTTTGGCATGTCCAAATTGGAGAATCAGTTGAATGGTTTGGCCCTAAGACAAAGTGTAATAAACCCAAGGAGCATTTTTATTTGTTTTTGCACACATGATGCAATTTGAAAGCCTCCTTTGCTTTGCAACATCAGGGTTGATTTATGTGAGGGGAAGGAACAGCCAGTTCAGGCCTATCGATTTAGCAAATACGGTCATCCAGAATTTCAAGCGTTTGTTGTTTCTTTGTGAGCAACTCCTGTCACTTCAAAGGGGCCATTAGTTGTTGGTTTGCAGATGGTGATAACAACTTTAAAGAAGTTCTGCTGAATAGTAATTTTACTTCCTGCTGACAGATACCACCAGAGTGAGAACAATCCAGAGCAAAGTGGGTGCTATCGTCACTGTGTTGATGAGAACATTGAAAGGAGAAACCACTATTTGGATCTTGCAGGAATAGAAAACTACACATCAAAGTTTGGGCCAGGTAATTGATGTTACAACTTCATCATCTTTTCTTTCTTCAGTTGCATGTTCCATATCAGGGACAGAGAATTGTGAACCTGTGTGATTTGTCTGTAGTGACTTACTGGGAGGAATAGTGAATACTGCAAGATAACTACTGGTGAAGGTGGTATCACAATGGATGGCCAATGTGCTGCAAGGCTGCTTTGATGTACTTGTTTGTGTAGCTAAACTTGGAGGTGAGCCTAGAAGAACAATCTTTACATCTAAATTATTTAGTCTATGGGTGACGCAAGGATTGACTTTTGGATGTTGGAGCTTGTTCCCGAGATGATACCAGCACATATTTTGTACTCACTATTGACCCAAAAATAGAAGAATGTGGGTTCATATCTGGAATTTTGGCTTCTGTCCCCAAATTAAAGAGATTTGGATTTCCTTCCTTTCCCTACCCTCTGCCAGGATTTTACTATTCCACTCACAGTTATTTTGGTGACCAAGAGAAGGTGATGTAAAGATGCTTATACACAGACACACATTCATTCTTCTATTGATAGATATATATTTGTGTGTGTATTATTTACTGGTCAAATAATTGAATGTAATTAATCTAGACAGCTATAATTGCATTCACTTCCTTAGGAAAAATTTGTTCTGCCAACTGCATGCTACTAATTAAAACTTTGAAATACTAGATGACTAACTCAGCTTATTATTTCCTAGGATCTCCTCCAGCAGCTCAAAAACATGACCCACCAGGCAGAATTGTGAATCAAACTAGATCCCGTTCTCATGAGCCTGAAACCTTCCATGCTCATCATAGGAAATCTCAACTGGTGGATCCAAACCACATCAATCTGGCTGAAAGTTCGTATGCCAAGATTGCAGAAATCCAGCAGAGACTCCGGAACCAGGACTCAAACAAGCACTTTGTGAGGTCTCCCAAAACCCAGGGCAAAAATGTGGCCCCTGTGCATCCTGGAAGGGCAGTTAGAAATAAACCTTTTCAAGGGGTGCCCATGCCCATGGCTTCCCCAAGTGCACGGGTGGGCCAGAATCTACCTTACCTTCCCTTGCAATCTCAACAGATTCACAAGAAGCATAAGCAGAGGGCAAAGGAGAATCACCAAATGTGCAAAACCTTCCAGTCTCCAGGGACAGTTGTGGAAAAGGAACATGTGAGAGACCTGCCCACAGTCATTTTATATGAAGGCCAAGTTGGACAAATGATACAAAGACATGAACACCACCACCACCACGAGCACCACCACCACTACCACCACTTCTACCAGACATAGAAGAGATCCCACCAACATCCTCCAAGAATCATCCCACATGAAGGAAATGCATTCTTGTGATACCAGAACTAAGGCATTACTATGATTAATATTATTATTACTCCATTAATATTCAGCTTGCATATATTTTAGAGGTTATATGGAACTCTTGAAACTTACCCTATTTATGTGTTGTGGAACCGCATAGCTTACTCAAACACCTTGTGGATTTTTTTTGTTTGTTTTTGTTTGTAAGTGGCTTGTAAAACAGCAAACAGCCATAGCTTTTTGAGCTGTGATTTAATACAGGTCGTCAACGCACTTCTTTACAAGTACTACTTCCATTGTAATAGGAAAGATACTTCAAACACTCTTGCAGACATCTAGCTTACCACTCTGCTGTATGTCGGCTGATCGCACACAAGCCTTTTATCAGGGGAGCAATGTTCGAAGAGTTGGACTCCAGAGATACTCAGATAATGGAAAATACAAACAGCTGCTACCTCTAGTATTATTCAGATTTTATTTTCTTTTTATTGATTGTAATGTGCTACAGGGGGGAAATTTAATATACTGCGTTCATGTAGCCTGTTTGTGTTCACATCCTTTCAAATTATCTTAATTACGAGGAAATATTGGCTAAACTTGTCAACAGGGCTACGTTTGTATGACTCACACTTTACTTTCTTGGAGATTCTTCATTGACACAAGTACAGTCTGTTATATACTGGGTAATATTTAAATATACTTCTTTTATTTTTGGTTTTTTTTTTTTCTCTTGCTTATTCTCCACTCTGTTTGGGGTAACCATATGAAAAGAGGAGGATGTGAAATGGGGTTTTCCAAAGCATCACTAGACTTTAGTGCTTGGGCCATAAGTATCATTCATAGGGGTTTGAGAAGGAGAGGGGTTGACTGGGGGGTTTGTTTTGTTTAAATCCACAGTTCTTTGTTTTGAGAAAGAATTGAGGAAAATATACTTTCTCACTTTAAATGTTGGCAAATATATATAAAATATAAATATAAATATATATATATAAATATGCACACTCTCAGGTACATTTTGTTGTGTTTTAGAAATCTGTGGTTTGAATATTAACTTTTTTTTTTCCCCACAACAGTGACCTTTTGGAAACATATCCCATGGCATTTTCTTGGTGCCTCCAATTTAAATTTCCCAAGCACCTACCAGTTTGTGCTTCTCCCATTTTAGAGATGATTCAACATGTACAAAAAGTGTCATTCACAATCATTCTGGCCTCTTCTACTTTTTCCATATCAAAGGGCTTCCATTCCATGAAGGAGAATGAGACCACACTCGCAAGACCTTAATGGCTGCTGAGAAATTTGAAGGTCAAAAGCAAATTGGAAAAGTGAAAAAGAAAAGGGTCAGTACATTCAAATTTTGCTTTCTTTGGAGCCCAGATTTATAATAGATTCAGTTGGGTTTTGTACAGATCACCATTTTGCAGGCAGAAACTGACTGAAAACACCTACATTTCTTTTGGAACATTCAAGTAGAGAACTCTTACACGGAAACATAATTGTTCTATAAACATATTTTCTTTCGGTTTTAATTATTTTTAATGTTGTGGTATTTTGTCAATAGTATATATTGTAAAATGTAACTATCCAACATTGATATAAGCCCTTTATGATTAGGGTATTTTTTTTTTCTGACTAGAGTTTTGATCAGTCCAAAATGGGGTATTACCTTATTGCTGACCAGTTTTAGAGGGATGCTGTCCTTTCTAAGAACATGGAGACATCACCTTTTAAAGAACATTGGAAAGCCTTGCCTTTTCATGGAATTTGAATAGAATCACTGCTTCCTGGTAATTAGGTCCATCTCTTGTCTCCCTGGATCAGCAGATATTTAGACTTATTGTCCTCTTTAAAAAATCTGGTTTATTTTATTTTTTTAGCTGTCAACAGCACGTTCTGTTAAATTTAACAAAATGTTTTTAAAATGTGTTTGATCTGTGTGACAACTATACTGTTCTGTTTATTTTAAAATTCCTAAAGTCCAAAAATATTTATATGCAGAATTTTCTGTGTTGAAAATATGAAAAGGCCACAAATTTGGTTAGTTACCACTGAGTTGTTCTAGTCTAAGCCTTTTTTGCTGCTTGTGTATCATTCTTTTTCAATGTATATATAATTATGGACTGCAAAAAAAAAAAAGGCATTTATATGTCTAGTAGAAGGAATAAGCTTATTTATATTATAGTGTTAACAAAGTCTGATGTATTCAAGTGACTTACATTATACCGCATGCAAACACACAGTGTACATTCCATCCAAGAAGGGATGCCATGCTATTTGTTTTGAAGGAGTAATTAAAGCTGTTCTCTTTTCAGTAGATCATATGCCAGAAAGGCTGAGAGGTGGAAATTGTAGTCAATTTTTTAAATGCAGATTATTGCTGAAAACCAGAAAACATTCTGGAAAACTCGAGTGCTTTCAGAACTGTGAGGTTTTCTAAGAAAGGGAAGCAAAGGAGTGTAAATGCTCTTTCACCCAAAGATATTTTGCTGGAAAAGATAACAGCACCAATAACAAAATCCCATCTGATTGAGAGGTGTGCAGTACTTGCTGTGCCAAGCAAACTCTGAAACAGAACACAACTGACTATTGCATTGATTTGTTTAGGTTTATTATGTTTGGAGATTCAAAAGACAAATTCTGCCTTGCTCAGATTCTGTGAAACAAAAATACATTTTAATAACGTGGCATCCCCATACTAAACCTTTACACCAGCCATGTATGAATATACAGTATCTAAATACTGTGTTGCAGTTGTGTTATGTGCATTAAGTGTGAATAACATGTAGCACAGATTCTTTTCACAGAACCTTAAATTTCCGTATCTTTTAAATATGTTTGCTTTTCAGTATTTTGTATAGTAAATATAGATGGTTTTGACTAAATGCTTTATTTATTTAACAGCAAAAACTGTGCCAAGAGAACCCCCTGTTAATTAAAGTTTTACTAGTTCAGAAAGTATATTTCCTTCTTCTTGTTGTGGATTTCAGGGGCTTATTGCAGTTACTCTCAGTGCTTGCAGATCCCACTGATGAAAGAGCTTACATTAATGTTTTTGGGAACAGGATCAGGAAATTACGTATGGACTGGGTGTGCTTTGGTTTTATATTTAAGCTATCAAGTTTCAAAGTTAAATTTCTTGTCCCCTGCTGTTAGACCTGTGTTGAATAACTGACTTTTCATCTTGTTATTAATTCTGAAAACCTTTTTTTAAAAAAAAAATATTATTTTAAGTTGTTCAAAACTATAGCTGAATCAAGATTTAAAATAAATTTGTTTCTGGTTAAAAAAACATTTTATTCTCAAGGGAAAAAATATCAGAGTTGAGTATATTGTTACTATTTAAAAGTAAAATGGAGTGACATCAAGTCATTTCAGATGAAAACTCCAGCCTTTCCACTGACTTTTTTGTTTTTTACACAAGGCAGTTCAGCAAAACAAAACCGATCCCAAAATTTGCACTATTTGCTGAAAAAATTCAATGGAAAAATTTTGCTCACCTCTACCAGCTGCAATTCTGGGAAAGACAGTTTTTTGAAAAGAAGGATTGATAAGCTCTTCTCACAACTTCATGACCACCTAATATGGAGTAAACTAAGCTAAGGCTGTGTAGTAAAATCTCTGTCCCAGTGAAATCTCTGGCAAGACTGCCAGATTCCCACTGGCTGCAGGGAGCCTATAATTTCATTCCAGGAAGGTGGGTTTGAAGTCTACATAATGTGCAGCCAGTAATCTCAGTATTTATTTTTTATGCATCTTACTGCTGATGGGTTTGTAGTAGCTAATATTAAATGGAAGTTTTACTGTAAGATATCAAGCTGGTAAATTAACTAAGATTAGCAGCAAATACTGTGCTTTATACTGATATCACTGGAGGACTTCAAGACACTTCCAAATGTGTTTGAAACATCCACATGTCATTTAATCATTGCTAGAAATGAAGACCCAGTTCTACCCTTGGATGATGAGGTACAGATGCTCCTGGCATATTGGCAGACCAGCCCCTTAGGGCCATATCAAATTAAAAAGCCAAGTATATGACCTCTATAATCATGAGGACAGAATAGCAAGGTTTAGCTGGAGAAGTACCTTAAAGATACAAGTATGTGTGTGTATATATATATGTCTGTGTGTCTGTGTGTGTGTCCTCTGGCAGAAGTTAGTGAGTGGAACAAGATGGATTCTGACAGAGGTGTTTTTTTAAAAAGGGATCAGTACTGTGTATGCTTGACTGTCTACAAGTTGCCACATAAATATACAGATATGATGAATGCATACTGTTCTCCATATGTCATTGTGTACCTCAATTATTGAATGACAGATTTCATTTGTATTCCAATTAACAGGAAAGTTGGGCCCCTTGGGGCCTAGATTATACTTGAGAAAAATTCATCATGCTAGAAAATTTGCAAAAACATTCGCCATAATTTTTGCCTGGAGTACAGGCAAGAATGTTCATGTTTGGAAACATGTCAACTAATCATGTCTCACCTTTAATTACCTTGATGCAATTCATCAAGATCTGAAAATATGTTTTCAAACATGACTTATTCATGGCTTTGCTGGGAACCAAGTCTTATTCAGCATCCTGTTAGTTGTCAGACTTCTTTTTTTAAAATGTACCAAGCAGAAACATGTTTGAAAATCCATGAAATAAAAATTAAACTTAATGTGTTTTCTAAATAGCTTCTGGAAGAAGATTTCTTTCCTAATGCACTTAGCAACAAAACCAGCCTCAAATTATGACATAATAATTTATTTTCTTTGCATATTTGACAGATGTTGAGTTGATTTGATTTTGAAGGGGCTGTTTTGGGATCTTTTTGTGTTGTTGTGTGCACATTTAAAATTTACCCAAAATGGTCTAAAAGGAACAGACATAGAAAAGCAAATAACTTTATACTGAAATTATTCAGTAGACATTGAACTGCATCTTACTTGAAGCTTGGATTATAATTACTAAATAATGAGGTTTTCAATGATGTTTTAATTTACTTTTATATTTTTATGTAATTCAAGACAATTCGATTCTAAATACCATAAAATTACAGGAATCATATGGATGAAGTCTTCTAATTTCTTTTTTTTTTTTTAAATAGCAGGATTTAAGGACTATTCAGGCAGATTACTGTGAGGGTTAGAGCTGTGAAGAAAGACTGGAAAGAGAAGGACAGAAAGATTTGAGAAATGTAGGGATAGCATAGAAACGTCCAACAGAGGGACTGGGGGAGACACACAAGAGGCAGGAAAATGCTGTATGGAGGAGCTATATTCATATTACTTTTTTGAATCTCTTATGGTACATTTATTGCTTATAAAATAGCAACAGTAGTTCATAGAATGCTTTTCACTGGGAAAACTTGAACGACTTTCTATAAGAGGTTGATCTCCAGTGTACAGGGGGAGGCACAAGGAAGGAAAGTTGCAGATAGTCACCACTGGGGCTGTGGCAGAATAAGGAATGATGCCCTGTTTTCCTGAGTCCCTGTCCGAGCCAAGGGAAAATTTTTTATAAGCAGAGGTGTTTCTACAGATGCTTTGAATATTCTTTAGAACATGTTTTGAATAGTGGCATCATTTCTTTTTCTCTTTGATTACAAACACAAATAAGTTGGTCAAATGTTACCCAAAGCTTTGCTGTTTGTCCTGATTTTTCTATACACTAAGCACTAGCTAAAATATGCCTGTGAAATCTACTGACACAACAGATAATCTTTATATCACAAGGAATGGCAGACTGGGCCTGTTGGTTGTCTCATTAGGCTTGTCTCATTTGGGGGCATGAGAGTAGGAAGTTCCAGAATTTTTTCTAAGAATGTTGGAGACATAATATTTAAGGGGCTTCATAAATTTGGCAATGGGCAAACGTTAACAATATCAGGCATGCTGGCAATGAAGTGCACTGCGCTTTCTGGTTTTTAGGACACGTCTATGAAGTGGGATTTGTGTCTTCCTTCGAGTGCCTAGTCCGTAGAGACAAAGCAGATGTAATTACTACCAACTAAGAGATGTACTCTTTTGGTATTGTATTTTGTGGATGAAGATATGGGGTTCAGATCCTTCTGGTGCTAAGTGCTTATTTTTACACTTGTTCCTTCCTGTTCTGTTCTATTCACGAAGTATAGCACGCTGAGGCTTTGTGAATTTTCTAAAGAAACACCTAAAAAACTGGGCCAAACTTGTCCTCAGCTTCATAAATGGAAGCCAGGAGAGCCCCATGCATGTCTTGGAATTTGGACCTTACAAATGCAGTTTGCTATATGAGTCATCATTTTTTCTTGTACTAATTTCAGATATTTGATAAGCTCTTTTTATGGTTTACAAGTTTAAAAAGACAAATAAAACTTTGTAGATTAAAATCTTGTTTGGAGGTTGTATTTTGTCTGTTCTCACTGACAGTCTGTGAATAGCCTTTTTCTGTGGGCTTCAGCTTAAACCTACAAAGTGACTTTGGAGTGGGTGTTTATAGTTCTTTGCTTGCTTGTTCACAGGATAAGACTGTTGATAGATGAATAAAGTGCCACTTGAGGTTGTTAACAACCATGACTGGTAACTCTAGTTCAACTAAGATAAACAGTGAAATGCTATGGCAATTAGCATTAAGGTCTCACTTGGCCAGTGCTGATTTTTAAAGCTGTAGATACAGTGCTTTATAGATATCCATGGCTGGGAGGTCTGGAGCTATTCTCATCCTTGCTCTGAGTGCTGTATGGACTCCTCTGTGGTGTGCACACGACATTTCTGCATGTTCAATGTGCCATTAGGAAGCAGGAGTACAAAAATTGTAATGTCTTGGTCCAAAGCAATTAACCCTCTCACCTTGCAAGGAGTGGAAGGGAGGAAAAGCTCAATTAAAGAGACTTGGAGTTTCCAGTAAGTGCGAAAGTATGAGGTGGAGCAACATGCAGCACTGTGGGCCTCGCATTCCTCCTGTCTCTTTACAGCCTTCTCAGGGAATATTTTTTACTTTTGATGTCTGTAGTCACAACTTGCTGTTTGAATGAGGCCAGACCCTCAGTGGATCTGTGGATGTGACTTCCATAGGTTTCAATGGCAACTTTGTAACGTTGTGCAGCTTTAATGGATCAACAGATGTAAGCAGAGGTGCTTCAATTTACTCTCTCTTGGAATCAGGGTCCTGGGACACTCCTAGCTTCCACTGATCAGGGACAGGGTTTTATAAGAACTTTCCTTGTCTAATAAATGGATGCTAAAATCAATTAATTTAAAGACTACAATCTTGATGTCTTATGAGTCTGAAACATGGAGTCATTTTAGCTAATAACTATGAATTAAAGGAGCAAGTCATGTTTTCGGGAGCAGGGCAAGACTGTCATACCTTCCTCTGCTATAAACATCACCACTGCAGCCCCTTTTCCTATAGTTGAATCAGGAATTCAGCATTCACGGGATATTATGTGTCTGCTGATCTCTCTAACAATAGTTCATGAAGTTTGTTTTACTTGGAGCCTTTGTTCATATATAGATACTTCTTCTATAGCCCACAATTCTCTGAACAGGAGACCTCACCATGAACATCCTGCGTGCCCTGTTACTCGTCTCCCCAAGGATGTGCAGGATGGAGTTACTCCAAAGAAATGGTCCAAAATTTCTTCTTCCCAGCACACAAGAGGTATGTTCACTATGTCTGTGACATCAACAGAGAAAACCTAGGAGGAAAAATGATTCTGAGACAGGTAACTGTCCCTTTTCCTCAAGAGGGGCATCAGTGTCTCACAGTGTCTAATCATTCCCCTTCAATCCCAGTACACTGGGTTTCTGTGGAATATCTGGGATGTGTGACAAGCAGGTGCTTGTACTTGGTAAGGCCTTAGATTCTAGAATGCTCTCCCATCCCTTTAGTCAGTTTGGAAAGATGTCACCGTGAAAATAACTTGAACAAGACAATTTTTTTGCTGTTGACTTTCTGTTGTGCCCTTTCATGGGTTTAAAATCCACTTATCTGAAAGTGAGCAGTTACATTTTGTCCTTTTTCATCATTTAAATGCATCTTCTTGATCTGAAGAAATAAAAGCAATTTAAAAAATTAGAGATTTTGTTTTCATATGTGCTGCCAAGTCTGATGCTGCAAAGTAACTGCTGAATTGGTACAAGCAGTCTGAGAGAGCCAGCAGATTTAGGAAGGGAGAAGATAAACCTTATTATGTTTCTTTGCCAAAGGAGAAAAGAAACGATATTGACTTAAATGTGGGAAATTTAAAAGGGGCCATATGTTCTCACTTTGTGCTTTGTTTCTAATAGATAGACAGAAATCTTTGAAGTGTGGATTGGCACAGTAGGGTGCATGCTTCTGTAGAGAAAAGATGCTAAATGGGGAGGATGTGAGGGGGCACATGAAACTCTATTAGCCATGCAACAGCAAAGAGAGAAAGGCAAATCCAATGATAATGTACATCTGTTTCAGGGAATTTATAAGCTTTGAACATTTTTTATGTGCAGATAAGTGGATCCTTTTCTTACCATAACTTAGAACTTCAAAGCAGATTGTGTGGATAATGCAAATTGCTGAAATATGAGATTTTCCTACAAAGAGGTTTCCAAAAAAGAAAAAAAAAAGAATTAAGGCTAATTGATGCCACAGTCTTTTATGTACAGTGTAAAAACTCTACAAAAATTGATTTTTATGAACTAAGAAATTGATGAAAATATATTGAAGTCTGCTGTTTGCATTCAGGGACTGTAGTTTGAAACTGAGGTTCTGTGAATTAAACATTTGTCTCCGATATCACTACAGCAATATTGTAACATAAATTAAGATATGTAGCCAAGCTGTAATTGTATCAAAGTCTGCCATGTCATAGGAATGTAAAATGCATGAGTGTGGCATGATATGCAACACCTGATGTTAACATCACTGTCAAGGTAGTGAAGCAGGAATTTCTGGGATATGAGAAAAAAATGATTACAAGAGACAAAAATTAATGGGAAGGGGGAGGCAGGAGGTGGAGAATACTGATATGGTTAACCTCAGGATGAATGTGTAACTTCTTAACTGCTCAGAAAAATTAGTTGTTCTCTGAACTGGGAGGTTACAGCCAGGCTTGGGGATGCCAACTGCATTCCAGCTGGGAGATATGAATGTCCCAGCTGAAAGGCCAAGGCTGTGACACTCTGTGAAAGAAATGACATAAGAGACAGGACTTTGAAGACCCTCATTTACTGCATGTAGTGCATAGGGGCACTCCCTTCTCCTCTTGGCAGTCTCGGACTATAAAGCCAGCTTTGTCCTTCTTCCTGTTCCATAAATAGGGGTGTTGAGGCTTATCCTGATGCTGAACACAGAGGCAACCAGGAGTGGGAGCTCACGCTTCTTGCTGAGTCTTTCCTTAATATTGGCTTCATTGGCCAGCTGGGAATCTTCAGTAGATGTTTTTTTTCCTGTTTCCATATGAAAAGACCATCAAAACCTCACTTCTTGGTTGTTTTTTCTTTTATTCCTAAATCCTTACACAATCTTAATCACTGTCTATCATGGCAGGAGATATTCTGGGGAAAATGCCAGGCCTCAATACCCTGAAATAAGCTACATTCCCTCATTCTTCATGTCAGGGCTTGTTCTTCTGCCCCAAACCCACCTCAGCTGAGGTGGGAAGCAGCACCAGCTCTGCCCCCTCACCTCATGCTGGCAATAACTCAAAAATGCTTCCCCCTCTCTCCAACCGGCATGATTGCCCTTAAAAGAGTTGATTTTTTTTCAGCATTTTGGCTCTGGAGGGTGGCCGTAGGATGGGATGAGCACTGTGAGGCCACAGGATTCCTTTCCATCCACCGTCACATGACAGAACTCCCCTGAGGTAATGAAAAAATTAACTTCATGATTTAGGCCAAAATATTCTGTTTTAGGCAATGAGCAAAAGCTGGCAGAGGGTTAAACTTGAGGCAATCCCGCCTCTTCTATTTACAACCGTACCCCAACAGCAGGGCAAGGGCAGTAGGCAGCGATGTTGAAAAGAACAGCTGCATGCCATCAGACTAAAGATAGAAACATGAAGCATGTGGACTAATTAAGTTCCCAAGTGGCAGTGTACAAAGTGTACAGACCAAACAGAACAGTGCCTTCTGCTTGTTTTGATCAACTCTGTTTCTATCACTTTGATGAAAATAACCGCCTGATTTGTCTCTGGCTGTGGCTGCCAAGGGATCCCTCACACCCCGAGCTCGGTCGATGCCGCCCTCGTGGTGGCCATTGCACAGCCAGGGAGTGACTGTGGCTCCCCATGGCTGCAAGGGGGCCAGTCAGCAGCACTGACTGCCAGGGGAAAAGCATGAAAAATGTTCAGAACTTCTGAATTTAGTTTCTTTCCTTTTTTTTTTTTTTTTTCCAGTCAGATATAGTATTAGACACTTTCACCCTAAATAGGATGAAGTGGGCATGCTCTGACCAGCTTAGCACAACACCATGGACTTTAATTTTTTATTTTTCCTCTTCTGATGTCTTGCAGTCATTTCTTTTTTTCCTTCAGGGGGCCCAGCAGTCTCTTGGTTAGGTCTGTCAGCTTGCTTGCTAACTGGTTTGTAGCCCTGGTAACTTTTGATGTAGACTGCATGGGAACCAGAACATACCCCCACCACCCCTTTTTTTTCTCAGAGTTCTGAGTAGAAAACTACCTTAAGGATAAACATGAAGAAAAAAATTAATCTGAAAATCATCTTCCACGTGGAAAATGAATTTGTGATGTTTCAAAGTCTCTTATGTTCCAATAGGAGGCAGAAGGGACACTTTAGGGCAGTAATCCCACGAGCCGCTCCAGCAAGTTCCAAGAGAGAAAGGCTTGGCTCAGCTGTGGTTTTTGCAGTTTATAAGTTGTAAAGCTTGAGGGGCTGGGGCAATTTTGAATTTTTTGCTTGTAATGATGCTCAGACTGAAAGATGAAAATGCTCAATGTGAAGAGATGCTCTTTCTTTCCTTCTTGAAAGCGTAGTGGTCAGCTCTAAGTTTGCATTGCTAAACTGCTTCAATTAGAAGCATAGGGCAGACTACAAGTTTTCTTTTATTCCAGTACAGCATCCAGTGAATTCTGAAACTTAAATTTAATTCTATTTTAATTCCAGACTTAATCTCTTAGCTCAAACCTGGAGTTTTCAGAAGGTAGTGTCATTGATGGTTACTTCATTCATCATCACCAGTACTGACATTATTGTAAGATACAAACACACTTTCTTTATTGTGACCTTTCTTTCCAAGTTGTGCTTGTTTTAATACTTTTACAGTCCCATGTTTCATTCTTTGAGATCTAAGTGCTCAACCCTAACTTGTTTAACTGCAATCCACAAGTAACTGACTCCTTGAGGAAATTATGGGTCAACAAAGCTACATCTTCATGCACAGGCCTGATGTCCTGTAAGCTGTCAGTGCTCACTGGAACATACAGAACATATTGTCAATGCTGCTGTGCTGTTGATGAGTTCAATTAAATGACTATAATTCTTTACAGTAAGGGCTTAAATTGCTCATATATTTTTCATGATTGGTTTTCAAAATTCTACCAATAGACGGTTAGATACAATTAAGTCCTTAATCATTTTGTTTGATACAGTATAGTACTTCAATTAACAGCAAGAGTTTCAGCTCCAATATCCTATAGTGGCCACTTGCAGTAGATTGATTTTTTTTCTCTTCCTTGTTCTCTTACTGCTGAAGGAGTTCAAACATCTAATTCCTACTTCTGAGCTTCTCAGGTAAGGAGAATACTGTGTAGATAATATTTTTAAGTTGAGGGGTATAATAGTTTGAAGGGTGCTTAGGTCTTTAAAAAGATATGTGAACTGGTTTTCTCCCTTAATTGCAAGAGTCCATTTGGGGAAGGGTAAATGAGAGTGATGTTACTGTGGTACTATGCACTATAGTTGTAGTGCCAAGCAAAAAATACAACATACCCACTGTTTTCTGACAGATTTCAGAGCTATTGGAAATATTTGACAGAAGTATTTGGATCACTGCTTGTTATCTGCCACTGTGGAGGAAGTGGACCAGTTTCCTTAACCAGGGTTTGCAGCTACATGAGATCAGTTAATTAGGCTAGTAATGAGCAGGTTTATTTATGAAATTTCTGGAGATGACTTTGCCTCATAAAGGCCCCAAATCTGCATTACCAAATATTACCAAAATAGGTAATGCTTGCAGGTACTTTAGCTTAGCAGTACAGTTCTGACAGCAGCCAGTGTTGCATGTGTTTAAGGGGCAGGATAAACTTCTGAACATCAAGAAGTTACTTCCCACAGCTTCTCAGCAGAGACTGCCTTGAGGTGTGCAGCAAACAGGTGTTCCTGTCCTTTCCAGTATCCCAATCCCTTGTGCTGGGGTCTGGTCTCATTGTTATAGTTCTGGTGATTCTTTTTATTCTTATTAAATGCACAGTATTTAGTCCTCTACTTTTGTTTGTGGTTATGTATTAGTCTTTTAACATGAGGAAGGATTTCAGGGAGGGAAGGTCTTTCCCTTGGGGAGCTACTGGATGTGTTCAAGCAACTTAGTGGGGTGTCAGAGGGTCTTGGCAGGACTGCAAGGAGGCTGGAAGGAGTGCAGGAGCAGCAGAAGCTGTGGCCCAGCCTTGGAGTGCTTCAATCCCTGCTGGCTACAGCTTAGAAAGTCCTGGGGCTGCATGAAACCATGGCTAGAAATAAGGTTTGTTCAGGCTGGAGAACTTCCCTCGCCTGAATGCATCCAGACTGGTAGAGAAGTGACTGCTGCTGCTGCAGACAAGGGCATAGTTTGTGACTAGATGTAGGCATCTTAAACTGGCACAGTGCTGCTTGAGAATTTAATCTGCTTCCTTTACCTTTCTGTCTCTAGTCTGCTGCTATACAGCTTTACAAAACTAATAAGGGCTTCTTGCAACTGAGTTGATACTGAGAACTATTTCCTTAAGAATAGGCTAATGCTTAATGAGAATATTTATGGTGATTTGACCAGGCCTTATTTTGGGCTCAAGAAAAAAGGGGGATAAATATGGCTTATAGATGGTGTGCTTTTCAGTGTTTGACCTGGGAAACAAAGGGATCACACAGGATTTCACTTGGCTAATCCTTATACCTCCAAACACTTCTTTTCAAAAACATCTGATAGGCAGCCTGAAAAAGGGGCTATAGAGTGGGACTTGAGCACTAGCAGCAAAGCTGGGGGGAGGAAGTGAATGTGATACTGATAAGCATTACTCAATGTTCAACCTTCAAGCACAGCAAAACACTAAATTATTGCGAGATTTCTTTAAGTGATACAAGTAACATTGAGAACACTTTTTTTCTGTTAAACATTTTAATCCTGGCACTCTTGGCCAACTAATAACAATAGTGAAACCAGAAAGATTCACCTGTGTCTCAGAGATCAACAGGCAATTTCTCTAAGGTAGACTGAGTCAGTGCTTTGACAAGGAGAGAATCTCACTGGAATATTGTTGAAAGCAGAGAGCAGAATAACAATGAGTGTCAGGAGCACTGGATGCTCAGAGGAGTTGAATGCAGAGGGCAACAGTGACAGAGATTAAACTCCAAAAGGTAGAAATAAAATGGTTAAGTCACACACACAATTTTTTACAGTCAGAAGGTGCTGCAAAAATCTGCCAAGTCTGTCAAAAAAGCCTGTACTAACAATGGTATTTTTAGGCAATATCGTTCTCCTCAAAATCCACATTAATTCATGAGTACTTTTTTTCCCCTGACACTCAAAATATCTGCTGGAAAGCCTTTTCTGTTCTTATGCAAGTGCCTGTCAGCCAAGGGGAAAGGACTGATGCTCTGAGGCTTCCATTTTCAAACCTGGCATATTTCAGGAACCATCTCTGAAAACTCAGTGTTCTTTGGTAAGAGGCACCCTTTTTATGTGGTTGGCTCTAGCATGCCAGGTAATTATTGTTTTTTTGTCTAATGTGTATTTTGATTGTACAGGCAGAAAGAACACAATATAACCATATACTGAACCATCTTTTAGCCTTGGTACCTACAAACTTGCTCAGTAGTGATTGCAAAGACAGAAATGGTACCATAAAATGGACTCAGGTGTTTGTTTTGTTTTAAGCACTTGAGAGGCATAAACTATCTTTCAGTTTTCTTCAATGTTCCATTGACAGTCTATAGGTTTGGATCTTTCCAAGAGAACAGAAGAGGTTTTGGGGTTGATCCGTGTCAATTATTTGCTCTTTAGTCTTGGTCTGTTTTAGCTTGGTTTCTCAGTCTTTCAAAGTAAGTTTCAAACCATACCATTGGTGGAGAAGGGCTTTCTCAAAATATAAGCTTAATAAAAGGTTTATTTGGTGCAAGCTTAACTAGATAACGATTGCTTCCTGTTTGGTGAAGATTGGCTAGCAAGGGTTGTCTCTTGGCTCCCTGCACACTTTGAGCCAGAGGAGATGGTACCCTGTCAGCAAAGCTGATTAGGTTTCATCCACATGCAGTCACATCTGTGAGTTTTTGCAGAGCCATCTTCAAATACTTCTTTCAGAGACAGACATCAACATGGTTTATGCCAAACTTAAATTAGAGGTCAGTCAGAACCTCACAGGCTTGAATAAAATAAAACAAGGTAGACAAGGTTTAGCTATTAAACCCCTCTGTACTAAGGCTTAGTTGCCTGACAGAATTAGCATCACCTGGGCTCCACTGAGTAATAAGAGCAGGCAGGCAGCTGTATAGGTGCCACTGGGCAGCAGAGTAATAGAGAGCCCTGGAGAAGCTTCTGTGGCAGTGGAGGGCAGTTACAGGATTAGACACACAAAACCCCATCCAAACTCACAGCAAAATCAAATGGCATCTTTCCTTCTACTGTGACAGAAGCTGGATCAGGCCTTCCATGAATTGTAATGAATAGTTATATTAATCCACTGCTATGTAGCTGTTAAAATCCTGCATCTCCTTCGCTGGGATGACGGTGCAAGGCTAAATCACCATGGATATTCGATTGCATTCTGGCTCATGTAGCTGTAAGAGCATTACGAGGCAGCATTTTATCTAAGAAGAGTGCTCTCTACAGTACTCACAACAAATCTCAACTTATTGAAACTCCAGTGATTAAATGTTTTACAGGCCCCTGCAACATCAGAAGACTCTGTGAAATAGGCATGGCTGCTTTCAATATGATCTCATAGGGATCTGATTACCATTTTGGCTCTCTTCTCATAGTCACTCAAGTGGACCTTCAAGGAAGTGTAACCCTTTCACTTTCAGATTTTCTCGGTGTGCAAAACACTTGCTCAAGGGTAAAAGCCTTGAGTACAAAAGCTGTGACACTGGAGCCAAACAGTGAAACTCGTGGTAACTGTGCTGGTCTTGAGCACAATACAGCAAGAAATGAGATTAGAGTAGCTATATGTGTCATTTTGGAAAAATTCAGGTCCAAAACTGAAAATATAGCAGAAAGTCTGGATTAAACACATTCTTGCTGAATTGGGTGTGGTTAAGTGTTTGACATATGTTCTTGTGTTGGCACCAATTATTGATAAAATTCTGTTTGAAAGGAGTAGCTGACACTACAGTACGTGCAGAGCCTACGCGAATCCAGTTGCTTAAAATGTAGTTCCTGCAGATTAACAGTGTGACCAAAGTTTTCATTCCCCTCCTTTTGGAGCAGTCACATTACAAATGCACATCAAAGAAAATGAGCTCTGTTCTGACTTACAGTCTAGGCATGTTCCTGACAAACCACATCTGATGAAGAGTCTTAAAGAAATAGCACAAGCAACACTCCCAGCAGCAAAACAACAAAAGGGCTGGCCCCTTCCACCAATAAAGGGAGCCTGGTTAATCAAAGGATTTTGTACCAGGGAGAGGAACTGTGTGCTTTACGTTGAAGCAATGCAGTTGAATGATACATATGTAATGACCTACCTCGGCAGCATTCGAACAAATCACATTTAATTACATATCTTTTCCTCCCATGATATTCTTCTCAGTTTCACTGCAGTCTGGGAAATCAATAACAAATGTTCATTTTTAATGTCTCTGTTCTCTAGCCTTGGATTAATTATGCACATTCCTTCTGTCCTTATAAGGACAGGGCAGCTCTTCACTTCAAACAATGAAAGCAAACACGCAAAGAAAACCTCCCTTCTTAGTATTCAAAACAATAGGAACATGAATTAAGAACCAAATCTGGTCTTTCCTATTGTGGTGTGCAGCACCTTCTGATAAGATAAGCCTGGCTTCCTCCCAGGGCTATTGGCACTTTTTGTGACTGTTATGGTGTTGAGGAAATCAACTTTGATTTCATGACCAGAGTTAGCTGCCGAGTCAAGCACCCGCAAGGAATTGGGGCAGCTCTGTTTTATTGCTGGCTATTTGCTTCCATGGCCAAACCAAATAACATCTCTTATTGCACAATTCCTTTATCTACAGCGTAGGAATGACCACGCTTTTGTAAATCCCTCTCAGTGACCTGTGAATGAAAAACTCAGCACAAGCAGAGTCATTATCAGCATTAGTGAGGTGACGCCAGGGTTCGTGACACTCCTTGTGTGCAAAGTCACAGGTGCAAAGCAAATGAGCTCTTTAAATAAAGTGTGTTCCTCCAAGACACTGCAGTTTAGGCACCAGGACCCATATTTAACAGACTGCAATGAGACGTGGCTTGATGTTTTACCAGGAACAAAATATTTATACAAGTTTGGTGAAAATAGCGAAGATTTTCACATATTCATGGGGAAAGCAGTAGTATTTCTTTAAGGGAAAAAAGAGCAAACTACAAGTTCCCCTGGTCTTGGCAAATCATGAGGCGTTTTTCATTTTGTAACATCAAAGTCGGCTCCTCTTCTTTGATGTCTTCGCATGCTGTTTAAGGTAAAGCATGAATGAAGAAATGTCAATCTGCAAGGTGTCCATGTAGTTTATGCTGAACACTGAAGAGGACTTGTAGATAAAAGGCAAACACAAGGTTTGATAATGAATGTCCAACAAGGAGGTGTGCATATCTAAAAGGAAACACTCAGCTGGAGAACAGCTCTGCAAACCTCAAAACTCTGCTTAGCCCAAGTTTAAGAGATTAAGAAAAAGTGGATTTTTTAAAAAGTGTAGAATCAAGATGGGAATTTGGCAAAAAATCCTTGTTGTTCTACAAGAAATGAATGTTCTGTCAGTGGTTTTACCTAACAATAATGAGTGTACCACCCACTGTGCTTAATTTGAAAAGATATAATTTAGAGAAGATGCAGAGTTAATACTGGGAAAAGCATCAGAGAGGAAAGTATAAACCAGCAGTTCATTTTGGAAATTTAGAGTGGTTGCTTTGTGGTCTCTGGTGTCTCAACACTGACAAAAGATGTGTGCTGAATCAAACAAAGGGAAGTGTCAATTATTTAACTGGGTTTGTACCTAGGATCTAGAGACTGTAATGGAGTGATAGTCACTTGGGGAGGCTAAACAGTTTTGGGAAGGCATATTCTGGATCCAAACCAGATATTTTTCATGAGGAGAACATCCAGTGATGTTACTGGAAAATTAGCTGTAGAAGGGGGTGTTACTACTGTATCTTCTTGCTGCTAGTATTGAATTTAAGTTTCTTTTTCATTATTCTTGAAGCTGTAAAAGGTTGTTTTGATGAACTGTGTGTGCTTTGCTTGATTTACTCACAGAGCAAGTGCACCGGGCGCGTTGCCCTGGAAAAGGGAGCACCCATGGGGGCTGCGATGGGAGTCCGGGCTCTCTGCCAGTCAGTCTTTTCCTTTGCTGAGACAGCTCTGTGGGCTTGGAGTCTAAAATGTATCAACGTCTTAATATTACCATCTGTCTGCTGGAAACTAGACTGAGACTGCAAAGTAGCTTTGATTAATGAACAGGGCATAAAACTCCTGCAATGGGTACCTGTTGCAATGGGGGGTATCTGAGTGAGTAATGTATACAGGTGAGTTCCCAGGCATAGCCAGGCTCCTTTGGTGTGTATTGACCTGTATGACACTAAAATAAGCCTTTCCTGTTAAAATCAGAAATATGTGTCAGAACACAGAGATGACTGGATGTTTCCTGTGTGATAGTTAAGGAGTAGATAGCCACAGAAATCCACTCACTTAAATTCTTATCAGGCTTTTCTTCTGTCAGTTGAGAATAATCAGAAGAAAACAATATTTAATAGAACTTTGAATATGGGGAAGAGACATGCACAAGCACAGAGTGACTTTTTTTCTGTTTAAGAACACATATCATTCAGAGCTGCCCAAAACTCCCTGGAAATTTTTCAGCCTTGGGATGATAACTTATAATAGAAAAATGAGGGTTATAATGCATGGGAGCATTGACACTGTATCTGTTTTCATTCTTACATGAGGGACATCTTGTGAGAAGATAACAATATTAGTAGAGAGAACGCCTACATTTTCTCTGGAAAGCTATCTATGTGTCCTAAGAATCATCTCTTGTATTTCTTGAACTTTTCTTCCTCTCCATTCTACTTTAACAAAATAATGTGCAGACAAAAAATAAAATCTGAATAAAAGAGGACCTTTTCTTTCATCCAAATCTCCCTGTCAGACTCAGATTATTTTGGCTGAAGAAGATTAGGTGTGGAAGAGTGTCAGGGAAAGTCCAAAGTCAACAGCCAAATATATTTTTTCTAAGTTTAGGTGAGACAAAAGTGAACAGAGATTATCTGATTGTGAGTACTGTGAGTTGGCTATAATACATGCTGATTTACAGAGTACAGACATATAAAAATGAGATCTGGCATAATTTTAAGACTCAACTGTTTAATAATTTCTCTAAACTTGGATTTTTAATTTTTTTTTATAGTTTTATCATCAACCTGTGGGTTCCATGTCCATTAGAGAAATGCCTTGGAAAATCCAAGAATGGGAAAGCTTCCCTGGGAATGGTGTGCAACTGCACTACCCTTTGGAGAACTGTTGATAAAAATCCTACCAAATGCCATTACACACAGGTAGAGCCTCACTGACCTATTCCCTGCAAAAGCACCAGGACCTTGTTTTGGGGGTTGAATGGAACATGGGAGCAAGAAAGAAGATCCTTGTGAAACAGTGGGCACAGGAGCAGAACTAACACTGACCATTATATAGGAGCAGAAAAATAGAGGGTGGTATCTTTATTCCTGCATCAAGCACTCCCAAAGATCTGTAGTCAAATCTCATGCTTTCAGGTGCAAATGTGCAGCAGAAGAAATGTTTTTGTAAAAATCTGACTGATCAGGCTGATGCCACAGCAATAGGAGCAGCTGAAATACTGTGTGTTGTTGTAAGCTGCCATGTGACATCTGAGATCTTTCAGCTTAAAGTCTAAAAGAAATGTCTGAAATCTCTTGCTGGTATTCAAAACTTAAACTTAATTTGAAGTGTAATTGCATCAGATCATTCTAAAAAATAATAACAATACACAAGAAAAGAGAAGACAAAAGTACTCCCAAAACATTTTCAAGGACTTCAAGTGTGTTTCTAGTGCAGTGATGGGATCACACAGACCCTCAAGTTCACTTTAGCTGCCTTCGGTGCAGGTGCCAGGGAAGCTGTCACAGCATGAAATTCAGCCCAAACTGTAAAACCCATCTGGGCTGCTGAGCATTGCCAAGTCTGTCCTGTCACAAAAGCACTGAGCCAGAGCCAGGCTGTGTTAAGAACAGTTTGGTTGTCTGAATGCAACCATCACACCTCCCATGGCATTGTAGGTATTTTCTTCGCTGTGAGCCACGCTAATATGCTGAAGGATTTGATCCACTATTCGTAGAAACTGTTCCAGTAGACAACAGTGTCAACCTCAGTATTGCATTTACAGAATGAAATTTTTATTTGGATTTTTATTGTTGTTTTTCTAAAGAGTTGCAGTTACACAGAACTCTGGTCTGAAGCTGACATCATTTTGTCACAAGTATCTTTTTAGTCAAATTAAGTCCCATTCTTATACAGAATTCATCTTTGTGGTTGAGCTGTTACAAGGAACACTCGTATTCACTTTATTTGTCTGGTATATATCCAAATATTTGCTGGGAAATATAATTTTTGAGAAGAGAGATTAGCTTTCAAGCTCTGAGTCTTTTAAATGTCATCTCTGTGAAAACTGACAGTCGGTAGGTGGAGAGTTAGTATTGTCTGACAACGATATTCATGGGGAGCAACTTCAAAATGCAGTGCAGAAGAAAAGAATTTCAGGACTCTCAAAAGACTTTGGAAGTAAGAAAGTTTTACCCTTCAGCACTGAGAAGGCACTGTATTTGTTCTAGGAGACTTAATCACCTCATTTTGTTATGATCCTCTCTGAGTTCAATTTCTTCAGACAAAGGGAATTGGAATAGGATTGGCAGATAAGGGGTGATCTTGACATTTGAATCCTTAAAAGATAGAAGAACCAGTGGATAAATTAGTTCAAAGTATATTCTCTTTCTCAGAGGGTTGGACTCCAGCATTCTTCAATGGAGTGCCACACTGCTTCAGCTTATGGTGGTGATGGTGATGATGATTTTTTTTGTATCCTGTGTATTTTAGTTGGGCCTAGAAGCCCTGTTCAGCTTCACTTGTGTGAGGCACTCCATACAAATCTTATGCAAAGATAATCCCTGCTTAGCAGAACTGATCTGTTACAGAATCTGAGTTCTGTTGTACTCCAGCTCTGAAATTCGGGGCCATTGTCACAGGAAGGCAGATGTCTCTATGCAATAGCAAAAAAAGTGGGGATCTTCTTACAGTTTCTGACACTAGAAAGGTATGTGACAACCAAAGCCTCCCTTCTTCCCCCATTTTGAAATTTTTTATCCGCTTAATCCCTTTTATATAAATTTTAATTTTTTTAGCCTTAGGAGCTTTGATCTGTTTTGTCCCTCCCTAGAGAACAGCCACGGTTTTGTTCTGTCCCTCCTCTTATTCCTTTTGCCTTTATATCCTTCTGTCTTTATATTTCCTTCCTTGTTCAGACAGTGTCATGTATTGTGCTTCCTGAACCTGCAACTTCCTTCCATGCTCATAACTGTGCCTGTTCGAACACTGTCCCCTTTGCCAGTTCCCTGCAACTGCTGCAGCTGCAGTGCAGCCCACTCCTGGGGAACACCCTGAATGGGAAACAGCTCCTGGCTCATCCCCTGCACGTTGTCTCCAAATAGTTTGCTGCTCTGCTTGGATTTTAAAGCTCCTTGGATCCACCTCTCTCTCCTATAGCACAGGAAACTCTGACAGCACTTAACAAGCAATGACTGGCAATAATAAGAAGAGTCTTCAAAGAGTTATATTTACATGTAAAATGCACAGGGACATTTATGTACACCAGATGGCCCAAAGCAGGTGGATATTATAATGTAGCTATGGTTTACTGCAATGCCAGAACAGGAGAGTGATGTTGTTACTAAAGCAGCACCTCGGGGTCCTAACCTGGGCTGTGCTATGACTCCTGTTTTACTGGCACTGTACAAATGTGTCATGTCAATCACTGACACGAAGAGCTCACAATCTAAACAGACAAGATAATTACAGAATGCAGTGGATATGGAAAGACTTTCAAAGGTCCTGCAGCCTGCCAGAGGCAGAGCTCTTACTCCAGCTCAAGGCATCTTAGTACAAACTGAGCCTCTTAGTCATTAGTCCTTGCTGCTGTTTGTTTATTTGCCGTGGATCCCGTAGGCTGCAACCCCCAGCCCCTTCTGTAAGCAAAGGGATCATTAGGAGCAAAGCACCTTAATCTTTTAAGGGCTCTGTGTGTTAGTTCTGAAGAATGTTGTCATGGCAAAAAATGGAAAAAAAAGTCTTCAAAGGGGACTGATTTGGGGCAGCAGCAAAGGTACAAGGCTTTGGGTTTATATCATACTTCTAGGTGCAGCTGTAAGTTTTTTTGTCACCCTTTGCATGACTAAGTGGACCGAACCCATTGGATGCTGCAGGTTGTGCTAATTCAGAGACTATTCAGACCTCAGCTGTGGTGTTTGTGGAGCGTATCATGCCTGAAGAACATGAGCAGTTTCCTGAGTGCTTCTGTCTGAGATTACTCAAATGGGGTGTAAGTGAAATACGGAATGATCTTTAGAGGGGATCCTGGGATAAACAGCACAGGAGGGTGGAGTTTGTCATACAGAAAAGGTTCAGTGAGTCCATAGAGAAATGTGGTGCAGTGGGAAAAAGCTTCTGGAAAGGGAACTCCTGCCCCTAACCTGCTGCAGTTCAATGAGGTATCTATAAGCATGCGCACACCAATACTTTGATTTTCAACAAAACTTCTTGAAGGTAACACACAGAAGGTTATTGAAGACATTGCCTTTCAAAACCATTGATGGATAGGTTATTTTATTGAAAACTGGCTAAGAGACAGGAAATAAAAGTCTGGGTTAAAGGTCACTTCTCCACTGCTGGAGACAGAATGTTAGTCTGGGTGCACCACTGGCCTAGTCCAATATTTCTTATGTTCTTGAATCAGTCACAGTCTTTTTTCCAGAATAAGTTTGTAAGTGGCCACATGAATGTCTTCCACATTACCTAGAAGCAATTGGACTATTTAGTTCTCTGTGTTTAGTCAGGAGGGATTTGCAAAGTGGTATCTACATTATACAGAACTACAGAGTCAACTTTGGGCCATCCTCGTTAGCCTAGCTTAGGAACTTTTGAAGTAAATGCTAAATTCCAGACCTGCTGGATCTGGATGTTGCTGTCTTGATCTTGGAGCACTTTGCAGCTAATTTACTTGTGGAGAGACAGTTCATTTTTACTGTTTCTGAATTTTGGTTTAAAACTGCGTTAGACTGTGTACCACTATCTTCACTGAATGCCTTACTGAAGAAATAATGGGCAAATGAGCTGTCAGAGACCCAAAAGGGATGATTGTAATTTTCAGTTTATTATGAGGAGAAAATACATCTGGAGTGATCAAAGGTAAAAGCTTTGCCCTCCGGAGCAAAAGCAGCCCCTATGATGAGCAGACATATTGTGGCACACCTGGAGGTGAGCCATGGGTCAGATGCCTGAGTCTTATACTTTAAAATTTCCATTTAGAGGAGGGGAGTAAAAGTGAGAGTGAAGCCAAAAGAGGGGCAGGAGCTGAAAGGAAATAGAGTAGTGATTAAAACAGACTGAAGGATTCCATCCCCAGCCAGCACAACTTTGCTGCTGGGTCTCACATGCTGCCACAAATTTTCAAAACTAACAACAACCTTGTCTCACTACAGAAGAAATAAAACAAACTTTAGCTCCTGCTCCATCTCAGATTGAGACTTTTCAGTGTCAATCAAGTTGGGAGTTTTTTTGACAGAAGTAAGAATTTTCCAACATGTTATGGAAGAAAGGAGGAGCAATGTGGAGTCTGCTTCCTTGTAATCTGAGGCACTGGGAACTATATTTTTAAGTATGTTTGCCTCCCAAAATGGGAGCCTGGAAGACAAGCAGAGCAGGAGCATGTGGGTCTGTGACACCAAGGCAGCTGGATGGAACCTTGAGCCCCAAATAATCATTTGATATCACACCATATCATAAATAAAGAGAATACAACAAATTACCTGAACAGAAGAATGGGACATCACAGCTGTGACAAGAAGTTTCTGAGATTGGAGACAATTGAACTAAAGAAAGTAATTGCTACCACAAAATGCCAGTGAAAACAAAGACAAGAACACAGCTTTGTTTTTGAGAATGAGAGGTCTTCGTGCTCTTGATGTATTTAACACCTCCTATGGACATGAATGTCATTTAAACTCCTGCAGGTCCAGCAGAAAAAAAATCTATAATAGATGGAATTAAAAAATACCTGCTCAGGATGATGAACCTCTAAAGAGAAATGTCTTTTCCAGTAGCTTCGTTCCTTAAAGAGTATCCAAACCAGGCACCTGAGGTACGTCCTGGGCTGTGATGGGGTAAGAGTGCAAAAGGTGGGCAGCTTTCTGTGGGCCTCAGCTCTTACCAAAAAGGTGCTGTTGAGGGAGTTTGGGTTGGCAGGATGGACTGCAATGCTGCATAGATGCTGTGCTGTGTTGGAGTCTGTGTAACTCTTGTTTACCATGCTCTGTTGTTCTGTGGAGGGTCAACAGTTGTAGACGGAGAGAGTCCTGGGCACACCCCACCCCACAGAGCTGATACTTATGTCTCTTCAGTGCTAACAGCAGTTCTGGCTCCCTGCACTCTTTCTGACTCCCGGTTCCTGAAAGCAGACTGATGAGAGCTAAGCAGATTTGTCCTGGTGCTTTTAACCCCCTCATTCTTTCTCTTTTAATTCTGCAAATGCCATATGAAAGAAAAGGGAGTATCTACCTAATTTTAGGCTTGGAAACTGGGGAAGGCATTTGATTAAGATGTCATAATATGTGTTCCAGTTTAAGTTACAGAAGAAACCTAAAAGAAGGTTAGAGTGTTCAGAAAAAGCTTTAGAGATTTTTTTTCTTTAGATGTGCTGTAACTTGACATTAAAGATGCTCCTAATTCTTCAAGTACAGTCAATGCAGACTTCTAAATCATTTGTTTCTATTCATGCTGAATTACTGCCACATGGAGTGGAAGCCAGTGAATAACTCTCTTCCCTTACTCTCCTCTTGATAAGCCTCGCTCAACCCCCTTACCTTGGTGTAAGGAATACAGAACTAAAGTTTCATCAGGTCTAATGAAGTCTTGCCCTTTACAGATCCAAATTCACCTCTTTTTTTTCCCTTCTCTCTGAAGCGCTTCTTGGTAAAACAACTGAGCTGAATTAGGTTCTATTTTAAAATGGCCTGCTGCTGACAGCTTCAGTTCTACGAGCAGTTGAAAATGGCTGGCAAACCTTTATACAAACAGCATGCAAAACATCACACAAAGCCCAGGGAAGAAATGGCTTTAGATGTAGGGATTATAAAAGAGTGAATACAATTTTAAGATAAAATACAAGTGATTAAGTTAATGATGGATAATTTCATCAGTTTGAAAACTATAATTAATAGGAATTAATTGTATATTTAGACATTTAGCATAGCTCCACTAAAAACACTACATCAAACATAATGATATTGGAAGCCTATATAATGAAGAAATGATCCAGATGTTCATAAAAGCCTATAAAGCTTTAGAAAAAAAGGGACTGCATGAAGAAGCTGTAATGATAAAAAGATGCCACTTGCTGTTCTGCTCTTCTTTTAAATACATCCTTTCTGAAATAATGATTATCATTTGCACTTTCATCTTAAGTGAAATAGCATATGGCTTTGGCTGATTAAAGCCCCCTCCTGGTATTAATCAGCATCTTAGTATCATGTTTCTAATGGAGGCAGCAGTTGCCCTGCTGATATTGTAAGCTTTTTAACAACATCTAAAGTCTGTGGATCACTGCTGCTGGCAAGAAATAGCTTTGAGCCTCCTATGTACAAGACTATTGCAAAGATGTCACTTACAGGTGCAGTTTATATGAGCTTCTACAACATATTGTATTTTAAACATTTGCTGAAACTTAAAGTTTGATAATTACCTTTAATAAGTAGTTGCCATTTTTTAAAAGAAAATCAGATAACTTTTGGGCCTGGCAACATAGAGACATCATGGAACCAGAAATCACATGCTGTAGGGAAGTGTTTGTGTGCTTTGATTGCCTATAAATCATCAAGTCTGCCTGCATGGCCACCACCCTTACCCTCGCCCAGGCCAGCAGCGATGCTCTCAAGCTGACCTGACAGCTGTGGCACAGCCCCATGCACAAATGGCCACACACAATGGCAAAGCTTGGCTTAGGAGTGTTGCAGATTTGTCACATTATCACAAAAATGCCAAGGGAGACCTGCAGGCAGAGCTGTGGTGGAGTGCAGCAGCTACACGACCACCCAGGTGTGGGTGCTCATTGCTGGAAGGGCCCTGCCCCTACAACACCAGGCCAGAGGGAGTGCAGGGAGTCCAGACCGTGGGATTTAAGGGAGCCTGGACTGTTCTCTGACACAGAAATACAGAGAGATGGGGGTGGGGGTTGCTTGAGTCTGGCATTTCCCACAGGGACTGTGCCAGTCTCAGCTCAGCTGCAAGGCAGGAGAGGAGCCCTGGGCAAACCCTGGAGTGAGGGTGTCAGGGTGTCCTACCACACTTCCTGAGCCTGGAGGGGCTTTGCTTGTTCCTCTTGAGACTTGCTCTCATTTACCACTGAGATTTAACGATGCCCTCCAACTTAGTTACCAAACTTGCTTTGTTTGTGCTGAATGGTAGACCAACCAAACAAGCACAGAACAGCAAGAAAATTGATGTTTACAAAAAAAAATTTAATAAATGTTATTACTTCAGAGATTTTCAAAGGAAGGAATGTCCTGGTAAGGCTGACAAACCAGACAGGTCTTCAGCACCATTTTTTTATGCATGAGGCAGTTCACAAGACTTGTTATCTTGTGTGTCATAGTGATAATAGTTTACACATATGGATACCTTCCCAGATCTGGTATTTCTGCCTTAGCACCTGGGAATCCTGTTGGACGCTGCTTCCATTTTCTGTTTGATGTAGCTACCCTAGGGCATTGTGGATGCATAAAATCCTTCAGCACTCCACTCCTTTTCCCTCTGGATTGCTGTATTAAAAAATGTAGCATGTAATGCTTAATTCTGTTTTACAAAGACATTTTAGCAAAGCAATGCGAGCATAACTCTATTATTGTCACCTACTCCTTCATTAGCTCCCATCTTTCTTTTCTTGTCATAGTAATATGTTCATCTAACAATTTCCTATGTGGCAACTGGACAATCAGCCTCTGCTCTTTTGTAAATAGCTGTTATTAACTTAATATTTTGTCCTTGTCTTTTGAAGCTGCAGGGCTCACTGGCTATCACCATCCACCACGTTCCTGCTGATTATCTATCATGACTCACAAGAGAGTTGGATGATTTGACTGTTGTGTTTCATTTATCTTACACATTTTTCGTGTAACACATTCCAGTGGCCATGCTTGTCTGCTCCTTCCATCCCATAGGTCGATTTGAATCTTGAGGCTTTGGTAGGTGTATTTGAACTTGAATTTTTTCGATTCTAAAAAAATGTACATTTTTTTGACTTGCATTCTTTATTTTTAAAGTAATCTAATACTCTGATTTTTAATTTACCATTTTCCAACTCTGCATTTTGTTTTAGAATCAGCTTCTACTGGAACCTGGTCTCTAGAATCTATTTCTTTTTCTATTTCTCTGACTGTGTGTTCTTGAATGAGGATATCTTTACATCTTTATAAATATTACTTACCTTATTAATAACCATTAACCATCTAAATACTTCAAATTCTTTCTCTTTCTAATGTTAGAACATATGAATCATAGTCATACACTGAATACATTATATGAACAATTTCATCTCTTTTTCTTAGTCAGAATTGGTGGTATCATGGCCAGTTTACTCCCCAGAAGAGCTCCTCTTGGCAGCTTAATGTCTTTTTATTTAGTTATTTGCCATCTGTATCTTGTTTCTGTTCTATTTTTTATTGGCTATTGATGAGGTCAAGATGCTGATTTGGCAGTTGCTGCTGACCACCTGTTTTTCAGCTCATTGGCCCACATGGCTGCCACAACCTCATGTAGCCAGTACAGAGCCTGCCTATCCAGAGGTTTAGTCCTAATCAATTTACTTACAAGCCACAGGGAGTAAGCCACAAGCCACTTACAAGTCCCTTCTGCCACTGCTCCATCTCACTGCTAACTGTCTGCCGGAGATCCCCCAAAGAGGATGTTCCAGAACAACCATTCTCAAAGGCGGGGCAAATTTTTGTCAGCCTTTCCATAAAGTAACAGGAGGATCTGCTTCCTGTTTTAAAAGAACCACTGGCATTGTGTTTCATTAGCAACCAACCACACGTGCCTTTTTGCAAAGTTTCCTCTTTGATCATTACAGTGCCTTCATTTTTCTTCCCCACTAATTTGGCATTACTGGGTTAAAAGAGGAGAACATGGAGTTGCCACCGGCCACACATCTCGGGAAGCGAGCAGCAGCTCCTGCCCCACAGAGTGGGATCTGCATCTGAGAAATGGAAAACAGGGACCACATTTCTCCCAGCTTTCTAGAAGAGAATTTTAATACTGGCAGCACCACTGAGTTTTGAGCAGCTGTGTGCATTTACTGCCGGTGAGAATTATAGTTTGGGGACAGAAAACGTAATTGTCTTTTCATTTCTTTTCCCTCCCCCCTCTTAATGAGAAATTACTATTCTTAGTGATTTTATAGTGACATCTACAAACTTACTCATGAAGCATTACCACACTTTGCTAAGTGCTGTAAAATGAGCAGGGTGTGTTTCCTTCAGTGTCATAGATTTACTTACGAGTCTGTAATTCAGCTGCTGAATTCCACATAGAGCTGCTGCAGAGCTGAAAGTCAAGCAGCACTCATGTTGTTGTCTAGGTACTTAGTAGTTCTTTTCTTTCTGAATACTTCACAATCCAGTCCTTATATTTCTGTCTGATAGCAGGAATAAACCTGAAGAGGTAAATTTGCCTAACAGAAAAAGAATATGTACTTGCAGAGAGTTTACATTTTGGCCAGTCTTTGTTTACTTGAAGGTTGCTTACCACCTGAACCACTGAATATATCAGCTGAAACGTTCTTCTAGGATCCCAAAGGGCAGAAAGACTGCACATTTTCAGTAGTGAAATGGAGTGAGTTTACTTTAAACTGCATTGTGCCCATGGTAGTAAGACTCTGCTCCTCGCATTTCTTTTGGATTCCTCATAATTTCTTCAGATTCAGAAGTGTTTGACTAATAATATACACAATGGTCCTGTCAGTCTTAGTGTAGAGTCTGCATAGCTATAAATTGCGTGACATGACAATTATCATGCAATTTGGGGGTTGTGGGAGCTGTAAACATTATAATAACCTGATTTAAATACTCAGTGCTCCAACAAATTAGGCATGATTACAGTAAGTTGAGTTCTCCCTTGAATGCAAATGCAGCTTCGTCCAATTCCAATAGCAATTCCATAAAAGTACATAGAGAGAGCATGTGGCTCATAAAGTATTTTTAAAAAGGAAAATGTTGTATATATTAATGAACACAAAATAAAACCCAGGGGGAAATATAAATATACTTTGTGATGCTTATCTCAGGGATAATTGTTTAGATTTTTACATCTGGAACAGCTAGCATTTCAAAAGCTAAATATTTGATTTCTACAGTTTATTTTATTTATATTAGGCATTCTCCATGTGTCTGAAATTTATTCCTTTGCTCTGGCCCTGCAACACTTGCACCTTTATCTTGTACATTGAAGCTGCAGTGCTACACAGGCCTTACATGGGCCCTGTGCTAATAAGCAGGTGTTCAGTGTGTGTCCCTCTCTGTGCTTCTCTGGGCTAGTGTTTATCACCTGGAGAACTGTAGAGTGTAGGAACTCTAATTGTGGGTTGGTAACCCCCAAATCTCATTCAAAGAAAAAAACCAAAAAGCCACTCCATTTTCCAAAATCTGCCATTGCTAAGACAAGAAAAAGCAGATAGATTGGGAGAGGCAGGGAATAAAGAGAAGCAATGAAAGTATTGATCAGTGCAAGTGTGCACAAAACTGTGTGTTATGTTTAGCTGTCTCCTTCACAGCGTGTGAGGGCTGTGGAGGGGGTATCTTTACACAGAGTGGCTTAGTTTTGCATTGGGGTAATTGGCTCAAAGCTGAGGGCATATGAAGGATAAAATTTCCACTTGAGTTTCCAAGATAAAAGTGCCCGTGCGTAGCTAGAAGCGCCTGTCTAGAGATGAGGTAGAAGCCCAGATGGAGTGTTTTAAACATCCAGATTCCATTCATTCAACTTTTTTTAGTTGTTGTGTGTTGGAATTCTGCAGATAAATACAGAGGACATCCCAAAACAGTGATGCACCATGGGTTGTTTGCAAAGTGCCAGGAGAACTCTGTTCTGTGGCTGACAGTTGAACCCCTGGAGCACAGACACCGTCATCCTGACAGAGAAGGGACATCGCAGTGAACACTATAAAGGTAAAACTGAGAGAGGGGAAAGCCACAGACAGTACAGAGCTGTCAATAGAGATCAGAGTAGAACCTAAGATACCCATTTCCTTCCCGCATGTTGCTTTCCCAAACTCCTTTAAAATACACTAGTTTTGATGGACAAGCCTAGGAGTGCAGCTCTGTGTTTCCCTCTGCCACCTGCATCTGAAACAGCTGGATGTGTAGATCACTGTGTACTTCTGAGGTGACACCAACGGCATGTGCTGGATGGCCCAGCCTGTCCCACTTCAGAGCAGCACAGGCACCACTCCACCTCTGAGACGTGGTGCATCACTTGTGCTGTGCCTGGTCTTGGCTGTCCTGCTAACAGACCAGCAGCAACAGAAGCTAAAGCGAACTGAGTATCAGCCCATTGCATATCTGCTGTAAGCAGAAACATTTGCAGTGATCAGTCAGCAGTTTATTGGCTAAGATCAACAACTGAGATAACTACAAATAAGTGGCTTTGCAGCCTTTTCTTCTAGCGTGTCTTTTGCAATCAGTATGAATTATTACAGCGGGTTTCAAGAGGTACAAAGAAAGTTCAGCTAACAAGCAAGTAGATATAAAAGGAAAGGATAAAGGGAAAGTCAATGTTAATGGCTTTTCCTTACCAAAGACAGCTGGAGTTCATAACTGTATCACTATTAGTCTGCACAGTGTCATTGTCAGTCTGAAGACAAAAAAAAATCGATGTGCTATTTTCTTTTTTCTTTGAGAAGAGAAGAATGTGAGAACTAGATTAGGATAGATGAGTTCAAATATCAGGTCTGGTGGCAAATAACATCGGGATTAGAGAAATGAAAAGGTTGTATGAACTCTGGCCAGAAATTCCACATTTACTAGAAATCCAGTAGTACTCTTGCTCTCTACCAGGGTGCTATGATCTTCAGTGCTGTCCTGACTGTTCACTTTCCTTAGCACATGGTTCCAAAAGTGAAATCTTGTGGAGAGATCACCCCCACTTTAGCCAGAACATTTTGTGCCATGAGTGCAACTGCTTTCATTATCTAGAGTTAGTGCTCAAAGAGTCTTTAAGAGAGAACCTGGTTCTAGACTAGTTCTTGCTCATAGTCAACATCCCACCATGGCTCAAGGAGGAGCTCAGCCAGTGACAGCTTTTGAATATGATGAAAAAAACCCAAATTCCCAATGATGACTTACGAAAAATGTCAGGTCTTTTTCTACAAGTAGGGACTTTTTGCCCAGATTACAACATGGAAAATGGTGCTGTTAAAACCCCCTCACTGACCCAGCCATTTCTTGCTTCCCTTGCTGCCCAAAAGGGTTATATAGAGGACTGATATTTCCCACTGAACAGCTGATATATACGGTCTCAGGAAGCACCATTCCAGCAGTTCCTGAAATACAGCATTGCCAACTCTTGCAAGTTAAATGAAAACCTCACAAAACTTTTTTTTAAAGCTTCAATTCCTTGTCCCAATGATTAGGTGAAAAGCTCAGTTTTCATAAAAAAGTAAACACCTCACTTTATGAAGATGGATATAGTGAACAAACTTGATTATATATACTTTTATAGGTTCAGGAAATATCAGTCTCAGAAGAAACTGAAATATGTTATACTTTTTAGAACACTCCTGAGTTTTTAGATTTCATCTGCATGTTTTTAATTCTTTGTTTTGCATACTGAAAGTGTAGAAATTTAAAATTATTCTAAACAGCACTATGATGAAATAGTGATGTTTGAACCCACTTTAATATTTAAAAATTGTGATGAACTGGAATTCCAAAAAAGTTAAATTGTTGTTTTATTACTTGTTAGATAAATGATGTGTTGGAAATATATCATATGCCTTTTCTGATAGTTAATTAAAAAATACCTGATTGCATGCAATGTAGAAAGTGGATCTTTCAATTCATTATTAATGTGCATACTTCTTGTCCTAAGATAACTTATCTCCAAAGGAGGAAAGAAAAAAATAGGTGAACATGTGAGGAAAGAGCATTATCTGTTGATAATGTGGTGACTAGCCCTAGAAGGGAAAGAAATTATAGGTTTAGTTCTGAGAAGGCCTTAGAAGAAATCTTCCCATGACAGACTGTATGACTTAGGTTTCTTAATGAGATCTTGGGACTGGCCATCACTATTTGGACACATTTTTGGTCTTGGTTCTCAAGTTATACACTGCTATCTGGTATTGAGGCTCTCTAAATTTCCGAACCTCGTCAACTGGCAGTGGAATCAGCACTGATTTTATTGTGTGTGCATTTTCACTTCTATTTATGGATCAAAATTAAAAAAGAAAGAAAGGAAAAAGGCTTCTAAAACAACTACTGCCACCTAGTGTCATACCAAACCCAGAAAATCCCACACAGGCAGCTCAAGCTCTTCCCACTGGAAAAATCCTCAACAGTAAATCCAATTTTCGTTGATTTCAATTGGCACCAACTTCCTCAGACATTAATGTTACAGCTTGTATAGCAAAACCTCTGTATTTTCCATCACTGTATCCAGAGGAATAGTTTTACACAGGAGATCTGAGAATCTGTGTGTGTGCATGGACGTGATGACAGAGAATTTAACTCCATTCTGCAGCTTTACAGTAATGCAGAGCTGGGCATGACTTGGCAGCCTGTGGCAGTGCTGTTGCAAGTGAAGAAATGTGTCTACCTGCTCATTTAGCAGTTTCAGAAATCTGACTCTCAGCAACATAAAACTTTTCACTGAGATAAATACCACCATTCAAGTTAACATATTTTAAAGCACTATAATAAGTGGTTTATACCTGATTTTCTTATGGTGGAAAATCCTTAAACTAAAGCTTAGCACAAGGAATTTGTGATGTAGCATTCTGCTTAAAATGATACAACTCCTCTTGATGCTTCATGTTGAATAAAAACTATTATGAGACAAGGCACACTAGAAAATATTAATTACACTTCTTAGTGCTTGTGGCAATAATTCTGATTGAAATGAATTTCATCATTTATTAATATGAGGCTTGATACACTGTGTGCTGTTAAATATCCTTTCTACAAGACAAAAGCTCAGTCAGAACAGTGTTATAACCACTCACCTCTAATGGTTGGATGCTGAAATCCAAGTAAGATTATCTCTGTCTGGTCTGAGGTTTTACCAGCAAAGGAATCCACAGAGATTCCTTCAAATACTTTGGGCTCAACTAGTGCCTATTCTCTGAGGTCCTCAGTGGTCTTACAAATTAAGTAATCCTCCTAATATTTCTGTATTAACCTGATGTATGTTATAGAATACATTTTGTAGACTGTTAAAGGAAGGTGGAAAAACTGACACTGACAGCACTTACAGGTGTGTTCACAGGAACAGCACTTGGAAGCAGGTACTGTGTTGCTGTGTTAGCTGTAGAGCGAGGCCCAGAGTCCAAAATTTTTCTCTGAGTTTCCTGTTCTTGGATCAGCACTCTTCTCAAATTACTGTAGAAGGATATAGAAAATGAAAGGAAATGGGGCACTAGTTGTCATGACTGTGAAAAGAGTAGGAATTGTCAAGAACCTCAAGCGAACACTCCATTTGCTCCTTAGAGGACCGTGAAGTAATAGCCAACATGACACAGACACATTCTAGAGCAGCATATGACCTCTCCATTTATGAAAAGGTGAAGTGACTAAAGTAAATGAAGTTAAGAAGGAGTGTTTGACTATCATCTCCTTGCACGTCTTAGTGGTCATCAGCAGATCTGGGAAAGTTTAGAACTGCAACCTGAGAATAGTCTATGAACTGCAAAGTGTATAAAAACTGGCAGAGCTCCTGATGCAGGAAAATGCTATGCAGCTGTTGAATTTTCAGCACATGGGTATTCCCTGAAGTTTAGTGTGTACTCAGTCTTCACTGGATTGGCACATTAGCACTGAGAAGTTAAAGGACTGTCCTCCACAAACCCTTCATTCCCAGTGTTTTGAAAAGTGAGATACATTTTCTCTTACACAGCATCTTGGTCCATGCTCTGCATAATGTCCTGGTATTTCACTGGTATTGCTTACAAGAATGTCATAATCTGACCCTATATATTAGTCTTATACAGACATTAACAAAGCTTTTGCAGTTGGAACAGACAGGTGCAGTTGAGGTTAATGTGGAATTTCTTGCCTCATTGTCTTTCCAAGCCTACCAGTAGAGAAAGAGCAGTGAAGACATATCTATTCTGTTTTTCTTAAGTATAAATAACTCAGTTTTTAAACATTTTTTTTTCATCCTGAGGGTAGAGTTTGAGACAGTCTTGAAATATTTCTGAACAAATATTTCCTTGCATAACATCCACAAATGTTTTAACCCCCTACTGTTTTTTCTTGACATATCTTGGCCTGGTCATATACAGAAAAAGAAGGCTTAACAAATGATCTCTATTTCTGTGAACTACATTATAAATAATGTAATTACAATGTTGGTCATTCAGATTGTCCTGCTGTATGAATACACCCCAGCACCACATTAAACTCAGAAAGAGTCTAATGCCTCTAAGCATTTTGGACAAATGTCTGCAAATCTGTATGGATAGATTCAAGTCTTTCAGCTACAGATGTTACTAAGCTTTAAAACTCCCTAGAAACCTGTGTACACAAGTAGAGAAAATGCAGAATAAACAACCTTTCTACTTTTTTTGGCACATATACTCAGATTTTTTGCTTAAATCATACTTGCAACATTCACCTGGTTAGTAGGAGCTGAAGCATCAAAGTTCTTAGAGCTATGGTTTTATAGGCTCTGGACAGATTGTTAAAAATAAACAGTGTTCCCTTGAAAGAACTTATAATCTATATAGACTAACAGAGTAGAGGAAGAATGTCACACCTATGACTGTTTTAGCCTTTACTTTGTGATTTTAAACATGAGCTTTATCATAGCCACAGAGAGGCATGAGCAGAAGTCACAAATGATGACATCTCACTCTTCCAAATTGTGTAGCAGTAGAGAGAACTAATGCTTCTTGGCTAGGTGGTTCACATGAGCTGCCTCAGAGACATATCTCTCAAAAGCCCTGTGAAAGAAATGTGAATCTTCCTGATCATGGATTTTTTTACACAAGGGAACTGGGCCCTTCCCAGCCTGTGACACCATCTGTAATCTTGACTTGGACATGTGATCATTGAAAACTTTTAGGGGGTCTTTTGATATGGTCCCTGTCCAAGTGGTTTCCTGTGTTTATGCTCCCTCCCTGTCCCTTGTACCTGCCTTCAGGCTGGTTTATTTTCCAAGTACCTGTTCAGGCCTATTCACTTTTTTTTTTTTTTTTTACTTCTTGTAGCAGTTGAATGACAAATTATCACACAAAGATTGCTTCTCTCATTATTTTTATTGATTTCTATCAATTTTATCACAGAAGTTATTCATGGCAACAGTATTCTCGATTGATTCAGCAGAAAGCTATCAAATACACTCCAATGAAAAAGCTATATAGAAAGCATGAACCTGACATTTCATCACTTAACCTTGCATTTAACTTCTAACCATGAGTAGTCCCATAGGCTATCCACTAGAAGTGCTTGTGTTACCTGAGCTGAAAGCATTGGAGGTTAAAATGCTGTACAATTTAACCAAAATATTAAGAACAGATATAGGGACAAAAGGCTACAGGAGCCTTATTCCAGAGATGTTCACAAATGTCATGTAGTTGTTAATTAGCAGAGAACAATTGTGTTCCTGGAATGAATTTAGGGGATTGGCAGGGTGGATTGGAATTAGATGATCTTTAAGGTCCCTTCCAACCAAACCGTTCTATGATTCACACATTAACAGGGAGAAATTCAGGCCCCGTTGAAGTCAATGGGAATTTTGCCATTGATTAAGAGTGCTAGGATTTCACACATAATCTAAATGCAGATGCCTGGAAGAACATGGGAAGCAGACATAAATTCAGCAATGACACTGAGGGCAGACAGAACGATCTCTGTGATGTTGCCTTCCAGTGAGCCGCCTGTCAGTAGTGAAACCCTGATGAAAAACATCTTTCAGAAACTGCTTTCTGCAACATTTTTTCTGTACTTGTGTAGAAGTCAATGTGCTGGTGAGAAAGGAAGGTTAAAGAAAAGTGCCTTGGTCTTGCTATTGCAGTAATAGTGATTCATGACAATGTAGTAGAATTTAAAACTGAAATAGTTGAGCTTAGACGGAGGATAATGAGCTCTATGGAGCTCTATTCTTTTGCATTTCATAATTGGTGCTGACAAATTATGGAAAAAGACATTTTGGCTAAATCACTGTCTGTATTAAAACTGTACACTAGGATTAGTTACTTCTACCTTTCTAAATTAAATGAAGTAAGGACAGGGAGACCAGTGGAATTACCAAAGGGGTGAAAAACTGGCTTCGTATTTTCTTGGAATTCTTCTCCAAGTCCCATAGATATTTGGGTGAAAATTGTTATCTGTAAAGGCAGATTTTTCAGAGCTCAAAAGCTGACATTGTGTTTCTGTTTATAGATAAACTGTGTGAAACACAAAGATCAGAAATATCTTTTCTATGATTTTGATATGCACGAATATCTTCTAATATCTCATAAAAAATAATAATAATGGTGAAAGTAGATGTCTGATTCTGAAGGATTAACAAAAAAATCTATTCTTGAAGGTTTTAGATTTTATAGTATTGATCTATCCTCCTCTCAGTCATAGAGTACCCTGCATTTTTAATTAAACTATTAATTGATGTTTCAGGCTAGCAACTGTTGTTCCAGTGGCTCACCTGCATCTGATCAAATGTTTCCTTCATTCAGTGAGAGAAGAGCTGCAAACAATTTAATCAGTGGCTCTGTCAATGTGTAGCAGCTGAGGATTTGGCCTGAAAACAGGTCAATATCCTTAATTTTACTTTTGCTGTATTTAACCCTAGAAAGGACTGCTTTTGGGGAAGTGTCTGTTAGAGTCTTTGTCAGCAAAGGAAATGGTGAGTGCCCTTTTTAATGGAAAGATTTTTTGGTTTTGTGGCACAGAGCAGCTTGCTTTTTTGCATCACCTACAAATGTATTCACGTGGAACCCAGGAAAAGGATGGGTCAATGAAAAAATAATGCAAGTGCATTTCAGATCATCTCTCTCTCTGCTTTTCAAAGACAAGGCTATTATACAAGTTTTCAGTATCAACCTTACCCTTCTTCCTTCTCTTTTTAATATTTTACTAGCATGTTTTGTTCCTGAACTTCTTTTCCACACTGCCATGAGGTGCCAAGCGATGCCAGGTTTGGGGATTGCCATGCATACCTTCTGGTCCTCACCTATGACAATAAATAGGTTTACCAGGTCAGATCCAACCTCTAATGCTTCTGGAAATGTGAGTGTTCTGCTTCTTTGTGGAATGCTGAAGGCTTGCTTACAAGAGCACATTTTTAAGCCCACAAGTCTGAGTGGGTTTGAAATGTGTGCAGCCAACCTCTCTTGGTCCTTATGAAAACATGCATCTGGCAGCACTGGAATTCCTGCTTTAAAATAATCCTGCTCTTTGGGGATTGTTGACTTAATGATACGCTGGACCCTTTTTTTTCTCTCCTACTGTGCCTGATTTTTTTTTATTCCTTTTTTTTCCACCATGACAGCCAGTGACAGATATTGTATTCCACCTCTGTTTTACTTCTTGTTTCCTTTTTAGATAATTTTGAACGCTTAAGTTTAAGGCATCTCATACAGTTCAGCAATGAACCTATTTTTAATGAGTCATTTTAATTTTAGCACCCTCCTCCTTACTAACAGAGCATCCAATCACTAAGAATTGCCTATATCATAATCTTTGTCTTCTACAGCCACTTATTTAGTGCAAAGTAAATGCAAATTCTTTTTAAAAATTTTATATCCTTGAAGATGTCCTTCTACCACCTAGAAAAATATTCTGCTTCACCTGTAACTTATTAAGTTTCTCACTTAACTTCTGGTGTGTTCATTTCTCATGGTTAAAAAAACCTGTCGTTTTGCCTGCAAGCTTGAAGCATTATCCCATTATCACTAGGGATCAATATGTAATTTTACCTCCAAAAGTACTTTTCAGAGGTCTGTTTTTCCCATGGCTACTCCCGTGTATGCTCTTAATTATAGTCATGACTAATTCTAATAAGTTGGACAGTATTAATTCCGTATTGCTATGAAATATCTTTTCCAACTGATTTAGAAAATTGGGGCATTTTAACTATGGCTGTTTAGATGAATCATTTAAAGAGCTGGCACACAGCTGCAGTTGTACAAAATTACAGAGTCTCAGGTTTAAGCTGTTAGTACACATTGCTGGAGACAGCTTGGAATAGCCATGTAAAAAACGTGCAGGCACTCTAATTTACCTTTAAAATATCAAGTTTGTAAACTGATTCCTTCTCTAGTTCTTGTCAATTTGTCCTTTGTTTGAATCTCTAGCAAAAGCTGAAGAACTCTTTTGAATCTGCCTGCTGTTTGGCGTGTCTGAAGCTGCAGCTCTGGACTGGGCCAGAAATTTGGATTTTAAAGCTGCTAATGCTGAGGCTGGATCTAGGTCTTGAATATATCAAAATCTATGCATTGTTAGATTTGAAAGCCTGGTTTACCTTTGGTTACTCCTTGGAGTCATGCTTTTAGATATAAATTGTCCCATATACAATCATATTTCTGGTGATTTTTCAGGAGGGAGGCAAACAATACCTTTTCCTATTCAGCAGCTTGAAGTAAAGCAATCCTTATTGCTTTTTCAGTTGGGAAGAGGTAGCTGTGACTGATACACATGTAACTGCCATTTCATTGCCCTTCTTGATAAGCTCTTCCTTGTAATAGAGTGGAAGGTCTTTTGGTTGTCTTTTGCAAGGACCTCCTTGAGTCCATAGGCATAGGTCATGGGGTGTCATCTCACTCATCTTTTCCAGCACTGTAAAACATAATTATCTCAACCATACAGTTAGTCTGGGCTGTCTAACAATCTACCTAAGGGTACTGCAGTCACACATCCCACATCAGCACTTGCTTTCCCAAAAGCTGGTGAGAGAGTTCATCTCCTGAAAATAGGCTTTGACTGAATTTCTGCGTACCTTACAAGTCATAGCTATGAGCATCTCAACTAGCAGGAGCTGGCAAATATTTTATACTCCTGCAGACTGAATTAACTGGGGGGGGGGGGGGGGAAGATGTCACTCAGCTTTTTATCCCTGCGTGTATTTTTCATTATTTGATTTACTCTGTTCATCTTTTGCTTATAATGTGTAGTGGCATAACAAAGCCAGCTTTTTCTATCTTTAAACCCTTTAGGAAGACAGTATGAAGATACGATTGTTACAATAGATTTTTCTGGTTCCTTTTTTTATGGGTGTGAGAAGAATTCTTTGTGACAGCAGATTCAGGCAAGCGGAAAGAAGCAGGAAAAAGGATAAATGCTGATGAGATTGATACCTAGTTACTGAAAAATAAAAAAACTGGACTTGGAGACGGGAGAAAGAAGCCATGTTCTGGACAAACCTCTAACATTGCTCTGTAAAGAAGAAAGCCTAAATTAATCCTGTGTTTAGGTTTAGATTTTTGACTTAGAAAAACTAAATGTACTATTTTATGTTTTTTCTTTTCCACATATGACAAGCTGAAGCTAAAGTATTCCCTCTTATGCCTTTAAATAATTCAGGCTTGTCTCTGAGGGGAATATAGTAGATGTGCAAATGGTCCCTCTGCTTGCCATGTTCTCCAGAGCGCTGTGAGATGACATGACTGCAGTGCCCAGGACTCTGCCATCCTGCCAAAAGCACGAGCTGTTTATCTGTAGCTCATGGGAATTTAAAGCAGGGGCTGCTGTGGCTCAAGCTCTGCTCCTGCACTGAGAGCATGGGAGGCCCTGCCCTCCCTGGACTGGCCACAGAGCAGGACACCCAGGCAGCAGGATCAGGGGCAGCTGTGATGCACAGAGGCACATCCTGGCCTCTCTGTGTGCCATTGAATCGTTCACCACATGGCATTTAATGCCTTTGATCAGCTACATCCCCTGCACCCCGAGGTTTTTATGACATTTTCACGTCTACCGCCCTCTTTGCTCCGTGCCCCATTTTTCATGAAAGCAAATCTCTCCCCTCCCTCTCTTGATCCTTTTTTTAAAAAACATTCATTTTTTTATAATTTGCTCCTTGTATTTTCTTTGCAGTACCTGCGGCAGCTGCTTTGCAGGTCCCCTGCTGTGCAAATCGCCCTTCACAGAGGAAGATCTTCCTGTCAGTGACTGACAAGAGGTGCCAGGAGCAGGCTACGAGACTTTTGAAACCTGTGAGTTGGCAAATCAGCAGGTACCTGTGTGCAGTTCTGGATACGCCCCTAGCATTAGTTCCTAACTTGTATCAAAGACTTTTTAGGATGATATGGCCCACAGGCAGAGTTTCAGGTTAAAAGGAACACAGTGGCTGGCTGCATCTATCATCTAGGTTTTTTTGTTTTAAATATAATGACACCAGTGGTTTGTTCTCAGGGAGGCTTTTGATTTGTGTTCTGTTGTTGGTTTTATTGTTTGTTGTGGGTTTTTTATTTTATAGTAACTACATTCACAACAGACTAAACTAGGAGAAAGTGTTCTTAGTACTAAACAGCTCCTGTTTTTCTTCTCCAAAGAAATAAAGATGTCTTTCATATTTCCTGAGACTGACAATGTTGAAGAGGCTAAAATAGATGAAAAACTGAAGGGAAAGAAAAAGAGACCTGCTGTGACTACCATTTTCTGTAGGGAAAGATACCAGATTTTTAGGTGGGACTAGGAAAGCCCTGGACAGTTCTCTCTCCTTGATGTACAATTGAAGGCAGAGGATCTGGAGGGGTTTGGAAGCTTGGTTTAGTTACTGAACCATCTTAAAGAGGTTTTACAATCAGTCCTAAGTGAAAGCACTTTGCACAAGAAGGTGTAGCTTTCAGGCAAAACGACACTTGAATCAAATGCAGAATAAATAGCCTGAATAAAGGACACAGAATTTGGTCCACTGTGATCATTTGATCTGAGTGGCTTAAGGCTTTGCATGCTTCATACTTGCAAACCAGCTGTGAAATGCAGGAAATACAAGTAGCCGTGGTCTGACATTTTCCCATCTGTTCCTAATATTTAATAATTTGCTCTCTTCTCTGAGGATATTACGTTTATTTATAAATTTAAAAAATATGGGAGTTTTTTTATATAATGAGCTTAAAGCTATAATGGCCTTTTTGCTCCAAAGTGCTCAAAGCACCCTCCTTTGCCAGATGGAGAGTATTAATTTTTCTGGAGGAATTTGTGCATAAGGTACAGATGGACAAGGGAGAGTTTTAGCACACCAGGTTTTTGCATTGCTGTTCTGTGTGTGTTTCTATTCTCTGGAGCTTCTGTGCAGTAAGTGTTTTGAAAGGCCTAAATTCTTTTTTGTTTTGCTCTGAGGATGATGGAAAGTGAGAAGCAAACCCTAGTTCTCACAGCTGAGACTAGTGCTTTATCAACTGGAAAGAAAACCCTTCCATTTGGAAAGCTTGCTAAGAATCATCCTCAGCATCAATACAAATTTTGCTATTGAGCTCAACTGCACTCAACACAGATAAATTGTGATTCAGTTAAGAACAGCTTTTAAAACATTTTAGGGAAGTCTTGCTTTCACGTGAGATTATAAATGATTTGGACAGGAAAAACATACTGGGTCTAAATATTCATGCACAAAAAAAGTGGCAGAGTGCAATCTCTCAGATTTATGCTGATAGTCCCCTGTTTTAGCTAATGCTGTGCCCAGGCCCATTCTGTGAGTGGGAGGTGGCAGCTTCAGATTGCATGCCCCAGAATGCTATACTGACAAGAAATGCTGACCTAAATACCTTTCTGGCCTCTGTGCTCCATAATGCTCATTTCAGTCATAATGCACAGTCTCAAATATTTTTATCCTGTAGTGATTATCATTTTGAGGATGTCTCAAACTGAAAATTTGAATATCTGAAACCACAGTATACCACTAGCTGCCTCCTTCACCTGCTTATATTTATGTAGCAGTCCAGTGAAGTGAATGAAAATGTCTGTTTACATAAAGATTCAATCTGTTTAGGTTTCTGCAAATTTTGTGACTATTACATAAAGAATATTATAGTTAAGCTATATGGAAAACATTAAATAATTAAAAACGGGGTGATGGACTTATCTTGCAAAAGCTGTCAAACCAAATTTTCATTAAATAGCAGTGTTTCCAGGAATGACATGCATCAGTGTGGAACCTGGCATTAGGCACTGTTTCTCACTGTAACATCACTGCTATGACACTGTCGATGGCAGAATGCCAACCAAGGGCATCTGTCCTTCCAGGTGACTTGGATCACAAAGTAGAATCGGAACCAGAAAAATAAAATCTTTTGTTCTATAGCCAGAAGAAAAGTAATAAATCAAGTAACAAGGACTATGGACTGGGCATGGTGATTAAGAGTGGTACTGTGAAAGCAGACACTGTGAAACGTGTTTGAGCACCACAGTGGGAGGCGCCTGAACACAGGACACAGGTAGTGCAGTGGGAAATGCCATTAGAGAGGGCCTTGACCTCTGTGCACAGCACCCCTGAGGTGGGACAGGACTGCAGCGTGCAGTTCTATCATTAGATTTCTAAAATTATGCTAAAAACCAGTAAGATGTAGGAACTGAATAGCAAGGAAGACCATATATACGTTCAGTGGAGTTCTGTCCACAGGATCTGTCACTGATCCTGAGTCCTTATAGAGCTTTTGTCCGTGAGGGTATATGTGTCTTCCATGCAGCTGTAAAGCAGAAGAAATATTCACTGGTCTTCATTTTGGGGAGAGCCTTAGGGACAAGAATTCCATCTTCCAGGTTTTGTGGTGTTGGTTTTTATGGCAATTGAGTCATATTTCTCATTTCCATGCAGTACTAGGCAAAACTAGTTCTCCACTTCATTACCTTGGGTCTCCCAAGGATAAAACCAAGCAAGACTTAAGTGAAACTGAAGTGTTGAAGATACTAAAAGGAGTATAAGTCTTCCAATTTGAATTATGTTGTTAAAAAATAATTACTACTGAGGTTGTGGTATCTCTTAGCTATATCCTAGACATCTCCAAACTCTACTGCACTGTGGTCTGTTAAACCCTTAAGTGCATGTCTGTGTAAAGCACTTGGGAACGTTAATTCACAGCTACAGTTCATTCAAATGAATTTTTCTGAGGTTTCCTGTTTAGGAAAGCCTAAATTTATTACAAGAGGTCTGGCTAACAGCCCTGAAATGGAACTGATCACAAGAATAAGCATTTCTATGACATTCCTGTTACAAGCCCTCACCACTAATATTTTTCCTTGAACTCCCTGCCTCTATATCCTGAAAATAACATGGGTAAATCCCTAGTCTTTTACACATATTGAAAAGCCTACTAAATGAAAGAAATACCCTATAAATGATCAAATGTAAAAAGTTACTCTGGCTAAAATACTTCTCAGAAGTGATACAACAAAATTAAAATAAGCTGATTCCCCTGGAAAAACTCTAATACATGTCATTGCAGCAGTTCCTCAACTTGTTTGTCCAAGTTTAATACCATTTCAGGAATAGCTTTTAGAATGGTTTTCACTGAAGTTACTGAAGGAATGAGATGTTACCTGAATGAATAATAAGCAAAATATGCTGGGCAGATGGTAGAGAGTTCTAGGGTCTAATTTTTATCAGACTTCAACTGTGGTCATTCATCTGCATTTATGTCTTCTATGTGAAGATAATAAAAACAGCTTTGGAGAACTCCCAGCTTTCCTATAAGCTTTAAGCAATTTCTAAGCAAACCTTTGAGATTTTTTGTTTTTCTTTGCCAAAGGAAAGTTGATGGTGTTCTTAAAGCTGTCTAAAATACTTTGATGAAGAGCTGCAGTACAATTTTCACTTATAAAACTTTATTTTCAAGTAGAAAATTCTTACAACTTGTGGGGGACTGGGAAGTTTCCAGTTAGATTTTCTTGCTTTTTTTTTTAAAGAAAAGTAACATGAAAAGAATAATGATTTTCTTGCTGAAAATGAGAAATGAGTAAAGATTGACATCCAGTTTTTAAATCACAGTGCAATTTTGAGAGAGACAGAAACCCAGAATGGTATCATACTACAATTACTGAGATGTGCATCTTATGTTAGTCTTCTTTATTTTCATATTTTCTTCACTTTGGGCTTTTTTTATTTCTCTAACTATCCCCCTCCTTTTTTTCCCCCCTGTACATCTTATTTGCTAAATTTTAAATCTATGTCAGTATTTCCTTATTCTTTTAAATACCTCCCTTCTTCCCTCGTAAATTTAAACATTAATAGATTTATTTGACTGAATTCCTTTTTTTTTTCCAATTGTGTTTATCCTCTTTCTTTCTTTCATTTTTTCTTTCACCTTTTTTTTGCAAGCCACTATTCCCCATTCCCCTGTGGTGCTGTGGGGGACGAGGTAGAGAATTCAGGAGTAAAGTTAAGCCTGGGAAGAAGGAAGGGGTGAGGGAAAGGTGTTTTCAGATTTGGGTTTTATTTCTCATTATTGACTCACGAGCCTTTTGTTATATTTCTTCTCCCCTGTCCAGCTGAGGATGGGGAGGGATGAAGCAGTTTGGGTAGGCACTTTCTCACTTGGGGAAGAGGGTGCTGATGGATGGGAGCTGGACTATCAAAATGCAGGATACAGTTTAGCCTATGCAAAGCTAAACAGCTCTCTCAGCTGACAGATCCTGAGGGTTTGGTTCTTTCTGTAGAAATTATTTAATTGAATTGTGTATTTCTGAGCACTGCAGCCTGCAGCTAGGAGAACTGGAGAGGCTGGAATTCAGGGGGCAAACCAGCCTGTGTCCATTAGCTGTCTGAGTGCTGGACAGGGTTAACGTGCATAGCTGGATGTCTTGATAACATCTTCTCTTCCTTCTCTGAAAAACAGTATTCATATTGCTGTTTTCTTTCCTAATTTGCAGATTCTCTTTCTTCCCTGATGCAGCTCTGACAGTCAGTTTTGCTGTGTAGGTGTGGAAATTACCAGTACATTTTCATCAAACAGTATCAGGGCTGTCTTGAACTGCCCTGGAAAGTTTTGACAAATAGAGCTAAATACCAAGTGAAAAACCTGCATCTTTCTGAGGTGGCTCTAAAACAGATTCATTGTTGTTCCCACAGTCATAACCATTGAAGAGCAGGTCTTTTTTTCAGCAGTCTAGAGCTTCCAGCTTCAGTCTTTTGAGGCTACAAACCTTAGTCATCACTAACTCCTGCACAGGCAGACACCTGTGGAATCTCTGAGAAATTACTCTCTTTTGGAGCAGGACTGGATGTTTATAATCACCTTGTGTTGCTGAAATTCTTTTGTGAGTTTCAAGCTACCAGCAAGTTCCTGCTAAATGCCCTTTTCAATACTTTGAGATTTGTCTAAACAGGCCAAAAATGTGTCCTGATATTCTTAGTAAAATGCATGAAATGGACAGTTCACATGACAAAAACCATAAAGGAGCTCTTGTTTTGAATACAAGAGGCACTGTTTCTCTGCAGGTGTTTGCATGGGGGGAAAGCTGCAAGGGTAGTATCTGTGAGTTTAAATAAGAAGCACAAAACTCTGTATCTTCCCCAACCAATGATTCTTCTGGTGAATATGATCAGGAAGGAAATTGAATTCAAACATGGGCTTATTCTCGTGCTAATTGGTGTACTCAGTGACTCTCTCACAAGGTAACAGTAATCCAGAGAGAATCAAAAGCAACTTCTGCTGTTTTTTGGTGGTTAACATTGTAATTGTACTATTTGAGAAGAATGCAGCCCTAAGAGTATCTGTGATTATGGCTTAGGAGGTATGGACCAGACTCAGGACTGGTGTTAATTGGTGGTTCAATCCAGCGAAGTTAATGGTGATAGAAGGTGCCTCAGGGTGTCTATCTGTTTATGTAGCTCCACTCTCCCCTAGGCTACTTTCCTGACTTAATCCTTCCCCTATCCAGCTTAGAAATGCATTTCTTTTCCTTATTTAAGATTCCATAGACCCTTCATATTTAGTATTAGTATAAAGGGGAAACAGAGCCCCAGGAGAAAGATCAGAGTTTCTGTTCTGTTGAGGCATCAGAGTCATTCTTCCCTTAATGAAGAGAAACAGCAGGATGGATAAAAATCAATGACTTAAAAATAAATTGGACTTTTAATTTAAGTTTTAAAAAGTCTTTCTTGAGTAAAACTTTAAAATTAAGTTTTAAACCCACATTGAGTCCAATTTATTCTGATGTATTAAATCATTCAAAGTTTAAAGAAAAACCCACCAAAATGTGTTGCTGGCAAGGTGTTCACATCAGGTCAGTGAGTAACTATTCATTAGCAGTGAAGAGAACATAGTTCTGCTGCGTTCCACTTACTCAATTTCATTTAGTGATTAAAGTCAATATGTAGAAAATTGAGATATTTGTTTTCACTGTGTACTCTTCAGTTATGTGTCTAAAAAAAATATAACAGTATTAAAATTTTGTCTTGGAATTAAATATATCCTATTTGCCTTGTCTGGCACCAAGTCTCTGAAAAAGCAGGATAAGATGAGACCTACTAGTTTTAAAATCTTGAATGGTTAGAAATAACCATTGCAAGTCACTTTATAAGCCTTCCTTTGTTGATTAAAATAATTAATTTGAAAAGGAAAATATATTTTGACAACATTACATTTTCCCCTTTCATTAATTTTGTTTATAAATATTGATTTATAATCCAAATTTTCATAGATTATTACCTTCTATAGGTACTTTAATAAATGTGTATAGTTAGGAAGCTATGTATGCAGATATAATGAAATGGCTCTTTTTAGTCATAAATCAATATGTTTTAAAAGTTACCAGCCTGAGATAATTGGTCTTACTTTGGGAAATGACAGAAGTATTGATGCAAAAGAAGAAAAAAACAAAGTTTTCTTCTTTCTGACTTTAGGGTTGCGATTCTCTATCGGGCTGTTCTGTTCTCAGCCTTCAGATAACTCACTAAGAAACCCATAGGTCTGACTCATGTGCAGTCAACCAAGCACAGGTTATTCACATGAAAAATTACAATGCCACCACCTTTTGGCATGTCCGTGATAGTCTAGAAAAGCAAGAACTCATTCTCTAGACATCAGTCATGGAGGAGGATGGTATGTGGGCAATGAGCCTGCTGTTTGATTCGTGTGTGTCTCCAATTTCTGTGTAATTCAAAGTGAGACTACCTGTCCTGCCTTAGCAAGATATTTATCTATTTGCATTTGACCAATATCTGGGCTAGAGAAAACACAACAGCAGCCCCTGAAGATGAGATACTGGTCAGCAAATCTACAGGAAACAGGAATGGGAGGAAGAATTTCTTTAGAATGTTGAACGCCTCTTTTCAGCACAAATTAAAATCTTGCCACTTCTTTGGGGCTGGTCTCAATGCACACACACGTCATCTGATCCACGGAGTTTATTCAAATTGTGTTCAGTGTCAATAAATGGAAACATGTTCATGGTTTTAGGGCCTGAAGATGTGCTGACTGCCTTCAGCCCTCACTGGAATGAGGGCCTTTGCACTAGTGAGCAAAATTCACTTTGAAACTGAAAAGAGTTTTGTTCTGGCAGATCCTGAAAAAAAGTAAAGTGAACTGTCATTCAGCATTGAAGGGTAAAGACCTAATCCGGATTTGTATTCTGATTTTTAACACTGCTGTATAATGGGATGGGGGGGAAGCAGTATGTGACCTTTCCAATATGTGCAATATGTGCGTGTGTGTATGAAAGAGCAAATACTGTTGCACAAAGAAATGAAGTTCCACATTTGCATATGCAGTTGTTTCAGGATCTACCCCAATACAGACTATTGATGGGAGTAATATTTCTGCTTACACATCAATATCCTTGTTTCTTTTGTAAAAGCTCTTTTCCCCCCCTCCTCCCCCGCTCCCATCCCCCTGTTGTCTTTGTGCCTGGTATTTTTCCACACTTTATTTCCTAAAAGACTAGCAGGTTTGACGATGCATTGTGATTTCTTTTCTACAGGGCTTTATGAAGGAAGCTGGAGGCAGTTCTCATTAGTCTCACTGACATCTTTTATCACTTATCAGAGGAACAAGCAAACGGAGAGCAATTCCTTTGATCATGGCAAAAGTAGAAAGAGTATTAAAAACCCTATGAAGATTCACTAAGTAGAAAGTGGAAAAGACAGTCTGTGGCATGTTTCAAAGTAGTAACATGATTTAAAGTTGCCAGATTTGCTTGTATATATTAAAGAATTGTTAATGATGCTACATTTTACATGCATCCTTAGGTCTTTGTTTTTTTTTGCTTTGAGTTTTGTTTTTTTTTTTTTTTTTGAACAGGCAAAGGAGTTCTTAGGTAGAATGGATGGATTAGATCAATTGAAAAATATCTCTAAAAGGTGAGCTGTGTCAGAGAGGAATTCTGTGATCCAATGAAAATTCTTGAAAATAAAAATAAGGTTGTAACAGTAGCACAATGGATTGAAAAAGAAACTTGTTCTCATGGGAGAATGTTAAGAAATCTTAAGAATTCCTTTTCTTTGGGAGACATTCTTGGTGAATCAATACATGTTTGTGAAGACTACAATGCTTGCAATTATCCATGTATACCTGACTGCCTAACTCTGACCTCAGAGTGCCACTGCTTCTCCATTCTGTGGAAAAAATAAGATTTTTCTCAGTGTTTCTGAGTATTGATTCTCCTACATGATGTCCTTGTCATGTGTCTTGCATCATTACCAACAGGGCAGGGACAAAGGCAAGTGATCTACCCTACTACCCACAGCTATTGAGCATTATGTAGTCTAGATCCACTGGTGTTTTTCTGCAGGGCTACAGCTCAGTGTTCCACTGTTATAAACCCCTTCTCAATTTATGCTTGGTGAACAGCTCATATCTCAAAGCTTCAGGTTCAAATTGCCCTTGAAGGTCCATGTCCTAACCTGTGAAAATACAGAGATCACAACTATTTAGACATTTTTTCCAGCATGGACTCTGCCAGCTTCGTCCCTGCAGCTTTTTTTACTACCATAGCTAATTTTTAACTATGTTGAATTTGATTTGGATACGATGCAATGTAGTACATTTCTATAGCACCTTTTATGCAAGCATCCCCAGAGCACTTTTTGATCAAGCTAAAATTAGCTCTGAACTACATACAAATTCCAAAAAGATTCATTTAGAAAGAAAAAAAACAAGAAGACCAACTGGTAAAGAGAAGGTAGAAATTTATGTGCTCAGTTCAAACAGGCAGAGGGGCAAGTTCTCTGTTACACCAGAGTAAGAGGAGCAACTAATTCAGGGTATTGCTTTATAACAGGCTTGGGGGGTGATTTTCCAAGCAGTACAATACACTACTCTAACACTGCTGACCAGAATGAATTGCACGAGTGCTGTGAATCACCTGGAGGTGGCAGGTGAAGCAATACATGGGTGGGTTATCAGATCTCCCTTTATGTGCACATTGTTCTAACATTTGCTGCTTCTGATAAGAAGTGGGAAAGCCACACAATTCTTTCTGATACACGGCCTCAGTCATCCACAAGAAAGACAGTGGGAGAAATAAACAAATAGCTTTGAGGGACATGACTCATGGATCCAAAATGATACAAATGTTTTTGCAGAGCAAGGGGCTTGGAGATAAAGCAAACTTCAATTGGTTTCTCAGGATTAAAAAAAGCAGATTGTTGCCAGAAGCTGTCAGGAGGACAGGGTGACATGCTGAGGAAGGAGGCTAAGAGTTAGTTTTTTTCCTAGACCTAGAGATTTTAATTAAAATCAGAGTAGCATATGACTTCTTTCATTGTTGCAAGATTTTCTTTTTATCCTTTTTTTGTTTAATAAGTAGAATATTTCTTTAAGGCAGTAATTTGATCATCATCATTGCATCTTCATGGAAGAGAACTGCAGGTTGTAAAAAGGCATCAAATTAGGAAAGAGATGGTGCCTGAAATAGATGCTGATGGTCTGGACTAACAAGAAGGGAACTGAGAGGGGTTAGTTCAGTGCTCTTACTAATAATGGTCCTGCATGTTTGTTAACAGCTCTGCCTGTACTGAAGGTCAGACTGGTGGAAGTCCACCTCCATGGCTTGTCCCTGCTGTTTTCAGAGCAGTGACACAAAGGGTGTCAGTGGCAACCTCACATCATGGCAACTGTGGGATCAGCACAGATGCTTCAGGGTCATCTGCAACAGGCAGGAATGTCTTAGGTGGAATCACACTGTTTTCAGTTTAGAGACCTTTCCATAGGTTGTAAATCTATCTATTTTGATCCCAATATAATTACAGTGTCTGAGGCAGAGAGAATGGGATGGGATGGGAGGAAGGAGCAGGGAGTCTCTGGATCGACACAGTGATGTTGTGAAACATGCAAAATAGTAGCTATAAATATATCCAGTGGAATGACTGAACCTCTGGACTGACACACAGGTAATCTACCCAGCTCTACCTGGTGATTCATCTGACTGTGATCAGCTGGGTAACTGTTCTTTGTCTCAACTTTTCACTTGTTGCTGTTGATCATGTTTAGTGCTCCCTCATTCTCTCCATTGGGAACATCAGTGGGATGGTACAGGCTGACCGAAATAGGAAAAATGTGCTGAGATCAGAAAAAGAATGTCCCTTGCACTGCCTTTGCTTTCTGCCTCTTACCTTAGGTATTGAAGGGGTTTGGGGTGGCAGCAGCAAACAAAGGCTGTTTCAGAGTGCTCTGCCTTCCCAAAAGAAAATGTATTCCTTTCCTATACAAGAGATTTATATGGCAAATTAGGTCAGTTATCATTAAGCTACTGCACAGCAGGACAAATCATAATTTTAAATACATTTCAAATCTAAGTACATGTAAAATACATTCTGATGCAGTACAAATCAAGCCTCTTACAGTTGCTATGTGGGCCAGTCAGAGGAACATGGAACATAATGATCAAGGAATAAGGTAGTTGGGTTTTACTGCTGCTTGTGAAGGCTATATAATTTATATCATTGTTTACGTTTACTTGTAGCCAAGTATCCTCACTGCTATCTGCTCAGGAGGAGAAAAATATAAATGTATAAACCAAAATTAGTTTTTCCCTGTCAGTCCCTCTGAGGTACTGTTTCTATTGTAAAAAAATCTGCATGACCCCTTGTTCTCCAGAGGAGATGAAATGAAGGAAAATTTATACCCAAATTTATTCCCAAAATTTTCCAAAGACAGCCCTAGAAATGAAGCTGTCTGTTATGCAACTAACCAACCATTTGTTTGTCTCTTCACAGATTTTTTTTCACAAATAACAAACTTTTCTTCCTGGCTGTGCCTTTTTTGAATCTCTGTTTTTGATCATCACAATTTAGTTTCATGGCAGACTTCATAATCTCATGGGCAACAGAGCCCTGTGCCAAGGTTTATGCAGATTTAAAGCCTGGATTAATCTGGCCCAGTATTTATAAAATGTTCTGAATGTGTGAAGCCCTATAAAAGCACTGTATTTTATTATTGAGTCCATGAAGTGTCCCCCCTGCTAACTCTGCACACATTTAAGCTGCTGTTCCTGGAGGTGAGGTGCAGTGACAGAAACAACCAAATCCATGTCTTGTCTTTTGAGATTGCATGTCTCTCTTTTCTTTCTCCCTGTCTTTTTCCTTTTTCATTTTTTTATTTTCCTTCCATGGTTTCTGTAAGAAGCTGAAAAGGAAGGATGGAGACACACGTTCAAAGATTTCACCTCCCGAGACTGTTCTTTCAAAGACTTTGGCGTAGTCTGCCTGCTTTTTACTGCCACAGGACTGCCCAGTTCCCTCATGCTGTTTCTAAAAGCTGGCAGATTCTGCAGAAACCTTTTGGAAAAAAAAAAATCTTGATGCAGGGGGAGGCTGCTTTCAAACTCTGGTCTGCAGCTGGCACTCAGTGGGGGGAGAAGCCAGTCTCCAAATCCAGGCCATTCCAGTAATTTGATAAAATCTCTAGCACAGCTCAGAGAACACAGGCCTATGCTGACTGGATTTGCTGAGTTTCTCAGGGGCTGCTTCCGAAAACATTTCTGTGTTTTGTTGCTTAAAGCACAGGTAGAGGAGATGACTGGCAGCTACAGCACAGGTGCAGTTGTCATGTGTTCCCCTTCCATGTTATCAACAAGAAGACAAAGCTCAAAATCAAGATGTGTGCATGCATACTGGTTGCAGTATATTTATACCTGTACATAAAGAAATTAACATATATTTTATAGTAGCTGGACTCAGAATCAGGTGTCATTTTCATACTTGGGAGTGTAGCTATCTAAAATGGAGTCAGTGAACTTTCCCCGGCACCATTCAGAAGGCATTATGGGTCCATTTATTTTTACTTCCCTCCCCCCATTATTTGATAGTTCTTTTAAGACTTGTGAGTTTTACTTGGTTCCTTTTGATCAGAAGGAAAAGGTACTGTAGGAACTGAGACGCTGCAGTGACTCTGGCTTTGAACTCACCAGGTCTAAAAGCCTGCAAGAACATTTTCTCTTTCAGCTTTCCAGCGGGCTCCTAGAGCTGCCTGATAAAGGGGTATGGTAAATTGTCCTGAAGGACAGCTGGAAAGCCAGGCACTAGAGTCTGAACTCACAATGGAATTGAGAGATATATATTTAGTTTAATCATATTAAAATTTAAATGTTAGACTTTAGAGTAGATTTTTTTAAAATAAAATTCAAGTCATTAAAAAAAAAGTTTTCTGTTCCATTCCCTTGAGCTTGCGGGGTCCTGAGCGCCTGAAAATGCTGCGGCTCCATCTAGTGGCACTGCGGTCCCCTGTCAGGGGCAGGCAAACCTTTATAAACTCTGAGAAGCAAAGAGAAAAATATTAGGATTTAAATTCTGCATTTTCAGTAAAATTCTCAAAGATTTCCTACCAGTTATCAAGTTAGAGTCTCATACTGTCTGAAACTGTATGAAAAAATATTTAAAGTACCAGTTTAGAGAGATTAGTAAATGAAAGTTCATCCAGCCTATTTCTCCTCAACATTTTTCCGAACAATAGTAATACATATTACTATTTCTAATAGAAGAAAATTGTACTATGACTATATATATATATATATATATATATATCCATGTGGTACTTGTAAAAGTAGCTCTGATCTGAATTTTTTTTAATACTTGGCAAACATTTATTAGGCATCAAAACATTCAAATTTGTTTGTTCCAGCCACTCATCAGCCATCTGTCCATCCACTGTGTATAGAGATTTTGCACATGTTTAAATGTACAGTAGGACTTACTGTGCTCTCAATTACATTATAACTTCTTTCAGTGTAGCTACTCTCAGCTCTTACTGGACTGACAGGAAAATTTGTGTCTTGTGTATCTGTATATAGAGCATATATATACTTGCAAAGTGTGATGAACATATGTTGTAATGAGATCCTAATGTAAATTGGTTGGTTGGTTGGTTCTTTGGGGTTCTCACCTCATCCAGATGGGAATTGACATTCAGTATTTTACACCATTACAACTGTGTTTAGTTTTTCAACACATCTTGCTCCTGTCTTTGATCTAAAAAAACCCCCCAAACCCACAAAAAAGCACATTCTTGATTTGATTTGCTCATCTGCTGTCTGAGCCACAAAACCTAGATTTCATCTTGTGTCCTGAACTTGACTCCCATGCTGATTGTACAAATCTGTTGAATTCAATAAATGTATTTAGCCTTATTAAGATTCAGGAAAGCAAATATTATCCTCCAGTGATGCAGCAAATAACAGGAGTTAATAACAAGTATGTGATAAAGATCACAGGATTCCCTGTAAACAAGATGCTGCATTGCACAGAGAGCATCTTGTCTGCATATGTTTCATAAGTAACTAGACATCCTCATGGGCTTCTTTAGTTATTTTAGAAAGTTGTGTAAACAGTATTATCTACTTAATGCCCCAAATGATATAATAATTGATATGGAAATGGGGCAAAGCTCAATAGATCGTAATGCAACTCTCCATGGACTCTTGGAGATGATCTGCCCAGATTTTATTTAAATTTTCTTCTAGCTTGTGTGCAGCCTGTGGTTTGTTAAACATTCTAGGCAGATATTGGTTGGACAGCATTTTATTTTTTTTTACCTTTTTTTCCTGGAAAAAAATTAAATGTGAATTTATACTTGGGTTGTTATCTGTTGTAGGTATACTTCAGAGGTGCCAATGACAATTGGAAAAGTAAGATCATACTACAAAGCTCTGATGCATTGTTTGTTGTTGTTGAGAAAAAGGGATCATAACAGATTACTAATGTATATAGTACTCTAGTGGTTGTGTGATCTTTCTTGTTAAGACTACAAGAGCACTGGAAAGAAATTCCAGAGTTCTGAGAAATTCTTAAAACTGGAAAAATGCATTTGAAAATATTTTCCTGTTCCATCTTGTGGAAAACGATACTGAAGTCTGGAGATTTTTTTTTATATATCCTAAAAATCTCTTAGGTAAGACTTTTTTCTTTGCTATTTTTGTAAAGTAGTGCTTAAAATATTTGTGCTGTTCAACCACTTATTAGTTCTTGAAATACATTAATTAGTCAGATTTACTCCACTCTTTTCTCTTCCATAGACATATCACACAGTTTTGTCAGGTCAAAAATGAAGCTGTGTTGTGGATGTTCATACAAGATGTACTTAAGAACATGCAACTGTGACACGTCTCTGCTTTGTAAATCTGTGGTGCAAGTTATGCTTCAGTATTTCTCCAGGCAGTCAGTGTGGTCTCCAGACCACTGTATTAGACTTTGGGAAAAATCACTTCTCTTGTACCGCAATTCCCCCAGCTGTAAAATGGGGAAAATGATACGTTGGAATGTACAGCTAAAATATAAGTAAAACACAGCTTTATAGAAGAGGATAAAGCCATATTGGTATTCAAAAGAAATCTGAGATTTCTTGATCAAGGTCACTCATTGGGCTTGTGACATTGCCAAGAGCAGAGCGTGGGTCTCCAGACATTCTGCCTGTTGACTCCAGCTGCCTTCTAGGTACAGAGAATGGCTGATGAAGGTTAATAATGCAAACAGGACAAATGCCAGAAACCACTCATTTCCATTTATTTTATTAAACCTAAGAAACATTTTGTAAAGAGCACACATTGTTTTGGGAGACAGGAAATGGATGAAATGGATTTATTTATAAAACAAGCCTTTATCACTCAAACATTGTACAGCAGTGAAGAGTGGAAGTAAAATGGCTGGCTGGAAGCAGGAACCACCTGCTTTGTTAGTTTATGTTATGTTCTTGCATATGTGATAGTGCCAGAGTTTTTTTCTTCCAAAATAGCTTCACTGATGCAGTGCTATTTACTTGTGCTGGCCCAGCACCTGGAGGGCTGGGATGTGTACTTTGGGGACAGCATGTGAACCCCATGGAGAGTGCACGAGAATTTCAGCCATTGTTTCTCCAATGGCTTCTCAACAAGAGTTAAGGAAGAGCAATAGATAAGCAAGACAGGTAGATGTGGATGGAAATGTTAGCTATGTTAGCTTTTTTGAGCCCTTCTTAAAATACTATTCAGCGGAAAACCAAGATGTGGTGGCAGGTGTAGAGCACCCATTTCATTGTTATACATCTTATGAAAAAGCCAGGACAATACAGCAATGCTGCTGTATTGCTGCACTGAGCAAAAGTAATGGGGAAAGATACAAATCTCTGACTGCCTGCAGGAAATCTGTCCTACCAGGCTACACATTTTTAACTGTTGAAGATAAAGTTGCATGTAGAGGGAGAGGGAACCTGGTCCTTGCAGGCTGTCCCTACCTTGGACAATTGGGAGTGGAAGACAATTGGGTCAGTATGGGAGTAGGAATGCCATTACCCTTTAGTTTAGTAACATGTAACTGCTGAATACTCACTTTGCTGTAAAAATCAAGTAAAAAAGAATATGCAGAAGTTGACTTTTGAAATGCGAGTAAAAGGAAGCAGAATTCTTTTGACAGGTCCAAATACTCTCTGAGAGTATATAACTAAGAAATCAGAATTGGCTGATTGCCTGTGGAGCTGACCAGCCAGCATGGTTTCACTACAGCACAGTGTAATATAAAGATAATTTTGTAACTTCTCTAGTTTATAAGGAAAGTAGCACCTGATTTTAAAATAAGACTGCATTGGTAAGAAACTATGCAATCCACCATAAGCACACAGGTGTGGCAACTTAGTGCCTCTAAGTTCTCTTTCAGTTCAAGATATCCTTGACAAATGAAACAGGCTTGTATAAATCAAAATTGCCTCTATCCCATTGCACATTTCTGAGTTAAATGCTGTTAAATGGAGTTAACTCATTTGGTCAGGTTTCAAAGCTTTCCTGATCTATGAGTACTGAAAACCTGAATGAGGAAACCTTATGGGGAAGTACTGAGTGAGGAAATAGAGGCACAGAGGTTAAGTTCCTTGTGCAAAGTTCAGACCAAGTCTGTGGTAGAGCTCTGGGTGAAATGCAGGCTCTGTGGATCCCCATTTGCCACCATAACCATTCTGGCTTTTTCTTTCTGAGGATTTTCTCTGAAGAGATTAATAAATCCAAAGGTCACAGGCTTTGCATTTGTCGGAAGGAAATGCATACCTGATTTGCTTGGGGGAGCTTGAATTGTTGGGGAGATTTTAATTTTGTTGTATTCTAGTAGTAATGAAATCACAAACTCATTTTATGAACATTACCCTTGACCCTTTGAAGTGGCTTGACTGTCAGTCTCAATGCAGCAGAAATTTAAATCAGCCCTTTGAGTGAGGCAGAGCATAGGTTCTTACTTGGTAGCTCTGAAGAAGTTGTGGCCAACTGATTGCCACAGCTGAAAACAGTCTCCATTAAGGAAGTTCAGGGTGGGGGAATTACCCAACAATGTTCTTTCTTCACACTATTTCTGTATTTATTTAGTTCATCTTCCCCCATAATACAAGGAGACTGACCTTCACCTTCTGGTGGATGGGGACAATGAGACCTATTCTAGGATCATTTTGCTGACAAAATTCTATTAGTACATTGTGTGGAAGAGGTTTGGCTTACCCCATTAAAAAAGTGGGGGGTTTTTGCACTGTTTATTTTAGTACCTTTTGAATTATATAAATTTTTCTCTTAGCCAAATTGCAACTCAAAACATGTGAGCAGAAATTGGTCAGCTTTGGATCAGTTAATCCTTCTGAGATGGGAATTTATAACATTACCACAAGTAAAGGTTAAAAGTAAGATCTTGCTGATGTGCTGCCTTTCCTGGTAATTGTTCTTGTCAGACAGCATGTCCTTATGGACCCTCTAATCCTATGGTCAGCTGTAAGGTGAGGGTCTGTGGATGCAATTAGATACTCATGTGCCATCCCATGGGAACCTGAGGAGAATCCAAGGGAGCTGTGCCCTGGGCACTGCACACAATGATGGGAGGGAGCAAAAGGGAGGAAATTATTTTTTTCCTATTCTTCTGGTCTTTCATCACCAACTGCTGTGGAGTTAGAGCAGTGTGAAGGCCACGACTCCTTTCTATCTTGACTTGAAACTGCCTGAATGTGATGTAGACCCCAGACATGCTTTCTTCTTCAGTGCTTTGTTACTGATTCAGAAATTCTCTAAGAAGGTGTTACCTTTGATTCATTTTAACTGTCCTGCAATATGGTATGTTGTGGGAAGATTAGTCCCTAAGTCCCTTAATTAATTACTCTTAATTCTATTATTGCTGGTATAACTAGAAAAAACAATTGTCAAATAACAAATAATCCATGTATTTTGAGTTTAATGCCTAGCTCTTAAGAGCTACTTAAAATATTAACATTCTACCCTAGACACTCCTATTATTCTGTATTTTTTTTCAAGACATCCTTCTTGTCACAATACACAGCAAAGTTTTTCAGACTCAGTGCCTTTCCAATTAGCTGATTCTTTCATGTCTCTGGGAGGTAAGTTAATACAGCTTTCCCTAACTTATTGACAGTGTCATTGTGGTGCATGTAGGATCTGTAACTGGAGTTCAGGCCTGAAAGTACTTAATGGACTGTGTTCAGCAGAGAACAATGGCCCACACTAGTTAATGAAATTAATTACTGTATTTATGAGAATTAATTTACTAGATTGTTAAAATAAGTGTATGGGAGAGATCATAGAGTTGAGGGAAATTAATGAAGCAGTTAAATAGAGACTTTTTCAACTCTTAGGAAGCTTTCCCAGGAGTGTTAGGGCCAAAACAAGCTTAGTATTTTATAGGTGTGTTGGATCCCTGAAAAAATTAGCTGTAATATTGCAGTGCCACCAAGATGATGCTTCCATGGCATACCAGGCTGTAAAGCTAAGGCAAGGCCCAATTTATATAAACATCTGACAGGAAAGAGGGAAGCACAGACTGTCTGTTAACCATATCTCACAGCTCAATAATCAGAATTAAAGGCTAGCATTATAACAGCCAGATGTTGTCCCCAACAGCACTCTCCTGTAGTCCTTTTTCACTGTGGATATAGTGCAAGTGGTTTGAATTTTCTACCCTGGTCAAAGCTGTGCTTAAAGATCACCCCAAACAAGAATGTGCCTTCAAAGCCAGTCATAAAACTCTGCTAGTTACAAAAGGGAAATGAGGTACATTCCCTCATCTCTGATGGAATGATCATTGTCATGGGTGACAGCGGGTCTGTCAGCACCTTGGCACATACTGACGAAGCAATAGATGTTGACCAGATCAAAGTATACCCCTGAGATGGACTGAAAGAGAGGACTGAAAATGGAGGCCCTGATCCTGACAACATACTGATGCATCCTGAAGAAGCTGTCCTGTGGGAACAGAGAACACTGTCTCATGAGAACAGGAGCACTGTCTCATGAGAACAAGGACCTGTTTTGAATGAGAGTGGTTGGGAAGAACATCAACATGAGAGAAAAATAAGAGCAGGTGCTTGGGACTGTTGTGGGAAAGAACTGGGCTGTTTTGAGAAAGAGCAAAGTTGTGGTGAGAAAGTAGAGTTTAGAAAATGCACCTATTAGCTGTAAGAATTCTGGTGTGAAAGTTTGAACTGTCCTATCCGTGTGCATTACGTGTGTTCAAAAACTGTACTTAAGGGGCTGCGCAGCAGCCCTGGGTGGCTGTCCCTGCTTTTTTCTTGGAATAAATTTTGCTGGAACCTTTTTTCGTGTCGCTTTGGCCGTTCCGACATTATCAGCGACATCTGGCGACGCCGACGTGATCGCAACGTTGAAGACGGATTTATCTCCAATTGTGGAGCTGCCGTGACTTCCTCCTAGAGGGGAAAGAGCAGAGGATTTTCTCTCCTAGAGGGAGATTGGACCTGTGGGGCGAAGCACAGGGGGAACGGAGCCCGGTGTAGCTTGAGAGCGGGTGGTTCCCGCGAAATGGTCCGGACCTGAACTTTTTGACCCTCATTAGGTAAGCTAACGGGGGTGCCACCGGGGACTATATTTTAACAATGGGACAGCACATAACGAAGGAGGAAAGTGTAGTTCTATCTACGTGGAAATCCCTCCTTAACCGAAAGAATGTCAAGGTTGCTGAATTTAATTTACGACGTGTGCTGTTATAGTACTGAAAATAAGGCTTTGAAGTTACTACGTTAAGTTGCATTTCGTGTGTTTGCCTAACACTTGCTCCGTGAGACTTTGAAAGATTTAGAAGCGTACGGGAGGCAACAATCTATGCAATAATTCATATAAGAACTAAAACTCTGAAATGCAGTTGCCCAGAAAGATAAGCAGGTTGCCGATGTAACAAATTGTCCTTGAACTACACCTCCAAGCAATAAAAATGCAGAAAAAATTAATAATTCACTCCCGGAGACAGAAAAGAGGTGAGGTCCCCCCCTCTCCATTGCCACTGCTGCAGAAAAAGCAGTTTTTCCACCAGATAACTCCACCGAGAAAACAACTAAGAAAAGAAATCCAAGTCAAGATTTATAAGTGAATGGAGAGGGACAGAGATAAATTAGAACAACGGGGGCTGGGCAGAAAACAAGATAGCAAAGCCCATCCCTGTATAAGCCTTTGAACTCAAAAGTCAGCATCTACCTCCTTTTCTTGCTTCTTCGCAGCCTGAGTTACCTATTTTTTGTTCATGTACTAATTGACTGTTTCAATCTCACAATGTGTGTAAGATAAAACACAGAAAAATATGCAACAAATCAAGTTTGGTGTCATGGAAGCCTGAAGACGACGATCCCTACCGGGGGGTGGAAAGAAAAGGGGGGGCAAAAGACTGCCTTCTGATATTTCTGTTAATTCTTGTGTTAACTGTAGTGTTTGTTGAATGTGTTTTTGTGAGCTCACAATATTACTGTTACTGTGTGTGCGTGTGTATGTGAAGAAACAAAGTTCTTTGCCAGGAGAAAAAGGAAAAAGAAAAGTAAAAAGCCTTCCCTTGAAAAGATTCAGCCTTGCCAGGGAAAGAAATAGAGTGTATTTCACATGATAGAGATGGTCTGTTGCTTGGTAACTAAGCAGAAACTTTATTCACTCCCTCAGAGCTGGGAGGAGAATCAAAATATCCTGCTTTGTAGAAATTGCAACTTTGTAACCTTCTGATTGGAGAAAGAAATTGTCTTACAATTTCATAATATAGTCTCACTAACTGTTTTCTGAAGTTGTTCATTAAAATAACCAAAATTGTTTCAGAATGCATACATAAATGTAATGGAGAAATAGAGTTTTTAAAGTAACTGCTGATAGACAACTGCCTGTGATAAGAAAATTCCAGTGTGTGTGGGGGGAGTGATTCTCCGGCAGAGCTTTAAGCACAGCTGCTCTACCTTCCCTCTTCCCCCCTGCTCAAACAGCTCTGTAAACATTCTTTTGTTGCTTCTGTATTTTACAGTTAGCTCTAAGGTAGACTTTTTTTTTTGGTGGAATACCTAGCTCAAAAATATCTTATTTGACAGGGGCAGTTTTTGCCAGAGCAAAAAGGGAAAAATAAATAAGCTGTTTCTAGCTGGAAGTTTCCACCTTTGTGGAAAGAGAGATAAAATCTAAAGATATAATACAGGAAACTGCCTAACAACAGACAGTGTTTCAAGTTTAAACTGCATCTGTCCTGGTCTCTTGTGCTAAGCAGCAGAGGTGTGTCCCTGTTATCAGGTGACAAGCTTAAACCAGAACTTTTGCTGCTTTGCAAGGTGTGCATTCTGGATCCCCTGGTATACTCTTATGAGCAAAACCCTAGTTTAAAGCAGCCTGAGTGAGTTTTACTGTGGCTTTATGTAAATTGCTAAAGTTGAGAGCTACTTTACGAGTGTTAACTTCTTAAATACATCGATGTAAGTTAAACTGTTACACCTATTTTGTTTAAATAAGATGTTTAAAGTTTTCATGCATATCCCAGAAAAATATATAAATATCAGCAAAAATTCAGAATTAGCTGCTTAGAAATCCTAGCTGATCATATCATTTCAGAGGCTGGATGAGACTGCTTAAGTTTTAAAAAGACATGACTGTTCTCCAGTTTCATTTTTTACATTCAGAGAGGCAGGAATCTGCCCTATGAATTTGTGAATCCTGTTAAAATCCCAAGCCATGCGTGGCTTGATAAAGGAAAATTAACAGATACAAAACTATATTTAATCCAATTATGCAACTAAGACCCTTATAAAAATCAGTAATCCCATCCTCTGAAAGATTTCCATATGCTGAGATTTTGAACAGCCAATTGTTTCTTCATAATGAAAGCTGCTATTTGCTTTTATTGAAGTTACAGTGGCCTTCCTGAAATTCAGTGTTTTCCTTTACAATAGGAGAGAATTTTTCTGCAGTGCAACATGATAAAATGCTGCTCAAAATGATAAAAGCAAAGTAAAAGGAAATACAGAAGTTAGAGACCTAAAAAGATGAGCAAAAACTAAATGTGATTGTTCTAACCAATGTTCTTTGAGAAGCAGGATTGAAGAATGCTCCAGGAAAAAATTCATAAAACCAAGCCATATAACCTATCTCCTACAGAGAGAATTATACTGCAAAGAATCATCACTAGGCCTTCAGCCTCAAAGAAAAACTACAAAATTACCCATGATACCCACTTAAAACTGACTGAACTATTAATAACAAATTTGTGAGTTTTTTATTAAAGGTGAAGAACAACTAAAAGAAGCAGATGAACAAGAGCTGAGAGTTAATTACATCCCAGACATCGGAGACAACTTGGACTGACTTCTCACAGAAGACACTGATTTTCAAGATGTATTAGCAGACTGTAATAGTGATTTATCTATTCATTTTTCTAGGTACCGACTATAGACAGAAATCATGTGTTGCTGCCAATCACTCATTACTCATGTAACTCAGACATTGGTTTAATTCTGCACAATTTAGGAAGTTTTAAAAAACTGTAAGGACAAGTAATGTTGTAATTTGCTGGTTTTCCAGAGCTAAAACAATTATGCAGGGATTCCTAACTCACTTATAGGACAAAGTGTTGTCAAGAAAACATTTTACACATCAAATGAACATTTTAAAATATAAAAAGGGGGGAAAGAAACCATGCAGGTGCATAAACAGATGCTAAATCGGAGTAGATCTCATTTAAATTTGTTAGGCTTTATATTCCTTGTATGTATTCCTTTTCAGGCCAGGTACAGTTGTTGGACGTGACTGCCAAAGATGACAAACTGAGAAGTACACAGCCAATAACTACTTAAAATGTAAAGTGTGTAATTAAAATGTAAAAGTATAATAGAAATTCCAGCTATGCGTGAGTGAAGTGTGACTGAGGTGGCCACCAATGAATGACTGGAAAAAGATTGTATGAGAGAGAGAAACTGTGTAGATATATATGTGTAGACTTAAAAATACTTTACATGAGTGTCAAGATTTTAAAGGAATGTGTTACATGAATCTGTCGGACCATAGTGAGTCCTTATTCTAGATGGTAGATGAACTCTCTTTTTTCTTGGTGAAGTGTTGTTATCCATCCTCGTTGGGAAATGCTGCATTGCTTCTTAGCTTTGAATCAGGGGTTGTCGATACTGATGCCTTGCTTGATCAGCCTGTTGCAAAGGGCCCTGCAGCAGACTGTTAAGGCCATCTTTGTCGCATAAATACAAAAAAGGGGGAATTGTCATGGGTGACAGCGGGTCTGTCAGCACCTTGGCACATACTGACGAAGCAATAGATGTTGACCAGATCAAAGTATACCCCTGAGATGGACTGAAAGAGAGGACTGAAAATGGAGGCCCTGATCCTGACAACATACTGATGCATCCTGAAGAAGCTGTCCTGTGGGAACAGAGAACACTGTCTCATGAGAACAGGAGCACTGTCTCATGAGAACAAGGACCTGTTTTGAATGAGAGTGGTTGGGAAGAACATCAACATGAGAGAAAAATAAGAGCAGGTGCTTGGGACTGTTGTGGGAAAGAACTGGGCTGTTTTGAGAAAGAGCAAAGTTGTGGTGAGAAAGTAGAGTTTAGAAAATGCACCTATTAGCTGTAAGAATTCTGGTGTGAAAGTTTGAACTGTCCTATCCGTGTGCATTACGTGTGTTCAAAAACTGTACTTAAGGGGCTGCGCAGCAGCCCCGGGTGGCTGTCCCTGCTTTTTTCTTGGAATAAATTTTGCTGGAACCTTTTTTCGTGTCGCTTTGGCCGTTCCGACATTATCAGCGACAGATCATTGCTTGTATTTTTCACTCCTCCCAAAGTTGATTGTAAACCTTCCCCCCCCAAATTCAGAGGGAACAGGACCAATCCCATCATTCTCAAAAACAGCAAAGTGCTGTTTGACCAGGCCTGAGCTCGAGGAGGAAAAAACTACATCCGGTGTCTGAAGGTGCATCTTTTAAATTGCATCAGCTGAGAAGGTGTTCTTGTTCTTGAAAGGAAATAGTTTCCACATGAGCAAGAAATGCCTCTGATTCTGCAGATTCTTAAGTGCTTTATTCATTGCAATTTCTTATTCTGACTTTTCACACAAAATAAGCTTTGTTCAAAATAAGCAAAACGTAAATGATTATTTTCTTGCAAATTTCTTTCAAAAAACCTTAAGGTGCTCCTTATATACTCCTCATATCTGCAGAGAAAATGTAATATTTTCCAGCATAGATGCTAATGTCCCTTCTGAACATGGAAGATGCTTAATTTATTTTTTTTTTCTATTAATACAATGCTACATTTGCCAAACTGGTAATTTTCAGTTCTTACTCCCTCAGGAATTTGCTCTTTCATGAAATTGTTTCTTGTGTTCATTGTACATATTCCCGAACTGCAAGTTCTTTCAGGGTAAATACCCGTACGGGATCTTTCTTTGCCTTCCATTCTTCCAGTTTTTCTTGCAGAGACAGGAAATCCTTGCCAAGTTCATAGGCCAGAGTGATCATCGTTTCTAACAATGGGATATAATACCTGTGGCTGGAATGCACACGAAGGCGTGACAGAGCTTTTTCTCCATATTCAAAGGCACTTGCTGGGTTTTCCAGGTCCTTGTGGCACACCATGATAGCACAGAGAGTAGGGACAATTGAGACAGGGTTGCCTCTTGTCAGCCTTTCCTGCAGACCGATGACTTCCAAAAGGATTTCCAAAGCTTTGGGGTACTGGCCACCCCTTAAGCAACCATACGCTTCCTGAAGCTCTGGCCTTGTTAAAAAGTCAATAAATTTTTTTGATCTTCGGACACATTTCATAGAATATAGAAGTCTCAGGTAGTCCTTGAAGGCTAATTTTCTCTCATTGATTATTTCTTCTGTGAAGTTCCCTGTTAGAGTTTTTTTGGGAAAGGTCACATCTTCCATTTCTTCACTAAATTCCTCCAGCAGATTTCTGTGCAGTTTCTCAAAATCTGAATAACGCCGTTCAATTACAGACTTGTTGCTGTCAAAACTCCCTGTTTGCAGAATGATGATTTTATACATCTAAACACAATCAAAAAGAAAAATAAACATGAGAAGGACCATTCCAGCCCTACTGCAGTCACATTTTTTCTGTTACTGCTCTGAAAAGACTTTGTGCCTGTATATTTCTCCAGCTAAAACATTCCTGCACCAATTTTGTGTGTGTAGTCTTGTATCCTCCTATGGTTTATGGCAGTGCTGCTGAATCACGTGCTGTCTGGGATTATGATGCATGCTCAGCGTAGGCCTGAAAAATCTGCAACCATCAAATTAATAATTCTCACCACCTGCTGTTCTGTAGTTTTGTCACCAGACTTACCCTTAGCATGCAAATAAGCTGTAGATAGTGCACTAACAGATTCCATCCTGCAAGGTGCTGGGAAAGGCAAACTAGCAGCAGACTGAGGCACATAAAAACACTTACAAAGCATTTCTGTAGCTGTACTTTGTTTATAACAAAGCCATGGCTGCTACAATCAATCATCTTCAGTAAACTGAATGGATTTCCCAGACTTAATATTGAATGTAATCTATTTTACATTGGTCATAATATTCAGAAATGTTGTTTGTAAGAGATATTACTAGGGATTCGGGGGTGTTATTAATCCTGTGAAAGAAGAGGGAGTATTTGGTAACATATTTGGTATGTGCAAAAATAAGATGGAGCAACTCCAAAGCCTTTCCCCCCCTCTAAATCATTGCCCTCTATTCAAACTTACTTGGCATGTAAATAATACAAAAAAAATTGACATTTCTACAACAATCTGTTTGCTATCTAAATTCCTTCACTAATAGCTAACAGCAATGCTGCCCCCACAGTAACTCAGGAGTATGTCTTCCTCAGCTCTTCACTAGCCTCAAAATGGTTATAATAAATGTGATATTAGGAAAAAAGCTGCAAAAAAATTTGTGTGTTATGTGTTGTACAAATAGATTCTTTTCTGGATCTGATCAAAGCACAGTGATGTTGAGGAAGGGCCAAATCCCTAACGTGTGTAAACCAGTGAAGCTGCACTGAGGCCAGCTTAACTGTGGCACCACACACCAGCTAAGGACACAGACTGTGGGCCTTTTACATGTCTGTGTTCATATTCAACTTCACCCTGTTCCCATCGATTTATACAGGAGCTGGACAGGTTTTACTCATGCCAGTTGTTTTCTTTGTTGCTCTGAAGGGTGCAAACCAGCACTCGTTCTAGTGTCTCTCTGATTCTCTTCCTTGTTTTTCCTTAAAGAGAAATTCTCTTTTAATCTTCATAAATGATCTTTATAGGCGCCTCTTGAAAGGTTTCTAAATTTGAGCTGACTTCTCTGATCTCTTTTCATTTGTAAGCACTGTGACATTTTCCTATACTTTGTCCTGCTCCCTGCTGAAAAGTGTATATATGCCTGATGCATTCTAAAACAATCATAAGAGCAATTTTTTTAAGTTGTCATTTTATCAAGGGCAGCTAAGTCAATAATTTACAAGTACTTGGGGTTTTTTATTTGAGGAGTGTGCGTGAAAAAGGCACGAAATACCATTTAATTTGACTGTCATTCAAATTGGCTCAATTTTTTTCTAATGTAAATCTTTTTGCCTAGGCATGTAACTTATAACTAACTTTAACTAATTGCACATAAGCTGAGAGATACTCTTGTTCTCATACAGTTATACTAAAATAATTTTGAACTATTCAGCAAGCTGGATACCACTGAGTATGCAATAACAGCAGCAATAAGTAGGTTTGTATGGCATGAACTAAGTAGGTGTGTATATAGAATGCAAAAAGATCTTAGGCCAGTCTGCAAAACATTTACCTGCTCCGAATTCTACCAAGCTGGATGACCCAGTATGAGCAATGCTAGAATGATTCTTGGCATTTTTCATCTCAGAGGTCGTAGCAACGAAGGAAATCATCCCTATCTGAATTTCACAGGAGTAGAGACTCACTCTAGATCAGTCTTTCTGAAGGCCAGGAGCAGCATCAGAAATAAAAGCCCAGTGTCAGCACTACAAGTAAAGATACAAAAATCCAACCTATTCTGTTGTTCCTACCCATGATGCCCATGATTCATTTAAAAAATATGACAGAAATATGCCACCTAAGGGAGCTCTAGGTAGGGAAGGGGAACGATCTCAAGTGATGTAGCTGGAGGATGTCTTAGGCTTTTTCAACATCAAAGACTTTTGCACTTGTGCTAACAGAAATCTCTGATGTGGAAGTTATACAAATGCACTGCAGCTGCTACAGCAGGCTAGCTCAGTGGAAGTGTAACTATACAGATATTTTTTTACTTGTGTGAATTTCCTTAATGTTGACAAAACTCTGGGTGTTAGGGATACCAAAGCTACTAATTTACTTGTTATCACTTCTCCACTGATGCAGATTTTGTGAATTGACTATCACAGGGTTTTTTTAGAGGCAGATTCCACCAGCTATGCCCATGCAATCAGTGAGCTTCTACACTGTATGATTGTGGCTTGCAAAACTTGGCCCTCGGTAAGGCTTTCATGTAGTGAGACATGCTGTGTGCTCTGCAGACCCCTGTAGAGTGAAGAAAAATTAATGATCTTCTTACATATTCATTTCTTAGCTTACCACATATTTAGACAAGTGGTGCTCTACAATTCTGGTTGATGGGATCTCAAAAAGGAGTTTGACTTGTCTGCACTGGCTTTTTTCGTTCCTCCAGTATTCCTGAAGCTCCTTAGTGGTCATTGAAGAGTGGGGACTTAGGGTTGCATTGGAATCTAAAAATAATATATTTAATATTTCAGGTTATATCCTTTGCATTTGGAAAGAAAGCTCTTATGCATTTATTGTGAAAGGACAGCCTAGATTTTTTTGTTGCTGTAACAGCAAGAACTAAAGACTGATAAAATAAGTGATTTCACTGATAGTAATGACAGGTCCAGATGCTTTGAGGAAAGTTACTGGGTCTAAAATTTTGAAAGACACCAATTCATCTGCAGAATACAAAGTTGTAGAAAAAGTAGTGCCAAAAAGTATTGTATGTGAAGGGTGTAACCTCAGGCACAGTCTGAGCACAAGATTTTGTTCCCCATCCCAGAGGCAGCCCGAAGAAACATCAACAGTCTTCAGAGTCAGATGTTTCTCCAGGCTTCTTTGTTGCTCAAAGGAGGAGTTAACACAATGCAGCTGCAAATTCAGACATATTTTCAAATACTGACCCTATTCAAATATGGGGTTTGTGCAGTAATAGGCAAAAGCTGAGAAAACATGAATATCCTAACCTCAAAGCTGGATAACCAGCTCAACTGGAGGAATTTTTGCATCCTCGTTTTCTTTTGTAGCTGATGACACAGTTCAGCTGCAAATATTTTATATACCTCCTCCTTTTCCCTTCTCTCTCCTCCCACACTCACATAGACACACACATACATATGTATACATATGCATATATAAAAATATAGGACAGCTGGTTGAAGAGTTTGCTTACAGGAGAATTTGATGTAGCATTTCAAAAGGGTGATTTCTCTGTCTTTGAAATCTACTGACAACAGTTTTCATCAGGTGGCATATAGGCTAGCAAAGTGGATAAAAGAAGTGGAATATTTGTATTTCAGTGGGCACACTGTCAAGGCAGTCAGCTGAAGTCAGTCTGCAATGTATGTAGCATTGGAGGTGAATGAGCACAAATGAAGGGTAAGAGATCAGCTTGATGCAGAAATAGACTTGTAAAGGCATCATAGTACTCCTGCTTTTACATTTTCTCAATCAATTGGCCATACAGTTTCAATTATCAAGGCCTTTTGGGTTTGGCTTGATCTCTACAAAGCAAATATTTCCTAAGAGAGATGGTTTTTATGACATCCTTGCAGGATGAAAAATCTTGATGAGATTATATATATTTTGAATTATACGTAACATTTTATTTAATAACAGATGACAGCAATCTTGGGCATAGTAAATGTTCAATGCTGTCTCTTTAAAGGCTTGTGAGAGCCGCCTGCTTGAGATAAACTTCAATCTTGGTATCTTTGCTGATACTGTCAAGAAGTTCAGATTTTGTGATGCACAGAAGGTGCACTCCTGGGACAGGCCATCTGATGATCACTGATTTCATTCCTGGTGTGTAAATCAAATCTGTAATGCATTTTAGGTACAAACAATTTAAAAGGAAAACTGTGTGTGAACACACTTGGATATGCATCTGTTTCACTCTTGCTACATTATTATTACAAGTCTAAGCAAGGCTTATTTTCAGTGCAGTGTAGCAGTATAATTTTGAACTACTGCTGCAATTAATAAGAAAAGGTTTTTATATAAAAGACTAATGGCATAAATAGCTAGACGAAAAATAAAATTAGAAGATAGCATCAACCTTTCAAGTCATCTTTTTCTGGGTTTTCTTTTCTCAGATGACACGAAATTTCAGCTTTGGGTTGATTTTCTTCTTTATCAGCTGGGTTTGTGGTAGAAAATGTAGTAATTCTGCTTACAGCTTCCAACAATTCCCTTTCTGCTGTGCAGTGTGAATCTTGGTCCATTGCAAGCTCTCACTGAAAGATTACAAAACCCATGATATTTCTTAGTACCACGCCTTTAGAGGATCCACTTTGGCAATCTTTTTTATTACTTACTCATTTTTCTCTGTGAACTTGTATCAGTGCAACTGTAGTTTCATAAAAGCTAAAGTAAAAACCAGAAATATCTACACAGCTACCAGTGCAGAACCATTCCTATTACTGTTACTGCTGAAAGTGCTCGGATGTTTTTTTCTGGCAGGTTAAAAACAAACAGGAAAACCATAAGAAGTTATGTTGAATAAGATTAGGCAGGGAAATCAATTCTTACCTATGAGAATCTGGTCATGAACTTCAGTGTGGGCAGATTTTTTCCTCCCCGTATTTTGCCCTCAAGCTTGCAAGTATGAGTTCAGATAAACCAAAATCTTGGAGATAATTAGTATAACTAGCAGCCTGGCTCTCTTACACTGCTAGAATATACTGTTCTCAAGACTCAAAAACTTGCCATCTGTTCTTAATAACAACCTGTAGGGCAAAATGGAGTGATATCTAAAATAGTATAATGTTTTTATCATATTTCACAGTTTCAGGTTGCCTCCAGGGACTTGTCTCTGTACTACGAGAACAAAACAAGTGAATTTGACAATGGCTCAGTGTAAGGATAACTGAATTTACTAATTATTGTATAAAAGCATTCTCCCTTTACTAGTCCTCTTACCCTACATACTGTAATGCAGTAGATCTGTATGCCTGTTCTGTTAGGACCAGTATTTTACCATGCACTGATAAAATGCCTAACACAATATGCTCCTACTACACAGACCAGAGTGACCATTCTGCCACATAAATGTCTCCCCAGGATGTTGTTTGGTTTTTTAAAAAAAACAACCAACCAACTGAAAAAAAAACCAAACAAACCCAAAACCTACCTGTTACACCACTGTGTTATACTAGCAGTTGGACAAGTTCTAAGAACATCCTAACAGCTTTGCCGGGGTGCTGTGTTCAGTTAGTTATCATGAGTGAAGTTTTGCTCACAGTTCAGCCAATAGGTGAAAATCAAATAACAGAACAATATAGTTTTAAAAAGCCATGCAGTGGTTATTAAATAACGGGAGAGTTTAGGAGAGGGATGTTACTACATATCATTTTGCCTCCAATTGCCAACCACCCAGTTATGCAATGCAGGATACAGAGGTGAGGAAACTCCTTCAGCAGTCCTATTGATTTCTGGCAAGCTGCAAGGCTATAAAAGGAAAAGAAATTGCTTTCCCCGCTGGAAATGAAAGGGCAAACCACTTTCCCCTAACAGAAACCTTTCCTTTGCCTGGCTTGGATAAACAAATACATAAATGTGGTCATCCTCCTTAATAAAAGCATCATGGAAGCTCCTGTTTTCGGACTTCAGACTCGGAATGAAAAGTTCTCACTGTTATTTGAGTCCTCCTTATGATCTGCTTTTTGAGCATGAAGAGTAGCCACTTATTGTCTAACTGCTCAGTCTTTTGAAAATCACAACAGTTCATCCCAAGAGCATATATAGTAGATTAAATGAGGAATCTGAAAATGGCCAAACAAATTTAAATGACAACTTTTTTCTTGGTCGTAAGCTGGGATAACTTTATAAGCAAAATTGTATTTACATTTAAAAAAAAAAAATCTTTACATATGTATAGCTTTATATGCCTAACATATGCATATATGTGAGTGTGTATTTATACATATAGATGCTACTTTAAAACATGATCTACCAGAGAAGCACAACACACTTTTGAACAGAAGAATGCAGAATTGGACATTATGATACACAAGTCTTCTGCCTTTTTATGTGCCTTGAAAACATGCACTTCATATAAACAGTTTCATTTTCACAGCTAAAAATGATTGCAAGCTCTTTTAAGTAAGCTGCTATTTATTTTTACATATTAAAAAAATCCAGAACAATACTAAACCCCTGCAACAAATTACACATTTTTATCTGGAACAGACACTCATCCTGTTCTGTTTCAGGGTAAATGCTGCTCTAGCTCCTTCGCTGAGCTTTAAATAACTAGAAACCAAAGTGCACAAAACACTCACCTGGAAACTGCTGAGTTGCTGTTAGTTGTGCCCCATGGATGGTCTGTACAAGGCCACACAAAGCCTGCTTCGCATTTTCGGAATGCAGAAAAACGTGTCTGTGCTTTCTTCTAGCAGGCACGTTCTGTGTCTTGCAAAAAGGAAGGAAGAAGCCTTGATTAAATTAGACTTCCTCGTCCCATTGGCTCACTGGTTCAGTGCTGGCTGATTACGCATGAAATCTGCCCCAAGCAGCCCTTGTGTCTCACCCACGGCGAGCAGGGCCCAGCACCGGGCAGGTCTGGGAACCCCAGAGTCAGGATTCCACGGGGCTTGGCAGAGGAAAGAGTTCAACAGTAAATGCAATTAACAAAATCAATGAAAAACTTCTCTGCATGGATTTCTGAAGCAAAAAAAAAAAACAAACCACTTATCAAAAGGGAGATTAGGAAAAAAAAAAAGCCAAATATGCAAATGTGCTTATGTGGAAAAATAATGCCCTTTGGGATGTCTTTAAAGTACAGACTTAACATCCAGTTCAGGAAAAAAAAATGCAGGTGGTACCACAGCAAATAGCCTCGTTCTGCATAAACTTGCACTTCCAACAGAAATCCCGATTCCACACAGTGCTTAAACATATGATTAATTTCAAATATCTGCTTAATTAAAGTTCAAGTGGGAGCATTATCATATCTGACATGTCTACTAAACTTGAAATGGGCTTACAAGTGTGCCTAAAATTAATCCTACACTTAATATACGCTTAAATTTGTTGTTGAACTGAGGACAAAGTGAAATAGAATTATGCATTATTAATCCACATGTCCTTTGGTGCAGATGCTTCCTTTTGCAGTTCACTTCACTTTGGAAATTTGCTTTAAGCCCTCAGGATAGCTATTTCTGAGGTAAATAATATGGACATTATCTTTTTTAAGTAATGTAAGTTTCCCCCCTTGCCAAAGCTCAGTCACTGAAAAACCAAGCAATTTTAATGCAGCTCAAATATGGGAGGCAAACATCCAAAGGACCACACGGATCCTGCTCCACACATTCCTTCAGAACAAACAGTTTACAATAATGTAGAACCAGGGCCATAAACTGGTAGTTCTTCTCTTCTGCTCTATTTGCCACATAAAATAATGCCAACTCCAACTTGGACTTTGTCTGAATGTAGAAGCTTTGCCAAAATAGCTGTCAGAATGATGAAAAATCACTCCAATGCAGCTACAACCACACTGGCAAAAGCCCTAGTGTAGATGCCATTGTGTTGGCAGAGTCCTTCAGCCACTTTAGCATGTTCCATGCAGAATATGATTTAAGTTACAACAGAAATCTGTGCTTGCCAATTCAGCTCTAAGGTGTAGCTATACCAGCCAACCCTTTTAAGTGTAGACAAGGCATGTGTTTCTGGCTCTACTCTATTCCTTTAAAGTTAGATTTATGGGTTTGGTTACAATTGTGAGCAAAAACCAAAAGGGATTTCAATGCATTTTGCCCATGCTGACAGTTCACAGATGTATTTAAACTTTGAATTCTGAATCTGTTAATTTATGTGCTGCCAAAAAGCAATGTATTATTTTGTGATGCTTAGTGCTATTGTCTTTCTCTTGTTAAATGCTAAAAGAAAAAAGTACATTTTTCAGTATATTAAGTATGACTTCTCCTTTCAATTATTTCAGAATAAGTAAGTCCTAATCCAGTCAACCTGGATGATTTTAAAAAAAGTGAAATCTGTTATTATGATCGTGGTTGATAGATATGAACTAATTTACAAATCAAAGGTGTTCTACAAGAGTTCTGCCTGTCCTTGTAGAGCCAGCTGTTATGGTCACAGCTGGTTCCTGAACGTGTTCCTCATCCTCAGGAGCTGTGACATCCACAGCAGGTTTAGCAGGCTGCTGCTCCTCATCCTGCTCCCAGGAGCTCGGGTTGGTTCTGAACAGCACCTCGCCCTTCACTGGACCCAGTGTTGTGAGTCTGGCAGCATTTTACTTTCCTAAATGTCTACTTGATTAGCACATGCAAAAACCACTACAGTATACAGTGGTGTTTGTTAGCAGAATGCATAACTAATATTTTTCTTTTTATATTCTCAGCTTCACTTCCAATAGTCAAATACTGTGTAAAGGGTCAAGCAGGTGAAAAGAAAATTTTCACAATGGCAGCAGAGCATTCTGAGAGATGGGTAAGTGCACTTACACCATCCATGTACCTGAATACTCGTAAAACTGTGGTAAATTTTAACAGAAAAGCATGTTCTGTTATAGGGATGGAAAAGGGATCCTCATGCACTGGCTCACATAGAGTTTGTATTCTGTGAAAGTACCAGCTTCATCAGACATAAAGAACACGGTGTTAAAATGCATCTACCAGGGGATATGGAAAAAGAGTGCTCTGCAATAATGTAGGAGTGAGGCAAGGTTAAAATCATAATACTGCACTGCAAAAAAGGTGGTTGTCATAGGAGTTAGGTCCTCCATACCAATTTAAGATGAAAATACTCATTTTAGGAAGAATAACCTGAAAGTTTATGTCCAAAACTTGGCAACTAGACACCAGATGAGCCAGCAGCGTGATGTCATGTTAAGGATGCCTGCCACTATTGAAAGACTGTGCTGGTAGTCAAAAAAACAGAAGAGACTGCTGTAATAGTGTCAAACATTCTGCCTTGATTTATACCCCATTTTGGGCAGTTCCCATTTTTCCAATCAGATAGATTACACAAACCCAGACAGATACAGTATCCAACCATATACTACAAAGCTGGTATCAGCTTGAAAAATTGGGACATAAACCAATGTCAGCTATGAACTGCAGTTTTCTAGCAGATTTTATTGGCATTTTATTATAGGCACAACAAGGTCTTATTCTTGTTAAAGAATGTGGCTGTAATAGCCCTATTACAAAATACTTTTCAGCTTCTGTCCTAAGAAGTACAGCTTCAGGCAACTTCATAGTCTGTGCTGCTTTCCCATCTCAGGCCCCAAACTATGTAACTAAACCTTATTTATTTTACTAAATCATTCATTAGAACTGTAGGTAGTGAGAGAAAGGAAAAAGAAAACAACAAAAAACCAAACACCAAAAAACAGCGGGAAGCAGAAATGCCTAACATATTTATCCAAGTCCCTTTTTATCACATAACTAATATTCAGAAAGTGTGGTAATATTGTCTTTGATGCTCCTACAAGAACCTTTCCTCTCTTTTTCTTAAATGCAGCTGGATAAATCCTGACCATTTCCATGTTTGAATTAGCAGAAAACGTTCAGCTGTTTTGCATGAATATTCTGCACTTCTGGGGTGATGCTGTGATAAATGAATACCATACTCCTATCCTGGCTCAGCACAAAATTTTGTACCATGCTATGATATAATATTTAATCATGTAGTGTTGTGTCATTTGAAAGTGGAATTTGTTTACCATACTTCATTATTACAAAACATGTCTCTCTTAACAAGAGTGTGGTTTAAAGAAATCATTCAGTGTTTAATGAAAAATATCTCATGCTGGTGTTACTGACAGGGTTTTCAACATGAAAGAGACGTACCAGGCCCGTTTTACACTGCCAAAGTCCTGTTATCACTTTACAACTCCTTTATACTTCTAAAGGAGTATGAAGGAGCTTTAGAGTAAACACCAGTCTTGGCCTGCCTTTCATCTGTGGTGTGTCAGTGACATGGAGCTGTGTGCAAGCCAGTGGGTCAATGGGATATTAACTTGGGTTAAATGTCACAAGCACTGTTCTGTCTGGAGAATGACAGACCTTCCAAATGAGTCATGCTGGTCATTTTTCCTGATGGATTCATAGAGGGTTAAGTACATAATTACATGGAATACAGGATAATTTTAAATATAGTGAGTTATTAGGAACACTATATGTAGTCATTCCTATCAAGTATTTTGATATTTTCTGCTCATGTTGTGTCTGTCCCCTTTTCTTCTCACATATAATTATGGTGTACTTTGGCTAATACTTATCGTCATGTTCCTCATGTGATTTATCTATACCCAAAATGTAAACATAATAAAATCTGGGATAACAGGGTTTATAGCAGACATGCTAATGCATGTTGCAGTAGCATAAAAGGCAGCTCTCCAAGTGGAGGGCTGCAGCAGCTGTGTATAGATAGCCACCTTGAGGATCAGCTGAGCATGGCTGGGGTTACTGGGAGCTCTCCTGCAAAACGAAGAGATGTAAGGCATAAATCTTAGTATATATTTTCAAGATGATTTATTCTTTAAAAATTAAATGAGACTTTCAAATGCACTTCTGCTTGTAAGTGACTAGTGAAATGATTAGTGTGAGCATTTGTTCCATAGTAGATGGACTCTCAGTGTTTCCTCAGGAGTTTCCAATAAACTCCTGCTGGTGTCTGTGTCCTTTCCACCTGGCACGTGTCCAGACCAATAAAACCCTGTGTCCTGCCTTCCCATCTTCCTAGGAAAAACCTTGGCAGTGACACACAGGGCTTAAGAGCTTAGATTCAAGGCTGCACTAGGTCTGCTTACTGACTGTGTCTCTGGATTCTGGAGAGCTATAGGGAACAGGATTAACTGGAACAGACTTTAGCTAATGTTGAACTGCATATGTTACTAAATTACATAAAAAACATGTATTAAAGGAATGTTACAGGTGCTAAGAAACCAGGAAAGTGTTTCTTTGTATGTCAATATTACTGTAACCACTTTAGGTGCAGGATTATATACTGCATTTTTCAAAGATGTCCATTTCTCGCAAGGCAAAACTTCAGAAATATTTTTTAAATGAAATTTAAAAGCATCAGTTTGAAATAACACATTATTTTAAAAAAAAAATTAATTAACAAAATCTTCTCTAAAAACAAATATTGCTTTCTGGAAATGTGTGAATAGTTTGTAAACACAACCGTCCCGCTGATGAACTCCTTTCTATCCCAGAGTTCATTCTGTCATTCACTATTTAAGCAGAGCTCACTATATATGAACAACAGCGATGCGAAGTGGATGAAACAGCGCAGCGTTCAGGCGACAGTCACAATCAAAAGTAGGTCGGTTAAAGAGGAGCTTCATTTGGCTTTTATTAAATCGAATATTCAGCAGTATTACTTACATTTCTTGAAAGCAAAAATATTTCAAAACTGGGTACTGAAGCCAGGCCAAGCCCGACATTCACGAACTCCGCGGCCGCTGCTTCCCCAGCGAGCTCGGAATTACCCCGCGCCTGTAAAGGCTGTGCCGTGGGGAAACCGCACGGCTGAAATCCCTCCCGCCCTCTTCCCCAGCGCGCACGGAAGGCCAGTTCATTAATTCAGTCGGCAGTTCCGCGCCTGGCGAGGTTTGTGACCGTACCGGGCCCCGAGGAGCCCCTTCCTCCCGTCCCCACGTGCTGCCGCGCCGGGGACAGCGAGTCTCGCTCAGGACAGGGAGCTGGACGCAGGACGCGCGAGTCCTTCCCAAGAAGGGGTGGCGGGACGGCCCGCGGACAGCGGAGCCCTGGAGCAGGGGGCTGATCCAGGTCCAGGTCCAGTCCAGTCCAGGTCCAGGTCGGCCCGAGAGACTGGACGGGATGGGCGGGGCCACCCGACCCCGCGAGTGCCCGCCCCGCCTCGGGGGCACGCCAGTTCCACCCAATCAGCGCCGCCGTAGCCCCCGACGTCCCGCCTCCGAGCTTGGTGTAACCAATCAGCATCCTTCTCGCGGAGTGCCCGCCCCCCCGTCCCCTGCCCTGCCGCTCGTACAACCGCGATGGGTGGAAATCCCCGAATCCCCCTGTGACTGGCGACGCTGCTCGCCAATAGCGCCGCGGAGCGGTGGCACCGGCGCGCTGTGATTGGCTGAGAGCGGCGAGGGCGGGCCTGCGGGGGCAGCAGGGGCGGTTGCGCGGCCGTGGCGGCGATGGGCGAACGCGGCGCGGGCCGGGCGGCGTGCGGGGACCGGCCGGTGCGCAGGCGGGCGGCGCGCCCAGCCCAGGGCCGGGCGTGAGGAGGTGAAGGGCGAGCGCGGGCCACGGGCGCGCTCAGGCAGGGCAGGGGCGGGCGGCCCCCGGCCTAAGGCCGCGCTCCGGCCGTGCCCGTGGCCCTGCGGCGCGGGGGGGTCGTGCCGGCGGCGGGGCCGGGCCGGGGATGGCGGTGCGGGGGCTCCGCTGCGGGCGGGGGCGGGCGCGCCGCGCGGGGGCCCGGCCGGGCCTTCCCGCAGCTCGGCGTGAATCCCCGGCCAGCGCAGAAGTGTTTCGGGACTTTTCTGCCCTGTCCTGCGCGGAGCCGCCCGGAGAGGGGAGAGGACGCTCAGAAATGGGGGAGAATAATCGTTCCCCAAAGCTCGGCCGAGCACTGTGGCTCGCACGGACGTGTCTTGCCGTGGAACTCTTCGTGAGGGAACCAATTTCAGTTTTTTCCATGTGTACGTTGAGCCGCGACTAAATTTCCTTGCTCCGGGTTTTAACCTTCCCTCGAAAGTTATTTTTGGACTGTCGGAGAACATAACTTTGCATCTCAGCTGTTTAAATTCTTTTTTAGTGTTAAAGTTCTCTTAGAATCTGTACAATTTATTTTAGCCTCTTCGTTTTGTGCTCTGGATCACAGCTACGGACTCGTGTTCATGCTGAAACCCGATAGCTGATTCAAACATCTCTATATAGTTCATCCGAGGCTCCTGCAGGGTAGGAACAGAGTTCTTGTATTTCAGAGCAAACTGTTTTTATGATGGGATATCTCTGTAGCGACAACAGTGCCTCACGACAGAAGAATAAAAAAGGAAGTTAGGGAAGCTTTGAAGTTAGATTTTTTGTGATGGCCTACCCCTGACGATTTTTAAAATGCTTTTTTCTTCTGAAGAATGTAGTGTTGCAGTCATAACTGTTTTGCCTGTTTCTCCCGAAAATCCTTTGAGCGTGAAAACAATTCAGGTAGTAGGTGGAGTAAAAGAAGGTAGTAGAACAGGCTCTGACACTTAAAATGCCTGTGGTGGGCAAGTACTCTTTGGTTTGCACAGGGTTTTGTAGTTGCTGGTGTGTTGTGCAGTGTAATGATGATTTGTTGGTAAGTGTGCTTTCTTTGGTTCCTAAATCGATTCATACTGAGGTCTAATAGTTTATTCTGGCCCTTGTCTGATACACGTGGGCTGTTGGCTCAGCGAGGCTTTTACTTTAGTTGCAGAATAATCAATTCCATGGAAAATGGCTGAAAAAAGAAATGTAAATCCAGTGGTTTATGTAAATATGTTTTTGATACGTTGCCAAAGCTTAACATCCTTTTAACAAGCTTTTCTGTGCTGCTAAAGTACTAATTTATCACTTTTATTATTCTAAAAGGAGAGAATTTGTTTTTTAGAGCTGTATTTTTCTGTTGACAGGGGACAGTGGTGGTAGATAAGTTTTTAAAGGCGTTTTTATGAAGGGATAACAAACTTTTTAATAAAGGAAAGCCTTTTGGTACTGTATCCATTGGGTTTAATAACATCTCTGTGGATAAGGACTTTGAAAGACTGACCAGGCACCCTATAAAGTTATTGTGATATAATCTAAATGCAGTTGTTATCATGTTTTCACACTGAATTCTTTACTACTAAACATGTGAAGATTGTATGATGTTGCAGCAATGGACTTGCAAGCAGAGTATCCTTATTAAAAATAGATACGATAAATAATATTCTAAAATTAATATTTTAAAGCTCTTGAACAGACTTGTCTTTTAATATATTATTTCCATGCATAGTTACTAAAATTAAAATGAATTATTTCTCTAAATAAGATAGGAAATTATAGGTTCCCTGTAATGTCAGAGATACTTTTTTTGCAGTATATCAGGGGTTCGGTAAGTTTGTGGAATGGCTCACAAAAAAAGAAAGTGAAGTGCATCAGCTTTTGAAAGCTGAGAACATAGAATGAGCTATGAAGAACAAGACAGGATCTATTTTTTCCCCACTGTCTGGAAAAAGTAAGGGGAGAGAACTAGACAGAACTTGGAGGAAACTATTTTAACATCTGAATAGACTTACAAAAACTAATGGTCGTGTAATCATGTTTCGGTGTGGTGGTGGGGGAAATCCTGTTGTGTTCTGTATCAGTTTCGTATAAAGCATTGCTATTGCATTCCAATAGTGACACCACTTTTTTGTCAATCACCACAAACATTAAAGCCCGTTTATGTTATCGAATGAAAATGAAGAAAAATAATTTTTAACTTGAGAATACATTTACAGTCTACCAGAGTTTCCCTCAGTGAGGTCTGAAACTGTCCAGATTCTGTCCCTCGGATGTTAATCACTTTGCAGATGGAAAAACATTAAACCCCATAATTCCTGTGAGCTGCTGCAGCTGCAGTGCCTCAGTGTGATGGCACTGACACCCACATGCCACATCTGTGCAGAGGAGAAGCAGTTTGGAATGGCTGGATGGCACAAGAGCCTCACCAAGGCAGCACAGAAATGTGTGAATTCCTGGGACTGAAAGATGAGACTCTGCATAAATTTCGGGTTGTCTGTGGTTGTTACTACTTTTCTCTGGGGGAAAGAGTTTTGTTAAATAACCTTTCTGTTTAAAAAAAGATGATGAAAATAGCTACAGTACTACTGGATTCCATTGCTTTCCAATAGCTTCTGAAATGGGGATTGAACTAAGTAGGAGAAATAGCAATAAGTTTTGTGGTATTTGAATGCCATCATAGAAAAGCTGGGGAGGAACAGGTTACCTAGGCACAAGGAAAAGAGATTATTTGCTTTTAATTTATTGAAGTTAAATCCATAAATAATCAGTGAGATTCCCCTTTAACCAGATGCAAGCTGGCATCACAGATTACAAACGGGAAAATTTAAAAAATTATATTTTTAACTTGTACGCTGCCATTTTCTGCCATCTTTGAAGAGTAAATCCTGCTGAGGTACTGTGGATCTTCCTTCATGTATCCAGTAGGATCGAAACTGTAGCCATTTGTGTGTATGTATTTTACTTTTGTACCTGCTGCCATTCTCAATGAAGTATTTTCAGACTGTTCTTTTTTAGTTTATTGGTCGTGAACTACAAATCTTAGGATGATGTTTAACTAAGGTGTTTATTTCTAGGGTATTTTACTAACTGAAAGTGACGTATTTCTTAATTTTTTCTCAGAATTTCATGTTGCAACGTAGGTACAAATTGGTTTTCATACGTTATCTGTTACTTACTGGAACTGACCATTTCTTTATTTAAAGAAATGGCTGTTATGAGTTACTGAAGTTTCCATTTTCTGCTGCTCTATTTCGTCAACACAATTTTCTGCTTCACTAAATCAAAATGTTATGCAGGATGACAGATGCAGTGCACTTTGTCAGAAATAAGTAGTCACTAAGCACGGGAAAAGATCTTCCATAAAATATTATTTGTAAATTTGAGAAGGATGTTTATTCCTGTTCATGTGAACTTAAGTTTTCTTTTTCCTTTCACTTATGTGTGTTTTATGTGTTTTCTGCCTTTCATTGCACTTTTTTCACAGCTCCTTTCTTCAAGGAACTAGACAAGGAAAGGAAATAGGCAGTAAATAGTAGAAATGAGTAAATGGGTCTGTCCATGATCAGCAATATTGTGGCTGTTCTGGGACTGTGGTCACTGTCTTGGATTTTGCTGAACTATTACTCTGTAGGAGGAGTGGGTCTGGTCACAGATTTAAATTATGTTTTACTTAAGACTAGCTATACTTTCCCAATTTAATTTTCTCTTTTTTTTTTTTGTTTTATTTTTTTATTCTAGGCTTCCTGCTCTGAACTCAGTTCCTTGCAGAATGAATATTGTGTTGTTTGACAAAGATTGGACCTTCCAGTAGAATTTGGAAAGACCACTGTGCATAAATCCAGAGCTTATTTTTCTTGAAGACTTCTGTGCAGCTTTTAAAGTTTTCATCACAATGAATTCGGGTTTATGGAGTCAAGAAAAAGCAAGTTCATCCTACTGGGAAGAGCGGATCTTCTACTTGCTTCTCCAGGAGTGCAGTGTCATAGACAAGCAGACCCAAAAGCTCTTGAAGGTGCCCAAAGGTAGCATCGGGCAGTTTTTCCAAGACCGTTCTTCTGTGGGACACTCCAGAAATATTCCTTGTAAAGGCAAGAAACTGCAGATTGGATTAAAGATTCTGGAACAACCTCATGCAATCCTGTTCGTGGATGAGAAGGATGTTATAGAAATAAATGAAAAACTAGCCGAGTTGCTTTTGGCTATTACTAACTGTGAGGAAAGATACAGTCTGTTTAAAAGCAAAAGCAGGTTAGCTAAAGGCATCCAAATAGATATTGGCTCCCCTGTTAGAGTACAGCTGAGGTCAGGAGATGACAAATTTCCTGGAGTTGTTCGCTTCAGAGGACCCTTAATGCAAGACAGGTCCCTCGCAGGGATATACTTTGGAGTAGAGCTGCTGGTAAGTCTTTTGCCAAGGGGTTTTTACTTTATAGGATGAGCTAAAAGTCTTCGATGTGAAGAGGAAGTAATAATAATTTATTTTTTAGAAGCATAGTGACCCCTGAAAATTGTTACCTTCAGTCTTTTCATAAGTATTGTTTATTAGGTACCCATGAACATGCCATATCACATCAGCCTTGTATTCTACATGTTAAATGAAGCTTGATGAGGTGTCTGGGCTGGCAGAAAGACTTGAATGTACTCTGACTCCTTTTAGCCTAGAAAAATTTAATTCACAGAAACACAGAGTGATTTGGGTTGGAAGAGACCTTAAAGTTCCAACCCCTGCCACAGGCAAGGACACCTTCCATTAGACCATGTTGCTCAGAACCCCATTCAGTCTGGCCTTGGAAACTTCCAGGGAGAGACCATCTACAACTTCTCTGGGCAAAATTAGTTATATTCCCATTGTGGTGCATCTGTGACTCTCAGATTTCTCTTGAGTACTTTGTTTTTCCTCCAACGTGTCAGAATACGGTCCATAAATGCAGGCTTGGATTTTAGGGCTGCTGTTTTTGTAGATCCCAGAAAGTCAAATGGCAACTAGTTAAGATAGAGAATGTAGCTGTTGTGTGCAAAATTAATGCCAACCATAAGCTTTTGAAGGATTAGTTTCAGGAGAGTGCTCCTCTTGTATTAGAAGTATAGTTTTCAAAGTACTCTTTAAACTTTTCCCAAAGTTTGCAGTTCCCACTGAGAACCTCAGGGAATATCAGGCCTAAGTCCTTCTGAAAATCATCTCTCTTTATTTGGCATACAGGTGGAATTTTTGAATGCTTAGCATTATGTCTAGTATGAAGTAGTCTTGTCTTGATATGGGAAAAATTTGATGATGGAATCAAGATTTGCACCCGAAGAAAACATGCTTCTCTGAGTAAAAAGGCTTCTGCCTGCAGCTGCTCTCTAATCTGATGACATCTTGCTCTTTATTCCCCTAAGATAGACAGTGTTTATATTTGCCACAACTTCTGACAACAGAATTCTCTCAATATAAAGATAGTTCACCAGGCAAATTCTTAGTAAGATTCGTCCAAAACACTGGATTGTGTTACTGCTTTTTTAGTAGTCTGCTTTTGCACAAAATACATTGGGTTTTTTCTCTTTTCTTTTTTTCCCCCCTCTTCCTCCGACACCCAGGAAGAAGGTCGTGGTCAGGGCTTTACTGATGGACAGTACCAAGGCAAGCAGCTTTTCAGATGCGATGAGGACTGTGGGGTTTTTGTTGCTTTGGACAAACTGGAGCTGGTGGAAGATGATGACAATGAACTGGAAAGTGACTATGCAGCTCCAGTTGACGCAATGCAGGTAGAACTTCCTCCTCTGGAGATCAACTCCAGGGTTTCTCTGAAGATAGGAGAGAGTATAGAGTATGGGACAGTTATATTCTGTGATGTCTTACCAGGAAACGAAAGTTTAGGATACGTTGTTGGAGTGGACATGGTAAGAAAATAATCTGACTTTAATAATTCTGCATGTGTGTTAGCTAGTAAATGACATGCAATTAGAAGAAGAAACATTATCCCACAAGCTACTTCAGCGGAGGCTGACCTAAAATGGGAAATAAACACTTGTGTTCAAAGATGCCCCTTGGTGGTAATTGCTTCTTGGCATCAGGTAAATGATATCCTATTTGATGCTAAAGAGTTCAGGAGAAATACTCTGGTTATTCTGAGGAGCCTCCACTGAGCTACTTGCCATGTTAGGTGTCAGTCTTGAAGTCATAGAGCTGAATGTTTGTCTTGTGAGACTGGCTTTGTTCTGCCTGTTAAAAAAGTAGGCTGGATGTATTTTTCTTTTGTTAGCTGTTTTTAAAAGCTTTTTTTTCACGTTACTGTTTTTTTGCTTGACTTTGTTCTACGTTAAAAGTATTGAGTTTCAAGTACAAAAGTTGATTTTTCAAGAAAATGTGAAGCCTGTAATTAAAAAATCTTTCTAGCAACTTGAATTTTTTAAAATAGACAGCTTTCAAATTTTTGGTAGTTCGACATTATGTTTTGGTTTTGGTTTTGTAGAACAGATGCTTCCATTTTCTTGGTTGCATAGCTATTCCATAACAGTGCACTGAAGTTGTTCTAACTTGTTTATCCATAATAGTTTTTAGTAGAGGAATGCTTTTTAGAGTAGGAAATATTTCTCAAAAAAGCAGGTTTTAAGTTGCTTTTGTGTTTAAAGACTGTAATCTTTGGCTGTTCTAAATACAAAATTTGTTACAGGAAAAAGTAGACGTTGTCAAACCTTTCATTTTCCTACTTTTTATATTCCTAAAGACATATGCATGATGTAAGTCTTCTCTTGGGATACATGTAACATGTTTTTCTATTTTTAGGATAATCCGATTGGAAACTGGGATGGAAGATATAATGGAATACAGCTGTGCAGCTTTGCAAGTGTTGAAAGTACACTTCTTTTGCATATCAATGACGTTATTCCAGGTATGCCCAGCTTTCTTAGCCAGAAGGCAGACTTTGATAACATCTCCACCTAGGCACAGTTATATGATTAAAACAATACTGCAAAGTTAATATCCTTAATTCACTTGAATTAGTTTAACCTTCTGTGTTATAATTCTCTTCAGTTTTCCCCTCCTTTGCATTATAGTCTCACTAGTAGAAAAGCTTTAATACTGAACAAAATTCCTGTCAAATAGTATAGTATTTACAATACTGTGGAGTTGTGTAATATTAGTGAATATGTAAGTGTCTGTAGCAGGAATCTTTTGTATGGACTGTTGTTAAATTTACTCCAGGAGTTTAAATATCTTGGATCAGAAAGCTGCTCTTTCTGTGCTGGAAAGGTATTGATAGTATTATGTATGCAGTTTGGGGGTAAATATTTGAAAATGCATCCAAGACTGTGGAAAAATTCACAGCAGTAGTTCACAGAATAGTGTTAACTTGTAACAACTACAGTCCCCTGATCCCTTTTCTGAAGAAAGCAAAGTTTTTATAAGTAACTTTTGCTTGGGCTCTGTCTGTAGACAGGTGCTAATGAGTGTTTGGTCTGTAACTGTTGTCCCTGCTCTTCGGTTTGACTGATTTATGTTCATCTCCTACTCACTGGTTTAGTTGAGATGCATGATTTTGCATAAATTTTCCTCTCTTCTTTGGAGAATTCATACAGACTCCATTTCTGGGAGAAGAGCATTTGTTTTAAGTGTGTTGGTAGAAAATAAAGTTTAGAATTTCATGCGTCTGTTTCCTGTAATGGAAATATGCACATACATTGAAGTGTTCATGAAGTAATAGCAGACTTCAGAGCAAAGTAATTGCTGATGTGATAGAAGCAAATCCTGTACACGTAAAATGTTGGTTATGTGCCAAGCAAGGTTTTACTCCACTCAGTTTTAAAGCTTACGATGACAGCCCTTTGTTTGGTTACCTTTGGAGTTGAACTTCTCTGTAACACAGTAAAAACACAGAAAAGGGAAGCTAATACTCTCTTCATACACCATGTCTTAGAGACTGTGTCACAGGACAGGAGACCTCCCAAGCTTGCCTATACCTCAAGAGGTGACAAAAGCGTGTTCAATCACAGTAAGCCAAAGGCTACAGGTATGTGTGGGAAGCGATTTTCTGTACTTATGTAAGAATTACAAGTTTTTACTGCTTGGGGAAAAGTATTGTCTTTTCTGGCATTGGATGCTGACAGAGATGATCTTCACTAAAGTAACTGTGGTTATATGTTGGCACGAGTTATAGTTGTGTGGCATTGCATCAGTAATCTATTTGCCTACTGTGAAATTTTAGTGCTTTAAAAACAAAAAAATACCTGCTGTACACTGTATCACAAATATTTTCTTATATCCATAATTTATAGTCATGAAAAATTTGCACTTGAGGAATATTTTCTGCCTTCTTTTCAAGTTGGGGACTTGAAATTTCAGCTTGGAGGATTATGTTGGTTTGGTGTAGATTTGTAAGCTTAGAACTGCGTTAGCCTTGATGGGAGAGTTTGCTGCTTTGTGTAAAAGCAGTTGGGTCTTTTTGAAAGTAAAATAACAAATTTATACTGTGAAATAAGAGTGTAGGTAACTTTTTCTAAGTAGAGATGAACCTCTTCATTAAAGTGTGTTGTTTTCCAGGATCTACCTCTGAACCTGGAAATAGAAGCAGATCTGAAGTCTTCTACACATTAAATGGCTCATCCGTTGACTCTCAGCCTCAAACAAAAACAAAACCCCCATGGTATATTGATGAAGGTAAAGAGAGATGCCTTCATGTAGGCATATACTTTATTTTAAAAAACCTACAGAACAAAACTAGAGTGTATTATGTTCTTCAAATAAAACAAATATGAGATTAAATGTAAAACAGTTGGAGTATATTGTCTTAGTGGAAGACATACTATATCATAAAAAGCATCTTGAAACCCCATGAAAGTGTTCTCTGTCTTAATATGACCTGTGGTTTTATTCTGCATGTAGGAGATTACATTCTTGGCAATGTATGTGCAGCTCTGTGGGAATGCACATGTCTTGCAGGCAAAATAAAAGCTGAGGCTTGATGGAGGACATGAAGATATTCCTTATAGCCAAGTATACAGAGTAATTGTATTTTGCCTGTCTTTGTAGCTAATGTTACAGATCTAAGGGAACTGTTCTGCCATGCCAGCTAATCAGTCTGGAAGTGGGGAGGGGAGAAATAATCTGACTAAGTATACATGTTTTTTCAGTATTTTTTAGAAGTTATTTCTGTAAAATCTCTTTATGAGTTTTTAGAAGTATGAGTGCACATGCCTAAAGGATCAGTATATCTTGATTTGCTTCCAGACCTTTTTTTTTTTTTTTCCTGGCTGATAAACTTTAGAAAAGTATAGCTGGCTGCCAGAGTGACTGAAGGGGAAAAGACTAAACTAATAATGTTAATTTACAATGGAAACTATTGCAGCAATAGCCCCCGAATTCCATGAACTGTAAAAGAAAATGGGTTAAAATTGTTCTTGGTTGTGTAACAGTTGTTATATTTTTTTAACTTTTTTTTTAGACATTAACTTCAGTTAATAAAACAGTGTGTGGAGAGCAGTTGATGAAGAAGAGGCTTTCGTTCTGTGAATACCAATTGTGTAATAGAGATCTTTCCAACTCAGGATATTTTATGGTTCTATGTAGAGAGATGAGAGAAGATACAGAACACCTGTGCTAGTGTTGTGATCACATCTAGTTGTGGTCTCTTTTATCAGGCACAACATTAGTCGTGACATATACAGACGCTGATAGGTTCCTTGTGTTAGAACTAAAGTATATTGTGATAAGAGTCAGGGGAATAAACACTCTTCCCTTTGCAAATCGTGTCTGCAAGCAATTACTCATGTCTCTGTAAGCTGTGAACCAAGTCCTTTCCTCAGTCACAATGGCCAATGAACTCTTCCTAGTTTTGCCTGTTACAATCCTTGTGACCATTAGCTCATGTTCAAAGTAAAAGTCTCAGGATGAAAAAAAGTTTTCAGTCTAAACCTTCCTGTAGTTTCTGTCTAACATCATCTTTCTCTGTGCTGTTTGTCTTTGTTGTTTGTGGTAAAAGTGATGGGGCTGCAGCAGTGTCTCCTCAGTTAGTTCTGTCTCTCCAGTGTTGCCAAGTGCCAAATGTCTTCCTAAATGTCCCTCCCCAGCTCTTAGTGCTTTCTGTACAGTCACAAGTTGAATCAGATGTGGTTGCAAATGCACTTCATTGGTTTGAGAGCCAAGTCTTTCCTTTTTTAAGACAGGGGGAAAAAAACCCCAACACTTACTAACATCTTGGTTTTGATTTTAACAGCTACTGAAGACCCTGCAAAATCACTTACTGATTCATCTTCTGGATTTGGGCATTCTTCACCTCCACTGCAGCCACCTTTAACAAACTCTGTGTCTACAGAAAACAGATTTCACTCCCTCCCTTTTAGCTTGACAAAAGCAACAAGTACAAATGGTACTATGGGACACAGTCCTCTCTCTTTATCTGTTCAGTCGGTCATGGGTGATGTGAATACTGCAGCTAACCAGGACAGTCCATCAACAGCAAGCCCAATTGGGAACTCACATGGTCTTGAAGCAGGTTCCTTGGCTGAAGTTAAAGAAAATCCTCCTTTCTATGGAGTCATCCGTTGGATTGGCCAGCCCCCTGGAGTAAATGAAGTGTTGGCTGGACTGGAACTGGTAAATATACATTGTAGTTCATATTAGTGTTAATTATTAGTTTTGTTTCTCAGAGCTGGTCCCTGTATATGTTGCAAAAGCAGCCAGTCTGGGGGGATTTGCCCAAAACAGGTTGCCATGTGATGTCCTTAGAGCTAAATTCTTCGATGAGCTCTGACTTGTGTGGCTGTCCTAGACCTTATCCTGTTAAGAGGCTCTGAGATGTCTTCGTGTTACAAGGGGTAATTGAATTTGTGGGACTGATCACTTCCTTGCTTTAAAGGAGTGTCCTTTGCTTACATTATGGAGATTGTAATTGAAAAAAGCTGACCATATTTAAAGTATTTAAAGGTCTTTTGAAATGCAGATTTATATAAAATGCCCTGACTGTAGTAGCCTTTACTGAGTATCACTTTGATGTTTGTTTTTTGCATACCAGCAAACAGGCAGAGTTATGACTGTCAGAGCCATAACACTGGTTTTGATAACTGGTTGACATGACAGCCACGTGCTTTATGTGTTTCTCTGGGCCCTTTGGAAAAGCACAGTTGCTGCAAACGTGAATTGCTGTTCTGCACTGACATTTCTTCTGTGGCAGCTGCTGCCAGGGTTGTGGTTGGCTGTCAGTTAAATTAATGTGTACTCAAATAATAAAACAGGGTTCTTTATTTTGGGATAATGTTCAATAAAACTGAACATTATACATAATACATATACATAATACATAACACTGTACAATTATGTAAAACAAACAAAGTAGATCAGAATGTGACTGGAATTCCAGCTGTTACAAAAAATCCTTATCCTTGTGGGTGTTTTGGATGAAGTTGGAAGCCACAGTTTGCCACAGGTGTTCTGAGGCTGCACCTTAGGGTGTTGTGTGTTAACTTGTGTGTCACTCGTGCATTTCTGCATTAAAGCCTAGCAGTACACAGTATACCTTAAATCATATTCTCAAAGATAATAACTTGTTATTGTTCATACCTGGTTTGTGTTGTTTGTCCTTGATGTACATTTTGTGTGTTCCAAAGCAGGTATTTTTCTTGTGCAGCACAGTCACACTGAAAGTATTCACACTACCCAATGGTTAATGATTTTAACTGAGTTGTAAAAGGTGCATGGTACTGCATGTGTGCTCTTCCTAACTACAGAAGGAATCTGGACTGGGTCTCCCCTCCCACTTCCCCAAGCTGCTTCTGATGAAATTTTAAGCATGAAGAAAAAAACCTGCAACTCTTACTTTCCTCAGTAAATCCAGTTAAACAATACCTCAGTCAAAGCTTTGTATACTAAAATGCAGAAACACTGCTTATCACGATTCAGAGTACCTGAGGGGTGACCTGTGGGTAGATACTCTATCAAATGTCTTACTGCAGAATTCTAGAAATAAGAAAAATAGTGAATTCTCACTTGAATTTCCAGGAAGATGAATGTGCAGGCTGCACGGACGGAACATTTAAAGGAACTCGATACTTCACTTGTGCTCCGAAGAAAGCTCTTTTTGTTAAACTCAAAAGCTGCAGGCCAGATTCCAGGTTTGCCTCACTGCAGCCTGTTTCCAACCAGATTGAACGCTGCAACTCTCTAGGTACTGACCTTCTGCTTCTTTCTTGTTTATCAGCTGGGAACTGACCAGGGGTTTGGTTTCATTTATTCCTGGAATAAGTTCTTTGTATTGAACACTTGAGAATCTGTACAGGTGTTACTTAAATGAGATTAATGAATAGAAGATTAGCCTGTACAGAATACAGTGGTTCTGTGGATTACTCTTTTATGCTTTAAAACAAGAAAATTTTCATATATTTAAAGACATTTCATAAAAGGGATTTTTTATGCTGTATGTTTTTTACTTTAGAAGTTGTAAAGCAGTCTTGCTGAAAATGGTATTTGCAACTCCAGCAATGTGTGATTGCATTGTCAGAAATAAAGGCAACTATTTTTCTATATAACAGCAAATTAATTTATTTTCTAAATATTAACATAAAAAAAGCATGTATGTTTATGGTAGAATTTAGTGGTGAAAAACTTTTTTTTTTTTTTTTGCTAACTTCAAGTATTTTAGATTTCTTGGGTCATGCTGGGGACCCAGCAAAGAAAAGTGTCTGATACTTGTAAGATAGTGTGAACAGGGCATTTGTAATGAAAAGAGAACTTCATTCCTACTGGATAAAATTAATTCAGTGCTTGCAGGCTTTCTGAAGCACTCTAATGTGCATTGCCAGTGGAATGTAAGGCCTCGTTCACTCTCTGGAACACTGAGTTTCAGCTATAATAAAATGCTATTCTAGTCCAGAGAAGGAATGCTTACACTAAGGCAGCAACTTAGCTATAAAACATTAATAGGGAAATCTCAAGGGGAGTAAAATTTGAGGCTTTAAAGTGTCTTTTGAAAAAAAAAATTTCAGCCTTTGGAGGTTACTTAAGTGAAGTGGTAGAAGAAAACACTCCTCCAAAAATGGAAAAAGAAGGTTTAGAGACAATGATTGGAAAGAAGAAAGGTATCCAGGGTCATTACAACTCCTGTTACTTAGACTCCACCTTATTCTGGTAAGTTCATAATTTGTGTAGTAGCATCCTATGCTAGACATGGAGAACATGGATGACTGTCTCTGTGTGTTACTGTGCAGCTCCCGTGTCGTGGCTCCAGCCTATGTTACTGTGCTCTTCCAGTGGGAGCAGGTTCTGCAGCATTCGCTGGGTGACAAAGTGCTAATGATGTCCCAGCTGCTCTGGCCCTTCTGTAGCTGCTCAGTTTGGCTGAGGGAGTCCCTGGCCTGTAAATGGTTGAAGGATGAAAGACAACCCAGGCTGTGGGTGGAAGGAGGGAGGGAAATACCCCCTATGGCTTATTTGCACAGTCCTGCCTGGGCAATTGTTCTGTACTTTGCTGCAGAAAGCACACTGGGTTAGAGTGGGCTTTTGCTATTTAGCACAGCTGTGTTGTCCCCTGTCCATAATTACTGCTTTTGGGGTTTGTTTAGTTCTTTAATTTTTCTGTGGCTTTGCTCGCTTTCTCTTACATTGCTCAGACATCTGAATGGTCATCTCTTCCAGGGTCAAAACAACCTTCCTTTTCCTTTTTTCTTTGTAGCCTGTTTTCTTTTAGCTCTGTTTTGGACACTGTGTTGCTCAGACCTAAAGAAATGAATGATGTAGAGTATTATAGTGAGACTCAAGAGCTGTTGCGGACAGAAATTGTGAATCCTCTGAGAATGTAAGTAAAGACATGAACTGGTCTCTAATATAAATTAGAGAGATCCTGCTGTGTATGCATTCCTCTTGCAAATCTGAGAAGTTTGGCTGCCTGCTGCTACCACTCTATTCAATTTATTTTTTTAGTATTTTTACTTGTTTTTCATGGTAAATTTAATCAGTGCTAACTGGAAATAGTTATTCATTGTTTGGTGATAAAATATTTTCACTAGTCTCGATTTGGAAATAGGATCAGCATAAAGCTATTGTAAAATTTATACAGGTATAAATAAAAAAGCACTGATAAATACAAGTTAAGTTCATTCACAACATTCTTATTTACATGTTTTTAATGCTGTTGTACTTGACAAGAAAAGTATGTGAGTTATCTTACATGGTGTTTCACAATTTATTGGATTTGGCAGGGCATTAAAATTTTGTTACTGTTTACATGTGGTCTGCAAGTGGTCAAAACACTTTTTTTTAAAGGAACTACATATGAGCTCTGTAATTTCTTAGGCACAATGAACAAAGGACACGCAACAAAAATATGCATGAAAAGTTACTTTTCTTGAACTTAATTTCTTTTGAACATGAGAATAATACAGTTGTAGTTCTGAAATTCTGTGGGCTGTCACTGAACAATTTATCACAAAGTTTTTATTTTGATTCCTGGAATAAAATGTTGGCTTCTGAACCCTTGTTCTTGTAAGGGTGTGTGTACTTTTCCTGGTGTGTTCCAGGGTTCTGTGCTATAGGTAGGATAGCAGGATACACACTAAGGAGCAGAAATCTCAGGTGGCTGAGATGACTGAAAGGTCTTATTACCTTTCTACCATGCTTAAAACTTTAGAGGAAAAGACTGAATGCTCAAAACCTCAGCTTCTTAGGTCAGCAATACAGCTCTGTATCTTTTTCTCAAATATTGAATTTTGTTTTTATTAACATCTCCCACAGTGCTGTTATTATGTGACATTCTGAAAATGATATATTAAGTGATGCAAATTAGAGTGAAAACAAATCAAAAGTAATTGACTGACAAATCAGAAAACAGTTATTCTCGTAAGTTGATGATTAAAAATGCTCTTAAAGGCTATAAAAGAACATTGAGCACTGCACTAAATTTATCCTGCATTAAGAAATCTGGAAGTCAGATTGAATATGAGAAGTCAGCACTTGGTTTTGAAGAAATACTGTATGCAGTTAAAGAAGGATTTGAGAACCTGTATTTCAGCATTTAAGAGAGTTGGGTTTTTTGTGCTTCTCTGATTTGATCACAAACTAGCTAATAGCTTATTAAACCCATTTATTTTAGATACGGATACGTATGTGCTACAAAAATAATGAAACTGAGGAAAATACTTGAAAAAGTTGAGGCTGCCTCAGGATTCACTTCAGAGGAAAAAGGTAACTGGGGAGGTTTTCCTTTCTTTGAGACTTATAAGAATCATAATATTAAAGAACTGAGATACCTTGCTATGTAATTATACCAGAACAAAACATCCAAATAGTTTCTTGTAGTAGTAGGGTCTCTACCAGAAATTCGAGTGACCCATTGGCTGGCAGAAAGGTCTTTTCTTCTTCCTTGGGAATGTAAGGAACCCTAGCTGAACAATTTCTGTAAAAGTCTTTCACTGCTTGGATTTCTTTTATTGCCTTCCTGTGGCCCTGTAACTCCCTTCTAGCACTTAGGGGAGAACAGTGTGATAAAGCTGGGGTCTTTGTCCTCTTTCAAAATGTCCCTTTGGTCCCTGAGGAATAAACTTTTTCACTACCAACATTTCATTGTTACAATGGTTATTTAGTATTTTAAAAAATAAAATGTGTTAATCATATTGGAAAAAAATCAGTTCTCAACTTTTTGATCTTCTGCTGCATATAATGAATAATTTGCATTATATTATGTAGCTGTTTCTGCTACTTCCTTTGTAAATACTGATCACTGGAAACCAGTATTTACTGTAGTTAATACACCAGCAAACTGTGTTGGGGAGAATGGCCCTCTGGGAAGCTACTGTTGGCTGCATTCTTGATGCGAACTCAGTCTCTAGTTTAGATGAATTCTGTAGTATGGAGTGGTTTTTATGTGTTACTGTCACTACTCCTCACTGCTCCTCTGCAGATTCATTGTTTTCTTTTGAAAGCTTTTATTTCTCCTGGAAAAGTTGTGTGGTGCCAAATGATTCCTCTGAAAGACAGAGCATCTTTTTGGTCTTTACTGGGAAGCTTTGTTGCCCTGTTGAGCCTGTACCTTTTATTAGGGCCTTTTGACACCAAAAGAATAAATAGAAGCTTGCCATGAAAATGTTCATAGTTTGTCATAACCTTACTGTGTTAATAAAGCTATAAATATTAACAGGGGGTTTTTTAACTGTTTTTTTTCCTATGAAAATTTTGAAAACCTTCATTATAAACGAGTCTTGAATAATGCAGCTGGTTTTGCATGCTAACAAAACTTTTTTTTTTCTCTCCCCCCTTGCAGATCCAGAAGAATTTTTGAATATTTTATTTCACCATATTCTAAGAGTTGAACCACTGTTGAAAATAAGGTGAATCTTTTTTTCCTTGGCGAACTCAACCATTTGTAGAGGCTGATGCAGAGAAGCTATCTGCTGCCTTTTAAACTGAGACAACTCTTAAAACACCTTTGACTTGTGATTAAAATTGCTAATAGGATTCAATATAGTAAAGTTATATTGACTAATTTGACACTATTTCCTACCTTTTTGGGTAGGTAGGTTTTGCCATACTGGTGTTGTCGCACAAGCTCATGAGCACAGTTTCATGAGAGCTGGACAGAGATCCTGTGTCCTAGTGCTGTCTACTTGAGATCCTTACTGTCTTCCTGGTAATTATGCTGGAGAAGGGCTGCTGTGAGAGGGCCTACAGCAATTCTTAATGTGGCCTGCAGCTTACAGCTCCTTATTTCTGGGACAAGCTGCACAGATTGCTGAGTCGGTGCATGAGCTGTAGAAACTGATTTGCATTTCTTCTGTTAGGCTAATGAAAATATTTCAATTGTTTGCCTTGATCAAGTTTGGTTCTGTTACTTTATCAAAATAACAGATGCTGGCATTTATGTATGGATTCACTCTCAGCTGTAGCACTACAAGGGTTCAGCTGTCGTAGCTGGGTTTAAGTGAGGAGGGGACTGTTGCTCACTGCTGTCATACTGTTAGCTGGCACCTGATATTCCCAGGTTCCTTGCTGCATTCTGTGGCAGCAGCACCATTACAAAGCATTTTCTGTAGTTTCTCAGTCCTTTCCTCGTTTCAGGACTTGTGTTACTTTCCATGCTGCTGTAGTTCTGTGCTGTGTGAGGTGTATCCGTGCCCACTGTGTGTTGTGCTCTGCAGAGGTGGGGGCTCTGACACTGTCACTTGAACTTACACTGCTTTTGTTTCTTTAAGTTTTCCTATAATCAGTCCACACTTACTACTTGTCTGCCTGTCCTCTAAGGCACTTTGTTTTGGGGGTGTTGTTTTGTTTTGTTTGTTTGTTTGTTTTCCTAAAGTACAATATATTTCAATGCAGAGAGGATGTTTTATAAACTATTTTCTCATAGATGTTATTTTCCTAGTAAAATACAGTCATTACAATAGAGCTTCAGAATCTGTTTTGTTGTTTTTTTTTTTAATCTGTTTTTAGATCAGCAGGTCAGAAAGTACAAGACTGTTACTTCTATCAAATTTTTATGGACAAAAATGAGAAAGTTGGAGTCCCAACAATTCAGCAATTACTAGAGTGGTCATTCATCAACAGCAACTTGAAGTTTGCAGAGGTTGGTGACAGCTGTTACCTTGTTAGAAGTGATGAAATCTAGATATTTGCCCATTCAGCAGTGGGACAAAAGCAGGATTTGGTGTAAAAACATGTGGACATGTTGGAAATGGGAATACTATGTCAGTGGTCCAGGATGCCTACATAACAAAAATATTTTAAGGCTGACTTAATGACATGTCTCCTTTGGCTGAACAGACCAAAGGGATTTAGGCAAAGAATTGCTAAAAGAAAACTTCTTAGTTACTGGCAGTAAGTTGTTTTAAGGACTAATACTTTGAGATATCTCTGACAATGGACTGCAAGTTTAAATAACATGAATACATTTATAACATTAGAAGTATCTCTAATCATTACATTATATTCTGGCATTTTACCTAGGCACCCTCTTGCCTGATTATCCAGATGCCTCGGTTTGGAAAAGACTTCAAAATGTTCAATAAAATTTTTCCATCCTTGGAATTAAATATAACAGACTTACTTGAAGATAGTAAGTATATAACACTGCATTGTGTAATGAGAGTTGCTGAGAGTGACTAACACAGTGAAAGTAACTACTCCTGGTAGTTTGGGTGGTTTGTTTTGTTGGGGGTTTTTTCTATTAAATATTTACCAAGATTTTTTTAATATATTGTTTTTCTCTATTTAAAGTAATATTTCTCCTTCCTTTTCATACTCCTTGTGTTGAAATAAACCCAAGCAAAACACAAAAAGCCTCTCCAGATTGGAGACTAATATATTTTTTAAAAATGCAGCTCCCAGGCAGTGCCGTATATGTGGAGGGCTCGCTATGTATGAGTGCAGAGAATGTTATGAAGACACTGATATTTCTGCTGGGAAAATCAAGCAGTTCTGCAAAACATGCAATACACAAGTAAGTGGTTCTGTTTGTTATTCTGTGTGGGTTTAACCCGAGTGGTTTATGCTGTAATAATTGAAAGGAAGGTGTAAGTGATATTTCTTCATCAGCACTACTGTAACTGCCACCCACCCAGTAAAATGTCTCCTTTGGTGACAAATCAGGAACTCCTGCAATGTGTTTATCAACATGGCAACTGCCAAATCCAGGACTGGACACAGTGGAGAAGCAGTAACTGTCTGCTTTAAATCCTAATTTATGTACATGCCCCCTTGTTAGAGTTGATAAATTTGTGACATAGAACTGCTTAGTTTCTGTTTGATAATTGCATAAAGACGTCAATCATGGCTTGTTTTCAAGTCTGAGTGTAGTAGAAAATTGTTGCATTAAAGCTGACCTCCCTTCTAACCTTAAGTTTGAATTTTCTGGGCAATGTTGAACTATACTGATGGAGAAAAATAGAAGAAATGTTTAGTCAGCTACTGTTATTGCAGTTCCTTCTCTAAAGCCATTAATCTTCTGTTCAGCAGTAATGTTCTTTTTAGCTTTGTCTGCCACTGAAACAAATAATCTTACGGGGTGTTTTCCTTTTCTGAAATATCACTTCAACTGTAGGTTCATCTTCATCCCAAGAGACAGAGCCATAAATTCAATCCATTGTCACTTCCTAAGGATCTGCCCGACTGGGACTGGCGGCATGGCTGCATCCCCTCCCAGAAGATGGAGTTGTTTGCAGTTCTGTGCATCGAAACCAGCCACTACGTAGCTTTTGTGAAATATGGGAGGGATGACTCCGCCTGGCTCTTCTTCGACAGCATGGCAGATCGGGATGGTAGAGCTTCCATTTATTCTGTTCACCTTCTCTTAGTGTTTTTTAAGTGTGGTTTAGATTTCAGCGACTATTTCTTAAAGCTATGAGGATATTAATATTGTTTAACTTGATGTACTTGATGCTGGGTTACTAATCTTGACCCAACCTTACCTCTGCACATTGATTTCATGGCAGCTGCTGATTTGCATAATCTGAATTTCACCTAAATTGGATACCTGAGTGAGTAGATGGTACAGAAACAACTGCAGAAATTTGCTAGCAGGACTCCTTATATGTTTTTCTATGCTTTGCAAATTTGGCAGAAAGAATTAATTTTAAATAATCAACTGCAGGAATGTATTTTTAGTCTATATTTAAGTGGATGTACATGATCATCAGATAGTATGCAAATATTTTTATTGCTTTTTCTTAAATGACTTACTGTAGATGTCTTTAGAATAAAAGAAATAGTCAAACATTACAACATGTATGCCATTCCTTTGAATCTCTTTAGAGTTATCAGTGGAAAATTGTTACCCTGTAATAATACAAATGTCAGTAAAACAAGTGTTCTCTTAGATACTGCTATTTAAACAGATACTGTTTAAATAAGGACTCTGTTCAATTCTAGTGCCTGAGAAAAACAGTAAGAGATGAAGTGTCAGACTCATAGTAACAATTTTTGCATGAAGAATTCTTGAACCCTTGTGTTACAGTGTGGTTTGGCAGGGAGAGAAGAATCTTGCCTCCTGTTGAAAATGAAACTGCTACAGGATTAAAGTCACTTTCTTATACCAACCAGAAGACAATCAAGCTTTGTTTCACAGTGTTTGAAATGTGTATGACTGAAGTCTTTATTTCAGGAATTTAGATCACATGAGGTGCTGGATATATCTCCTGCTGATCTTAGGGGGTTTTTTTGTATCACAGATATTTTCCTTCAGGTTTTCTTCATAAGTTAAAAATGTCTGCTGGGAACTGCAAGATGGTTGTCCATACTTGTGTTGTTTGAATTTGCTCACTTTTACGTGGAAAATGGCCAGGAGTAAACTCTGCTTTAGGTGTTGTAAGTCAGGTAGAGACAGGGTTTGTAAATTCATCAGCTGTTACCAGTTGTCATGTTATTAACAAGTTCAGTAGCATTAGAGGTGGATTATGTATTCAGGTCACTCTCCCAAAGCCGTACAGAATTTTTAGTGTTAAGGAAAACCAAAAGTTCTCCTTGGGTTTTTGTGGTGTTTGTGTGGGTGTCGTTTGTTAGTAAACACCACAAGATATTCTGACACTAATTGTGATTTTTCAAACAATGCACTTCATATAGAAGTTTACCCTGCAGAGGTCCAGAGGGTCATATTTAGGCTTTTTAGAAGACATTTTCAAGAACTGGTGATGCTGTCATAATATGTATATGATAAAGAGCAGGTATATGCAGATGCTATCCTAATCCATTTCTCCTTCTTTCCTTATGGTTTAAAAGGAGGTCAGAATGGCTTCAACATTCCACAAGTTACCCCATGTCCAGAAGTTGCCGAATACCTGAAGATGTCTCTAGAAGAATTACACTCACTAGATTCCAGAAAAATCCAAGGATGTGCACGAAGACTGCTCTGTGATGCTTACATGTGCATGTATCAAAGTCCAACCATGAGTTTATACAAATGAAGAGGGATCTCTGCAGAACTGAAGAAACAGTCGGGGCTCACCGGCTGTTGTGTTTGCTGCATCCTGGGTTAGTTTCAATGCAACCGTTGCTGGCAATGGAAGAAGTTCACTATGACAGCAAAAGGATTTATGGTCCCAAAACCTACACGTGGAGTTCTGTAACTGAAGTATTTTAAGCATTTTGCACTCTAGGAAGTGTGCTTGTGTGTGTTTGTTTTATAAACAAAGTTAAGTTACTAAAATTTAAAGCTTTAAGTGCATTGATTAAACACAGGCTTTTTAAAAATGGTAAAGGTGAAATTATATCAGGAAAAATCTCCTTAGTCCATTGGGAATGTAAGGATACACAGTGTGCATGCTCAGTGCATGTCTGTGGACAGGAATAATGATTCTCATGTGTTTCTCTACCCCCACCCTGTTTCCCCATCCTTGATCTCCTTAGTACCACAGAGACTGTTCATTACATATTAATTTTGTTCTGTTATCTACTACATTCTTTTCAGTTCCAAAAATTAACGTTCATTTAAAAATCTGAATTCCTGTCTTGTGAAAATCAAGCACACAGACTTGCTGTGTCGTTAACTTGCAATTTTTGGAGGTCAAAAACAGGAGGAGAGAGAGGGTATTAAGGGGAAGCATAATTGCTGAAATATAAAATTAGCAATGAAAGTTAACAGATGTCTTTTTCTAAGTGTCTATTTTTAAAGAAACAAAGCAGTCTGGAACAGAACAGCAACTATACACAAACGATTCCAGGACAAAACAATAAAATAGTGGATTGCCTCAGGGAATGTTACTGAAGTGGATTCTAGTCCTTGGTAAACAGAACTGACTTTTCTACAGCACATTAAGCTACTGCCTGGGAATGTGTTATACATCTGACTCTTCATTTCAGGATTACTAACATTAAAAAGAGAATATTAAAAATCTCTACCTGGAAAGATGAAACTATAAATAAAGGTAGATCAGAGTTTTACTGTATACCAAGTACCTGATGAAAACTAACTTGAAAAGCTGCAAAACCTGTGTTAATGTAAAATACTGTACTTCAAAGTCTGTTGGTTCCTGTTTGCAATGAAATACTGTTGTTTTAGTTGCCTTTTAGCTACTTCTGTCTACACTGACTAGCAAACATGCAACTATATATATACAGTACCATCTGGTTGTACAAATTGCATATATATGAACTGTACATTTTCAACTCTTAAGATGTTTTATATGGAAACTTCCTTTTGGCGATCAAGTCTATAGAAGGAGAGAGAACAAAATATAACAGAGGAAAAGTCACTTTGAAAAAGCCACTGTTTTAAAGGCAATGGAGACTGATCCCATATTGTCGAAAATGTGGTTACTTTGTTTTTCTTGGAAAACCTATAATCTTTCCTTGGGACACACTACCACAGAACAGTACTGGAGAGAGATCTGAAAACTGCTTGAAGGACTAATCTCTGTAAAGCAAGGTTGATCTGTTCCATTAGCTATTGCATGAAGTGTGCTCTAATTTTTCACTTTCAAGAGCAACAAAACTATTAGAAGTGTCACTGTTGCTTTTGCCTCTACGAGTCTCCTGGCTTTCACATTCCCTTGCCTTATTTATCTAGTCTGTGCTCCTTGGCAAAACTCTCTTGTTTCAGTACTGTCCTGAGCTCTTGACCTCTTTCTCTCCTGGAAAAATTCAGTGAAGCTTTAGGTGATGGGTTCTATAACCATCTGTCAATGGATTGGTTATTGTCCATGGGCACTTCCTTGGGTACAACCCATCCTGCTCTGGGACAGCAGCTGGGATGTGTTGGCAAAGATGCCCTGGAAGCATCTTGTAGGTAAAGAGAGCAGGCCTTGACTTGCTTGGGGCAGCTTGTGTTCATTGACATGAACTAGAGACCACTTAGGTCATCCAAGCAGAAGGTGGGGTAGCCCACCCTTGGCTGTGCAGTGAAGAGGAGGGTTGGCCACAGCCTCCAGGTCCCTCCAGTGATGATTTTAGAGCTGTTTGCAAAGCAAAGGCTGAGGGGACTTGTTAAAAAAGGCAATAGTAATACAACACTTAACTCACTCTCTACAACATTTGAGCCCATGTTTGATCCCTTCCCTCCCCCAGCCCCACCATGTCACTTAACCTGGAAGGAGGTGCAAGTGTCCCCTCTGAACAAGGAGCAAAGGCAGGCACAAGCACAAACCTTTGTACCAATGAGACCAGTGTGAATGTCTGGATTCTTCTCTTCCCTAGCCCTATATTTATTTTTGACTTTTCCCAGTCATTAATTTAATATATCTTCCACTGGAGTCATCTTTCCCACACCCCCAGCCCCATTAAATAGTGTTACCTCTTCCTGCCAGAACTTTGAGAACAGCCTTGGACCTGCTATGATCGGAGGACAGAAATGGAATTGGCAGCCCTGTTAAAGTTTTCTAGCTGAATAATCTTGTAGCAAAATACCCACTCTTTTTTACAACTGCAAATATCCAAGAATCACAGTTTTTCGGGATATATACTCTATTATCAGAAGTGAAGGAATTGTTTGGCTTCTTGCCTCCAAGAACGTAGGGAACATTCACTACTGTGCACTTGGTGACAAATACTGTGTTTGGAAAGACAGGCAGTGCTTTGCAGCCTGCATTTTGTACTGTAGATTATTGCAAAATGGTTTTGCAAACGGTATGTGGTTAGTTTATTGCTCACCAGTTAAGAGGACAGAGAGGTTTTTTTTATAATGTTAAAAAAGTTTTGACAGTCTTCTTTTAACCTAAAAAGTGTGATGTACTGCACTGGATTGAAGGTGATCTGGCGATGTAAGTGAAATGTTATAGAAACTAACCCCAATTTTATTTCCTTTCTCAGGAACAAGTATTCAGACAGAAAAGTGATTTCACTGTGAAAGGAAACTTGTAAAATAACTTACATACTTATATGCAAGGGTAAGAAAGCTTTTTTCTTTTTTTTTTTTTTTAGCCTTCAGCATGTATTTGTAGGGGAATTGAATTGAATAAGCTATTTTGAAGTCTGCATTTTAAGTATCTGCTGCTGGTAAATGTAATGCCCAAAGATTTCAGTGACTAAGCACCCAACATTTATGTTGTTTAATGCATTTGGAAACCTCTCAATCAGTTCTTTTTGTTCTCTTTTTTTTATATAGTGAATGTCCTCAAAAATTAATAGCGCTCGGGTCATTGCTTCGTGATTTGGCTCATATGTACTGCTGACAATGGCCTTAAGCTGTGAGTAGGAAAACACATAGACAAAATGGTTCCTGACAGCCTGTAAAAATGTAAAGTTTCATAGTACGTAATCTTTCATAACTGGGAGAAAACCTGCACCCCTATACAACTCACCTGCTCTACTAAACATTTTTAGAACTCGGGGTTCAAGACAGAACAAATCACTGTGCCACTAAACACTTGCTTATTTTGAACGTAGAGGGTAAGGAGAAAAGGTCTTAGTTAAAGGTGATGCCTTATACATTACTAAAACAAACAAACAAAAACCATCAGACCCCCACCCATCCAAACCCACTGTAAGTTACATCAGAATGCTTGTCTTTGGGTGGGGGAGATAATTGGAGGAAAAAAATGCAAAGATATCTACGTTAAGTAAAGGTCTTTCTAATATCTGTGATACCAATTCTGTGCTCTTGAGAATTGTAGTACTGTGTTGTACTAAACAGCCTGTGAGATTCCCATTTTCAGCAAGTACTATGTGTAACAAGAATTCCTCTTGATCATAAATGGTTCATTTCAATGCACTTATTTTTCTCGTGCACTTTATACTCCACTGACTCACTGAACGTGCTCACCAGGCTCCCTGAGGATGGCCTGTTCCATACAACACCAAGGCACACCGTGCTGCACTCTGGAGCGGTGTGGTTTCTGAACTGAACTGGTGTAAAAAGCAGCTTGAAAGCTTTGTGTATTTTTACCACTGTAACAAAGCATGTTTTTATCTGTTCTTGATGTTTTGCTAAATAAACATCCCATGTTTTGTGCACAAATAGTCTCTTAAACTTACAAAGGCTGTGTCCAAGAAGGCATTAGGGAAACAAATCATTGGATCAGATTGCTCTCAACTAGCCTTAACTTTTTTTTTTCCAATAGTAGAGCTGAATGAGTTGCTGCTGGAAAGGAATGTACCATGTGCTCTTTCTGTATTAATATTAATTAAAAACATTGTTCTTATGGCTCTATTCATTTCTTTGGGGCTTGGAGTTTTGGGAGTTTCATGAAAAAAAATGAATACAGTGATGAACTAACTTGTTTTGCATCCTTCGAGAAGGATTTATGTTTATACCTTTCTGTTAGTCCCTCTTCAGCATTTCTAGGAAACTTGGGAATTGTACTGTATCAAATCAGGTCTAACAGTACGACTTCCATCTTACCAGTTAGTACCTGATGCTGTAAGGGAAAACCACTGAAAACCAGCTATAGTTACCTGTAGTCTTCCTGGGGGAAAAACTGCTTAATTTTTAAATGCTTAGTACACCACTTTGCTAACCCTGGTGAGCAGCCTGATCCTCCTGGGACTGTATGCTGTAGCTTCATCAGTGCTTCCACAGCTCCCAGTTTACATACATTTTCTGTATAGAAAAAATCCAGTATTTCTAGGTGTAACTTTTTTTTTTTGTTATTTTCCTGAGTATAATAATAAGAATGGAAAAAATCCTACCGGGGTCTGTAAAAGGAATTCTGTCCATGTAAGTATTTTTAAAATCTTTATCTCACTGAAAATACTTAAACACGTGTAAAAATAGTCGCAAAAGATATTTTTAGGAAAAACACCCACTTGGCGCAGAGTAAAGGGTCGGGTTGGTTTTTAAACTGAGGTTTTTCGCTTGCAATAAGATTGTTCTTTGCCTTCGTAGAAGCTCAAGCTGAGCCTGCCAGTGACGGGTCCCCGATCCCGGCGGTCGCATCCCGGTTCCCCCGTTCGGCCGCACGAGGGCAGTGCCCGCACCGGCTGCGGCTCCCGCGGGCTCGGGACCGACCCTCCGGCTTCGTCACCCCGGCTTTGCAGCGCTGCTCTTAAAACTGCCTCGGGCCTGAGGCACCTGGGGGCATGTGAGGCTTTCACAGGTGTGTACGCTCCGCGCCCGCCCCAAGCGCACGGCAGCGCGACTGGGCTGGGCGTGAGCAGCGCTGGAATCGCCCCAGGGACAGCGCACCAAAGCCAGGCAGGCTGGTCCCATCCCACTGCACTGCCCGTGGCAATGGTCCCGGTGGCACAGGGCAAAACTCTCATCATGGAAAACTGGATCCAAAGGGCACCTCTGTTTGAATGACTACTGGGAGACGCAAAATGCCGAGGAAATCTTGGGGCAATTGCAGCGCTCAGTGGAAGCTGATGAGAACTGTTAACAGCGTGATTGGCAGTAGCAAGTTTTCACACCAAAAACTTTCACGCAAAACCAAACGTCACAGAAAAGAGCCCAGCGTGAGTCACACCCTTCAGGTGCTTCATGAGGAGAGAGAGGTCCGGGCATGGGTGCTGAACCCAGCGCTGTGGCTGCATCTCCCTCAGCCCTCTGGCTTCTCCCAGGGCTCTGCCTCAGCAATCCGCTCCCTCTGGCAGAGGCCCACAACCAACAAAAAACATACTGCATTTTGTGGCCCTAATAGTCAGGTTTTGCAGCTGATTGACCTGTGTATACAGAAATTTGACCGTGGTTATTGTTAGTCACTAATCAATTTTATTAATTAATTAATTGAAGGGAAAAATTGGAGTTTTTCCAACTATTCCCTATATGTATTTAACTGAAAACTGAAATAATTCCACGTGTGTTTTCTATCTCTGGATATGCCTGGCTCTCTGTGGCCCCATTTGGTTGCTGAGACTGGGGTGGGGTGGGGTCTGTGGGACTGACCCCCCTGCCCACCCACACAGTGACAGCCTGTACCTGCATTGACAGCAAGGCAGCCCTGGCTTCACCACGTCCCTGCAAACTACCTGCCTTTAGGTTTCTAATTTTTTAGGAATCTCCTCTTTCCATCCACATCATTTTTCAGCTGATTCCCTGTTCCACGAAGCAAAGAGACATCTGGGAATATAAGGATTATTATATATATGTTACATAGCAATTTCTTTTTAAACAGTCGCTGGATTTACCTTCATTTTCTTATGAGACCAGTTTGTCTATGCTAGCACTCATGTGTGAAGATGTAGGTAGCATCTCACATTCCACACTGCATGTTTGGTTTTTTTTAACCATGCAAATTTCCCACCTATCAAAGTAATTTGCAAAGGTAATTTTGTTTCTACTCATCTATTACAATAAATCAGTGAATAAATAAATTATAATGCAGCAATTAAATGTATAATGAGATGGGCAACAACTATTAATAAATGCAGAGCTAGTTGCCCAAAGGTGAACAGACTTCCCCTCTCTTCTTACAAGTCAGGTAATGATCTTTCTATGATCGAGAAACAAGCAGCTGCTAAACATGTAAATGAAACCAAGGGATATATGAGTTCACACTATAATACTGTTCTTCAGCCTCATTATTATTGTTACATTATCGGTTCTTCTGTGACTTTTCCTCTGAATATTTAAAGACAGGGAGGGATATGCAATTATTTTTAAACATCTTTCTGCCAAATGACTGACTGAATGAACCCAACCATGTTGCTGAGGAGTTGGCTCCCTTCAGTAACCTAACTGGTACAGCACAGCTGAGTTTTAACCAGTAGAGCTATTACAAAACCAGTGCTGATCTGCAGGATAATTCAAAAATTCTGAAATTTCATGGAGGATAGAAGCTCCTTTAAAAAGAAATCAGCATTATTAAATATCTAATCTGAGCAGAATTATAGAAGAAGGGTATAAACTAGTGTATCTTCTAATTTTAAAAATGACTGTGAATTGTAATATTACTGGTGCTCTCAGTAGTTGATACTGCTATAAGGAAAAAGCAGAATGATCTTAATACCTTTTTGCTCCTAAATTCTTCCTCCTGTAGTAGGTATGCTTGCGAATGCTTCATATTTCCTCAATTTCCATCTATCCTCAATATTTTTGTCTTATTCAAAGTTAATTGTCAGAGAGTTATCATTTCATTGTAACACCTTTTATAACACACACCTCTCCGTGTGTGTGTACCCACATATAATCTTTACCTCCTGAGATCACATTATTCAAAAAGTTTGTTTTTAAAGGAATGATTGATACATTTGGTTTTGCCCAAGTCTGAGCTGACTCTGGCACACCATTAACGTGGGGCTGAGGAGACACAGCATTGCCCAGAATATCAAGTTTTTATCTGAAACTTTCTTATATTTAGAAGAGTACAGATTTCCCTCCCACCCCCCATTCTGTTTGACAATTTCAAGGGCAGCAGTTGGCAGAGAACTCAATGAAGCTACTGTGGTTGATTTATTGTAATAGATGGCAGGAAACAGAATTATCTTAGCAAATTAGTTTGGCTGATAGGAAAGCTGGCCAGCAGATAAGAGGCAGTGCTGATGTCTGACCTGACCTGCACATGCTTCTGGCGGAGTTTCACCAATTCACAGCTGAGGATGAGTTGCTGCACTCAACACTAAACAGAAAGTGCTCAGGAAGAGCAAACAAGCCCAGACATGTCCAGGAGCTCCACACAGTGTGCTCCCTGGAAGCACTGCCCTTGAGACTGTCCAGCTGCCCTGCAGTTTCTGGGTAAGGTGAGAAATATTAGCTGATCCATTTATCATTTTTATACAGTTCAGACACTCGGCAGGAGGCTGTTTCACAGAAGAAGCTGGACAAGTTTTTCAACTTGCATACTGCAGTCCCAGAAGTTCAACTGTATTTATTAACCCTAATGAAATGATTTCTTTGGCTTTACACTGCTGCACCTACCTGCCTCTTTACACCCCCCAGCAAGCAGCATGAGGGGACCTGCGGCAGTCGGGTGACCTGTGAAGCTTTTACTAAAGGTAAATATAAGGGTCTTTCACGCAGGCAAAAAAAAAGCATCTAATTCTCCTCCAACACTATCTACTCTCACTCTTTCTGTTTATACTGGAGAAAGCAGAACTCTCAAAGCCTTTAATAAGTTCACAGTATATGCCATTTAGCAATGAATGCACAGGTGAAGCAAGAGCTTGCCTGCCATACTTCATCTTGCCATAGCTCCCTGGAGCACGATAGCAAGGGTGGGAACTGTAGGACAAAAGCCTTCAGGTGACGTTACTGGCGCTTTGCTGTACAAGGTGTTCAGAAGATGTTTTTAAAGTGGGCATTAGATGTGCCTTCAGCTTTATGTTGGGCTGCTGAGGAAGGCATGAACAATTTTTCAGTGCAAACTGTAACTTTGCCAGCAGACCCCAAAGGATCCCCCTCCAGAAACTGACAGTTTTAATATCCTTCCTCCTTTAGAAGCAATTGCCTCCCATGCCCTGGGACACCCATAATTGGTCAGAGATGCTGACTGACCTCACAGACAAAAATTTTGGAATTTAGTGGAGCAGTTAATTTTCTGTACCAAGTCCCCCATAAGCTCAAAAATGCAGAGCTGTGGAAGAGAAACATAGAGGGAGTCCTGATCCCTGCAGATATTGGTGTCCGTGGGTGGCCAAAGCCTTGACACATGTGGGCCACCTGGAGTAACATATTTATCAACAGTGTGTAGGGATGAGTTTTGCATTCCTTTGATTAGTAGCATTCATCCTGTCTTTGCAGAGGCCAGGAATCCTGCTAAGCTCCTACAGTCAGAACCAACAGCCACCTCTTAGTTCTTATGACGAGTGTGAGGAAATTAAATTATAAACATGGAGAGAAATACAATGATAAACATTGGGGGGAGGGAAATGAACCCTTTCTGCAAGGTAAGAACTCAGTGATAAATAGATCTGTGCATATTTCCCAACCTCATTCCTCACTTGCCAAGTCTGATGCTATTTTCATTAGGCCATGTTACCATACATGTCATTTTATACAAAGGTGCAGTATATCACAACTGGAGGTTGAGGTGCTTGTAGTGAACACAAATGAGCTTGTAATGGTCCATCTGCTTTGATTTTATTTAGTGATCCCTCAAGGGCTGGGAGCTAGAGTGAGAATAACAATGCTTCAACCCATCTGCTATTGTAGTACCAGCTCCAGTTGAATTATCACATGTTCTGAGTGGCTGGCATATGCTGTGACATAAAGCCACAAGAAAGTGTTGCTCTCCAGCTGTTGTGTTGACAAATACTTTTCAGCCAGTCATTAAGTTCAGCTCAATAACCAGGCGGAAACTGTAGCTAAAAGTTGATTATTATTTTATTTTATTTTAAGCATTAGAAATCACTAGTATAATATATTTTATTTAAAAATGTGTCACTAAGGGCACACATTGTATATGAGCTCTAACAATAAAAAATTCTCTGTGATGCCCATAAATTTTCGTGTTATAGGATTGGATGGGCATCTCTGTAACTGACAGTGTAAATCTTAGTAATGAGACTATGGCTAACCTTGTTTGAGCAGCAGCACATCTGAAGCTGTGTACGTATAAACTTGCTGGCTTAGTGGTGTTATGGGCCATGAACATGCCTCAGAAAGATTGTGATCTGAGGTCCCATACAATGATGGATAACTAGATTGTCTTTAAATTGAGGAGGAAAGCAAGGAGAGACCCACGCAGAGACATGTACCTTGTGGATGCAACAGGTTCAGATGGCATTGCACCTTATCTGGGCTGCAAAGTGTGGTTGCTAAAAGTGGCCACTTATTTGGCCTTTATTGCCTCTTCCACTGTTGGCAGCTCAGGACACTCTGGAGACACCCTAATTTGTGCCCACACAGGCCATTTGCTTCAGAGCAGTCTTAAAAGAGTATTTGTGGCTCTCTGCTGACTATAGATTGTCCCTTTCACCTTGTCCTCTCAGGGCTACTGTGGGTAAGGAATCCACCGCTGTGTCTGGGAATAAATAAAATGCATTTCCCACAGGTTAAAAGGCTGATATACAGACAGATGTATGTCAGAGATGTGAGGTCCCCTGCAGGGGCTAATGTTCTCTCTTTCTGTAGATAACGCACCGAGGGACAGCACACACCTTTTGGGCACTGCCCACCATCCAACAGGCACATGTTCAATGAGAACAGAGCAAATAAAATCTGTTCTTGATATTCAAGAACACTCTCCAGAATACTCATCCCTAGTCCGAGCCATCCCCACGTGGGTGGGGAAGGGGCTGGTGAGGGGTTACAACCAGAAGACACTGAAGGACAGTGCTGAGCCTCGACTGCTGCCGCACCCCAGGAAGGCCGGGCGGGCTCTCCGGAGCATGGATGGCTCTTGTGTGCTTCTGTTACCCACTGCATTAGGGATTCAGTTCTTAAGTATGACTTAGGCTTGTATTTTGCCTCAGAAAAACAATAGGCACTGTTCATACTGAAGCATTTCAGTTCTAGAGGTTTATATTTCCTATTGTACCCAAAGACCTGTGGGTGCCAGCTGTCACTGGTGCTGCCATTGTATTATGATCCCCTGGCTAGTGCAGGAATTGTTGATTACGTTGCCTTTTGAATCCGTTGATTACCATGAATAATAGGCCAAAAAGGCTGTCAGCGTTTTGACTTTAACTATAACTGTTACAATTAATTATGGGTTTAATTAGCATATATGCCTAGCAGTAGAGAATATAATACTTCATGGGTAACAGATGATTCTGCAGCTGTAACATAAAGTGTGATACAGGTTGGGGTACAGATAGTTATTAATAAATGGCTTCTATTGTTTGAGGTCCTTATTTATACAAATTAGCAGGCACGACATAATCAAGCCAAACTGTATAATTTATAATAATTGATTTCATTTTGACTGACCACCAGTCGGCCTACTACATGCCCTCAGAAGAAAAATAGCCCTATTAGGATAAGTTTAATCCTAAACATAGCTAATGAATCCTATTACTTTAAGGTCATATTTGAAGCTTTTGTTAATTGTCAGAACCATTTTAAATTGATTAGAGTTAAATTAAATCAATGTAATGTTTAGAAAAACAATATTTCTAATGGATGAGGCCAAGCTGACCTCGAATAAACATATTTATCAACCGATTTCAGTGAATGAGAAGGCTAGCAGCTGGGCTCATAATTCATGATTGTCTATAATATGGGAAATGTCACTATCTAGGCCATTAATTATGTCAGGTAATAAATCTGTTGCTCACAGTTGAGCATTTGCCAGTTGGGGTAACAATCCCCTCAGTAAGGTTATGATGTTTAGAGACTCTCTCCTCTCCTAAACCCACACTTTATAGTAGCAGAACAACTGCATGAAACTTTAGTGGGAATGAATGTGGTGTTTCCATAATTGTGAATTACCTGACAACATGCCAGACTGTGATAACTTAGTATGGAATTGTCATTTGAAATATCAAGGGTGTTCTATGAGGAAAAAGTTTTGCCTCACTATATAATGTTTCCCAAGCTAGAGACAGGAGCAGCTATTAATAGTTCTTTGCAGACCTCTACTAAGAGACTGATTTCACTAAATATATTGTGTGGCAAAATGTACAGTGATGATAGAAATAATTGTTTTGCACAAGCTTGAGAAATTTAGAATGGGTTGACATGAACTAGGTTACATAATGTTTCACAGGTAGTGATGGGTACAGTTTAATACAACAGGATACAGGAAAAATTATACACAGAAGTAGGATCAGTTTAAGGTTAATCATGCATTCATCAGCTTAGGAAAATGTCTGGCATTATTGCAGACAAATGACAAAAAACATCTGCTCCCTGTTCAATATTTTGTCAAAGAAAAACAACAAAGATAAACTCAATTTTCCTAAAGTAAGGGTGAGGAAATAGTATAAAAATGACATAGAATTCATGAGAGAGAGAGAGATAGATAAATTCTCTTTTATATCGTATTATCACAGAAGAAAAGACAAGTATAAGTAATGTAATACAATATTTCTATTGAAAAAGAGCATGATAAGTGATGAAAAGTTCACTAAATTTAAAAGAATCAGGAACAGATCAAAAAGATTTCTACCATTTTTTGAGGTGCTTTACTCATTCCCTAGAACTAGCCTTTCCATGTTGCAGGTCAATACAAAATGCTGTGTTCTGGTCAGCACACTGAAGTGATGCTGTGTCTGCAGTGGGTGAAGCATTCTCTTACTGCAGACTGTCCTGCTTTTGGAGCATCAGCTGGTTTTGTATTTCAGGCTCAGCCATAAGCTTCAACACTGAATTTGACCATTAGCCCTGAACAGTACTAATAAATGGTCATATCCTGACAATATTAATGAAAAGTTAATATAGTTGATCAGTCTTAGATTTTGAACATGCAAGGTACCATGTACTAGTAGGTACACACTGCACTTGCCTGTACATGATCGACATTTTGCTTTCATAAGTTAGATATGTCTTCATTGAATCACATCAAATAATTCTGAACAGCCACAAGTATGTTGTGAACTGGCCTTTTTTTGCCTTAAGTGTCCAAACAGCTTCATAAAAAGCAGTTGTGAAAATAAGTACTCAAATGCAAGTCATAAGCTTACATACATTGTGAACAACAGATATGTGAAAGAGTCTTTAAGTCAAAGTAGTTTCCTATGAGAAGAAGAAAATACAGATGCTTTCTAGGTTCCCAAACAAAGCACAGCATCTTCACTAAAAAGGTCCTGCCAGCAGTTCCATGGACAGACACTTATGTCATAGGAAATAAGAAATATAACTAGAGGTCATCTGTCAGGATGAGACCCTTCATATGAAGCACTTAGAACACCAGCCCATGGACAGGATGCCTTGGTCTCTGCTGCTCCTCTTACAGAGGCTACAGGCAAGTCTCAGTCCCACATTTGCTCTCTCCTGATGGGAAATGCTTTAGTTCACACTGTTCAGCTTCCCTCTGGGGGCTGCTCTGCCTGTGTGTCTGCTGTGCAAGAGCTGATGCAGTCGAGCACAACTCATCCCAGTGGGTAAAATCCAGCATTGCTTTCTGTTTGGGCCAGACTTACAATAAGCTATTTGTGTTACTGAGAATAAGACAAGCCATACTGAAAGAGAAATTTACCCTAACACACACAAATTTCATTTACAGTGGGCTGAAGCTGCCACTTGACTTCAAATTTCTGGCAGATACTTACTTTGCAGATACTACTTGCAATTAAGCATTTAAATAGGAATTGGTTCCATTTGTACATAACTTATCAGCAGCTTTGGAAATATATAAGAAAATCAAACCCTCAGCTGCAAAACACTGCACTGGAGAGCAGCTTTAGGAAATTAAGACAATTTTTGTGTGTGAGACAAAGAATAAGAGACTGTGTTTGTATGGGTGTGTATAATTACTATTTCATTTCTTGGGTAAAACCTCTGTGTGTGTGTGTGTGTGTGTGTGTGTGTGTGTATGTGTCCCTTCCTTTATGGCAAGGAAAATTGCTCTTCTAACCTGTCTTCAAAATGTAATAACTTTACTTGCAACCAACCACTGTAGACCTGGACTGGACTCTGAATTATTACTGTGAGTTGAAACATTTCTTTAACAAAACTGAGTCCTTTAATATCCCCCATCTCTGTTATTAGATGGACGAATGAATTTTACTTTGAACATAACATGTGGCATTGTCTGAAAATTGCCGGTATGAACTGAAGTTGGCAGGTATTTTCTTGCTCTCCTCGTCAGTGATTGCCATTTATTATATGTTGCACCTTTATCTGTCAAATACCGCAGAGCGCTATATTGATTTGTGTCTGCCGCAAAGCAAAGGTCACTTTGATCAACATACTACAAAACCAGAAAAAGTAGGGTTCTGACATTTCATTACCTGGGAAAAAAAGGACTAAAATAAATAAGAATATGTTTGAGAACAGAGCACTTCAATATCACAGTGTGCAGTAACTGTAATTAACAAAAGAACTGCTCTATTGAGGTTAAAGAGAAAAAAGAGAAGGCAGGTTTTCTTCCAGGGACTATTCTTTACATGACTGATTCTGTAACACTACAGCTGTGATCTTACTGAAGGGTTACATTCATTACAAATCAAATACCTTTGCTTCTCAGATTCAGACTTTTAATGAGCAATAAACTTGGGAGCTCTTTAGGAATTGGGCAAGATTTTATAAAACTTTTAATTTTGACTACAAACCCTAATGAGATTTGGGAATTCTTGTGTACACTCAGATGAAGACATGGTCCCTACTTTAGGAATGTAGTCTGAAGAGATAAAACAAATCACAGGAGAAAGACCTGGACCCACTGAGACATGCTGCATGCCCCAGGACCACAAGGAGTGAAAGGAGGAGCCAGAAATTAAATCTGTCTCTCCATTTTCTAATTCTAGTTCCCAAGAACTTGACTGTCTTTCAGAACTAGCACAAATGGTTTGGAAGGGAAGTGGTGCTGCAGGTAATCTAGTTTTTCTTCATGCCCTGTGTCCATTGGGCACCCCCTACACATTGTTTCACTGGGATCAGCAGACACTTCTTTGCACGGTGTAAATAAAATGGAATCAACATTTCTGTGGAAATTTTTCATTCTTGCAGAAACTTCTGTTTTACATTTTGGGAATCTGCTTTTAAAATCAGTGTAGTTCCCCATCCCTTTCCCAGGAGATCCTGCAAGAAAAATCCTGTCATTTTTTTTTTCATAAAGCACCTAATAGTTTTCCTAATAAACATAATAATTTGCATGTTTTTTTCCCATGCAGCACCTTGATACCCTCAGTCTGGATCTGGTAATTCACATCCCTGTTTTTTCTAAACAGAAAAGTGAACATGTGGTCTCACAAGTACTACTGCTCTACCTGAACAGAGGCAACAAAATGGCCAGGTTGCTTTCCTGTCATCACTGCTGGGAAGTTTTCTTTTTTCTGGCTTCATGCAAAGTGTTCAGTTCTTCACCTGAAGTCACATTTGCATTGAAACACAGTTACACCTGGGAGCTCTGCTATATCTATAATCAGTAGGGTGCCCATCACAGCTTGCATGGCATATGGCAGTGCTTATCATGTCAATAACAAAGTCTGAATAATGCAATTCTTGGTTGTAATTATCTTTTATTATTATCAAGGGTCATTCCTGGCCTCTTCATCCTTTCATCTCGTGTGGAATTTTGGGCTTCCTTATTAATTAAATAGCCAGTGTGATTGAATTAGCCAATTAGCTCTGCCTGAAGGGATGAGCACTGATCCAAACAAAGGGCTTGATTCCACAAACTTGTTGCTGTGAGGGAGAGTCTTGCAGGGAGCTGGCTGGCAATAGCAGACTCCTAGGACTTGGCAAACCTGATCCCAGTTAATTTGCAATTATTAGACCAGGTAAAAATTTCCATTTGGATACCCTGCTACTACGAAGTACTGCTTATCAAGCATGAAACTTCCCATAGGGTTGTTTGTTTTTATTAAAAATAATGTGTTTGAAAAAAAATCAGAGGTTGCTATACAGTGTTCTGCTGTTATTTTTTTCTCAGAGTCATATTGTAATTTAAGATTTGTAAATTTTAAACTGGTAAAATTTAAAATGGGAACATATCCTTTTAACACTAAGAGAGGAGTCCTGACTGCCCTAGGTATTGGAAGAGTACTGCCATAAAATCCTGTATCACAGAAAATGTCCCACTAATAAAAAAATTAGACACTGTGTTCAACAGCTACTTCAGTGAGACAATGTATGTTCCCTAATCCTAAACCACAGATTAAAATCCCACAGGGCAACAGGGCTGTGCATCTCTTAAGTATCTGTGCCTGAAAGGCACATTGGAAATGTATGCAAATACAGCTCATCTCCATCCTGCTCCACTGCTCTCACTCCCTTTTTTCCTCCCTTTATCTTGACATGTTTACTGTTTCTTCTACACTGTGCTTCACTGAATAGCAGATCAAACTTCAAAGCAACTTTTAGTTTGAAATTTGTTTCCAAGCTCCTAAGCTATTCTTTTTCTGACAGCAGTGGATAAGAAATTGTCACTACCACTGGTGACATGTCATCGGGAGATACAGGAATAACAGATGGGCAGCAGTGAGATAACAGGAAGTAACTTCTTTAAAAGATTGTGTTGACATCATCAACCATGAGAGCAGAGGTAGAATGACCCCCAGAAGGGAATCCAATCCGCTCAGATCTTTCTGACTCACAGGTGTTTTTTCTTATTTATTTTCATACACAGATCATATTGGATTTAAAATTGTTTGAAGTTTTAAAACAACTGTGTTAGAATTAATAGTAACTATTAATAGGGATTAAGAACAGGATGAATGGATTTAGCCACTAACTTGAGTGTTTTGAATTATACCACTAAAATGATAAAATTATCATAAATGATAAAATGATTGCTGATGTAACTGGCGTAACCGAATGCCATTAATAAGAGTCAAGAATCCTTGATTGCAATGTGAGATCAATGGGTTATGACATTTTGATGTCAGGCTGATGGATCTGACTTTCTAAATGAAGAATGATTGATTATGACTCCTCAAAAGTGTGGATCATTATCAGCAACTCTTGACACCAACTATATATAACACCCATTATGGTGTGTCAAAAGTCTTTTCTTTGGGTGGGTGGCCATGATTTCTGAGGAAATTAATTGTTCTGATTACTGCAAGATATTATAGTATATTACCTAAAACAAAATAGTGCCTGGTAGCTACAGGGAAAGCACCACAGAGGCCAAGAAAAGACAGGGATTTTTTAGCCCTTAGTGTATTTGGCATATAACAGATGGTCCACAAGCCTGTAAGAAACCTGTTCTTTCTGATGGCAGTAAGAAAATTATATAAAGCACAACATGGGCTTCATTTTCTGCACTTTACAAAAGTCTATGAATTTTTCTTCTAAACTGGGAATGACACAGACCCGTAGGAAAACAGATTTCTTGATTTCAAAGAGGGCTGCAATAGTGCTAATTACTTTTGAAAGTCCCCTGCTATGCTGCACTTCGTATTTTAAATTTTAAAAAGATGCAACAGTATTTTATTTACAGTACATTTCAGTCCAGTTCAAAGTTTTGCTCAAGGGTGTAAACTCCATTGTGTAAAATGGTTGTACAGTGGGTAACATGGACACTGTCATGGAGTGTACATTAATGCAGAGCATTGTTATGGTAATAAAGTAATGCCTGAACTGCCTGGCCCAATACCCCATTCTGTACTGAGCACTACTTTTGAAAGAAGTTGATCTCATGAAAGAAATTTTTAAAAGATATATTAAATGTGGTCTGTTCATCATTACATGGTGTTTTATTGTCTCCTTCAGAATTCTTGGAAAAGCTCTGAGCCACTGAAGGAAAATCAGTCACAGTAGAAATTTTTGCCACAAGGTCTGACAGAGTGAAAACAGAAAACAGCCGGGAAGAGACAGATTTATCTAAGGAGGCAGAGTGCCCAACTGCCCTCTGCTACTAGCTTCTGAATCACTAGATGCAGGATTTAAAGGATTTCAAACAGGCATTTCAAACCACTTCAAACCACCACATTTAACATTATATTAATTTGGCTTGGGGGACATCATAATGTATTGACTTTCCATCTAGAAGACTAAGACATTAGACAATTACAAGCTCAAGAATATCACTAATTCTGCCAAGTCTTGCCACTTGTTTTGTCTCCCAAAGGACAAAGAATACAGAAAAAGCTCCATACTGAGAAAATTACCTTTTTTACAAAAAAAAAAAAAAAGGCAAAAATTAAAGGAAAAACTATTGTGAATAAATATTCTTTTAAAACAGTGAAGGATCTGCTGAAAAAGAATTTCTTTCCCCCTACTGGAAAAGAGTTGGTGTCTGGCTGAAATAAGGTGTAAATTCTTTCAGGAAGGGATTCACTTTGGAGTGCTTCTAGTAGGAGTTGGACTTTCACCTGTGGATCAGTTTTGGAATAGTCAAGTCTTAAAAATAACTAACAATTACTTAATAAATAGTCCCTATTACCAAATTCCTCTCTTCTTTGGAAGGTCAGTGAATTCTTAAGCAAACCACGATGCAGGCACACCTGGAGTTCATATGCCAGGATGGTGCTTGAGAGGTGGTGATTTCCAGCACTTGCTGCCATTTCCTACTACTAAATAAGACATCTCTGCTGGTTTTGTGAAGGAATATGAACATATATGGTATTGACTAATCCATGAGTCACAATTTGCTCCTGCTCTGAACTAGGCCCAAACACACACAGACAGCTCTGTTACACTTTGATCTGTCCTTGGTTTATGTCTGCACTGAGTGGGGCAAATGATTACAGTGGAGATCTACCCTGGATCTCTGTTGCTGGAACATCACCAGCCAGCAACATCCAGAGTTTCAGTTAGTATAAATCCATATAATTAAGAGCTAGTGTTTTCAGGAGAACAATTGCTTGGCACTTTATCAGATCCTAAGAAATTTCCTGATGTTACATCACCATATCATTGCAGAGAAATCCTAGTAAGCAAAGACTGGATCAGGGCCTAAGTGCCAATTTGAAGTCATAGCACTCTAGGCTGTGGGTTTTTTAATTCAGTTTCTTTTGTGGGAAAAGAAAAAAAAAATTGCAAAATCTGCCCACATGCGGTAGATTTGATGTGATGAACAGCTCATAATCTGCAAACTGAAGCCTTCTAAGCAGATAATCAATTACTGAATTTAAACCAAAATTTTTCTTCATCCTTAGTGGAGAAGTCTGGTACAATTTAATGGTGATGCTACAGAATATTAATAGTGGGTTCACGGAAATTGCCCTGTACATCTACAGACTTCACTGTTGCATGTTGTCCAGCTGTGGCAGTATGAATGCTTTGTAGAAGAGAACACTGTTCTCCATAATTTTTACAGAGAGAGAGAGACTGAATCTGTTTACAGCAGCCCCAACACTGGAGCTCCTGGAGAGCTGCAGAGAGCCTGTGCTCCCCCAAGAGCATTTGCAGGCTCCTCTCACACCCCTCCCCAGCACATCCCTTTGCTTCTCTGGCTCCCAAACCTTCCCCTGAGGGGGTACATCCCCTGATGCCTGCTGTCACAGGGTGCACAGTCCTTCTGGAGTTGTATTTGTAGCTGGTATTTTGCTTAAGAAGTCCCTGAGACAATGACAAAATCCTCCACATAATTTGCTAAAATTCAGCCACATGTCGTTTCTCCACGATTGCTTCCCTTCCAGCTGCTGCATATTAATTTTTAATTATTTAGTATTTCTCCTTTTTGGTTTTACCTTCTCTGGAATGCTTCTGTATGTTTTTTTTATTCTGCAAAATCAATTAATCAATAGTCAATGAAGTGTCTGAAATGGCTGGTCATTAAGGGGTGTAGCAGGGCTGTTTGGGTTGAGCTCACTAATATACAACCAAATCTGCCTGATGCCACCTGCTGAAAAGAGGGCAGAGCTTATCATATATGCTGAGCATCACTGGAGACACTGTGGAGATACTTTCTAGAGAATAAGACGACTTCAGAGAAGAAGACAACTTCATGTACTGCTCAGACTGTAAAACATACAGAAGAAAAAAAAATAAAAGCCACCTACTACTGTTAAAGTTTGGGTTTTTTTTTTAATATTTTTCTCCATAACTATTCCAGTTTCTTCAATTAATATGGTGCATTTGCAAATGATAGTTTGGTTTTTTGCATTACTTGATGGCTATCTACTTGGCATATATATGCTACAGCTTAGCAAACAGAAAACAAAAAAATAACCTGTGCACAAAAATGCACATCAATGGATTTTTAGCATGATGTGTAGGTTTAATAGTTATGAAAGCAGTAGTTCAATTATATGATTCTGTAACTGGGTTCCACAGAGCACTCCTGGTCCATGAAGCTGTATGGCATTACTTACCAGGGACACCAAGGAATATGTTCATTCCAAGTCAGCTGTGTGCACACACAGAGGGCAGAGATACTGAAAGATGAACAGGGAGGTGCAGCTTTAGATCACGGACATTTTCATGGCAATTTATAGATTCACAAACATCCAAATGCAGGACCAAGTCTAAGTTTCTAGACAAGTAAGGCTGGCTTGGTACTGTATTCCAAGTTCATTGTGCTTTCCAGTATGAAGTATCCTTATATGTGCCAGTAAATTTTAATAAAGGCAGATTTAGAAAAATCCCAAGTCCTCAGCTTATTGAGTGAGGATATCACTCCTAGACACCCAGTTACCAATTTTAGGATGTATTTGGTTCTCAAACTTCCAGGGAAATATGAGCTCAGCTACTTTGATCTGCAGAGCACTTGGGACAATTACCTTATTGCCTTATTCATTCCTGTAAGGTGTTAACCCAGACACCAAGGAATGGTAATTTAGATATCACGAGGAGTTATTGAACTCCTCAGGTAAGAAAGATCTGTTCAATTTGCTGTGAGTGACATCTCATCTTAGTGTCACAAGGGGGTGATAGCTGGATGATAATGCCACTTACTTGTTTCTTCCCCCATCAAAAAGAAGAAAAACCTAGCAACACAGGAAAGTTCCAAGCAAAGTATCACAGTCATTTGTTATATTAATGATTATCTTTTATTTTTCAGACTGTAAGAATGTTTTAGTCTTGGTGCTGTACAACTGAGGAACTAAAGATGACCCTTTCTTCAAAAAGCTTTCAAAGAAAAACTGTGGTAGCCACAGAAAGATGGACTAATGCAGTCCTGGTCAAAATAGTAGTCTGTGAGTTAAATTTTTGCTCATTTGCATGGCATAAAATGAGTGTCAGTTCTGATTAATTGGGCTTGGTTTGAAAGCTGGAAGAGTAGCACTGCCAGCATGAGTTGGAGAGCAAGTCAAAGATGGGATAGAGCTGACTAATTATCACAAGAGCTGGCGACAAACAGAAGATTCTCCTATGCAGCAAAGAAGTTCCTGCTCTCTCCCCATCCTGATTCCCATATTTTATTAAGATGAGGGTCTGAAGAAATGAAGAGTAGTAGTATCTTCAATAAAAATATAAAGCTCTTGTGAATATAACTGGAAAAGGCTTTCACCACTGCACTGATGAAGTAATCTGAAAGGAGTGCTGCTTCTCAAAGAGGCAAAGTTAATTGTAAGATCTGGAGAAGGAGGCCAATTTCAGTTTTAGGACATAAAACTTATTCCATGAAAATTCCTTCTAGGCACTTATTCAGACCAATGAAGAGGCAAAAAAGTAGTCCATGGACTACTACTTAGGCCATCACTTGAGTGTTTCAAGGCTATAACTTAGAGATGTGATTTTCCCCACCCCCCATCCCATCCCGCAGAAAACTTGTGATTTTATGTGCTTTTTTATGCATGTATTAAACAAATGGCACAGCTGAATAGCTTTTCTTAAAAACTGGACATTCACCAAAAAGAAGTTTGCCAGCACAGACAATTAGGCTTTCTTCTTTTAACAATAGATTGACTGACTGGCACATTTGAAATGCGAGCGTATTTTTTATTCCTCCGTTCACCCTTTGAGCTGATAAACATGAACAATGGGAAACAGCTGGGACAGGAAAACATTTTAGTTTGTATTTTCAAAGCAAGCAAGAAATAAACCCATCAGTGGGAGCCAGATCACATCTTCTGCCTTAGGGGTAGTCAGCAATTGGGGGGAAAAATACGATCCATATTTTTAATCAAACATTACATATTTATTAATGTGCAGCTGGCCTATTGTGTGCATGATTTTTTTTCTTTAACGCTGTGCTGCGTCCGTCAGCCTGACATTGTTCTGTAACTGACATTACTCTATAAGGATCTGGAAATGCACAGATTTAATAGGAATCATTGAGACAATTGCTTTCTGTATTATTAGGTCTGTGTGACGTAGGTACCATCTGAAATTCAATTTTAGCAGAAAAATAAGATATTGTTCTATCAAGGCAATTTTGTGCACCTGTGATACAGTAAGAACATACACCCCCACCCTCCTATTTTCCTCCTCACTCATCTAACTTCAGGGCCATTTAATGATATGTGCCACTCTTTTGTTAAAAATGTTTGGCCAAATGTATTTTGATGCTTATTGAGATTAAACTTTCAGTACATCTCCCTGGTAGCAAAGGTTGGGCTGTTCATTAGTTGGAGGTTTGGCCTTGTCAGGTTCCATTGACTGCTGGCTAAAAGGATCACTTTATCATCATTTGTCTGCAATGGAGACAGTCTTTATTCAGCCTTGATTCCTCTGGGGTCACAGCTGTCATAACTTGGCTTGCTTTATAATGCAGACCCCAGTTTCACAATCCCCTTAGGTAATTGGCTAATACATTCAGTTTACCTTAATATAGGTAATATGTTATTTACAAAGAAATACAAGGGAAAGGAAGGGACAATATTGCTTAAAAACATCCCCCTCCTAACCTACTGCTTGGGATCAATCATTCAAAAATTATGTTAAACTCAGTTCTCATTTTGAACTCAAAAGGGAAATATACCTTTTTTCTTTTTTTCTGAGTTTTACTCTGATCCTTCTGCTGCAAATCTCTAGACCAAACCCTCAGGCCTGCTTTTCCACTGGTGAAAGTTGAGATAACTCTGCAGCTTTTGATAAGGCTCTTGGTGTTTTGGAGAATAAGGCCCTCATTTGTTCTTATTGTTCAGATCCTGTATCTAAAAGAAGTCTGGGGACTTGAGCTTGTCTTAATTTATTTTTGGGGATTACTTTGGTTTTGAGATCTATTGCAACATACTAAAAATGTTCAACACAGAATGTACAAAGATATTTCAGCACAAACAACATATTTCATGCTTTTTTGGTTCTCTTTTCTTTAGCTGTGTGAAACTGCTGCCACCATCCTTGTCATTACATAACAGGATTTTCCTCAAAAACATACCACTGCAGTGGGTGATGCAGGACATTCTCTTGCTAGGTTTAAATGGGAGCCAACACAAACAAAGGTATACTGCAATTCACAGATTTCACAGAATATTCTGAGTAGGAAGGGACCTACAAGGATCATTGAGTCCAACTCTTAAGTGAATGGCCCATACAGGTATTGAACCCACGAAACCTTGGTGGTATTAGCACCGTGCTCTGACCAGCAGAGCCAATTCCCTCCCAACACCATACTGAGAACACCATTTGCTCCACTCTCAGCCTCAGGCTTCTGGTTCATTCCTGGGACAAGCCCTAGGTATTAGCCCTCTGCCCTGCCTGCAGGAGAAGCAGGACTGACAGCCAGGGGCTGTGCAGGACTGACAGACAGACAACACTCAGGCTCCATAGATGGGAATGCTCTTTGAAAGGCGGCATCTCCTGCAGCGTCCTGGAATATCAACAGTGGAGTGAGTACATCTTCTGTGCCAACATTTTATATGCTGAAAACCACAGTTTAATTCAACTTGAAACAATAAGTTTGAGCCTAAACTTCAGGACGAAAGTTGCATTTTCCTTTGCATTTGTGGAAGTTTGTGGAAGCTGAGATCCACACAATCCTCCCACACCTTCCTCTGCAGGAGGATCCAGACACCAAATCCTCCACACTTCACTGACTGGCTATTTCTTTTTCAAACTTTCAGAATGAGTGTCTTTATTTTTGAAACAAAACATATATTCTATCAGTGGCATATTCTCACAGTAGTTTCTTTCAAATTCCACTCAGTCATACCTTGTGTGTGCATTTATGCACTAGCATGTGTTGAATTTCCCAGCTAATATCTTAACTAGAAGTTGATTTTCATGTAAGCTTCTAATTCAATGCCACAAGTGATTGCACTGCAATATCTTAATTACAGTTGGAGGTTGATAAGTAAACAAGCCATAATACTGTGGAAAGTTACCCTTTAAATATTAGCTTTCATATATTTTTATTACTTTTTTCACAAATATATTCTATATATGAAATTAATTCAAGATAGTTATAGAGAAAACAAATATTATATAGGGGGGAAAAAAAGCAATCAAACAACCCCACAACCCCCAGTGCAATCTTTTAAAGAATTGCATAAAAACTGGATATAAATGCCTGTTTCTATGTGTACTGCTGCACCATCCATGAAAACAGCCTTTAAGACAACTCATTTTACAAAGGGAAATGTCACTAGATATAGTGTTGATCATTAGGTGTACTACAGTGCATTCGTCTGCTTGTACCCCACTTTGATTACTATACAGCAAAGATGGCCACAAGCACTCAGAAAGTTTTATTGAGGTTTAAATCTTCATTCAAATGATGTAAAGGGGCATTGAATGAAGATTTAGAACTCTATAAAGCTGCTTGGCAGTGTCTGTGGCAATCTATGCCACATAAAAACTGAAATGCTTCTACTTTCTTATTGAAACATTTCTACTGTAATTCTTTAATATTAGGTAGCAGCCACACTGTTGGGACATTACCACATCTGGGAGCATTTCTCTTACTGAGGCATTTGCCTGCCATCAATTGTGCAGGATATTATAGAATGTACACACTGTTGATGTCTAGGACATAATGGAAGAGGAATTGTTACTGCAATTACATATTATTATGCTTTTCAGAAGATAATGTGGGTTCATTCATGTGAGTATTTTGAACTAGCAAATACCCTAATTGCTTACATGTCTGTTATAATCCTAAATCCAGTTGACATATCTGAGGTACTGTTGCATTTTAATCTGGCCACATGCACATGTACTCTTTATGATTTTCCTCTGACCTGCATGAACTGTGCAAACAAGGAACACAAGTGTCTTGCACATTGCCTTTGCAGTTTTGGTCTAAGAAAATACCCAGGGGAACAGAGAGACAGAGCACTGTAACCAAGTGCACTTTTTTCAGGAATGTAGAATTAGCCTGTGGAAGAGCAGGATAAGTGCAAATGATCTGATTATGCTGTAATGACAAATTTATGAAACGAAGAGTGTGTGCATTGTTTCAACTGTCCTTTCAAAACGTATTGGATTGACAGAGAATGTGTGGCAAATTATTCACCCATTCACTTAACGAGAAAACAAAGGGAGATGATTAAGAAACATCAGTATTCTGAAGCAGCAATCAAACTGACCCTGCCAAGGAGTGAAGAACAGCAAGCCCAGCCAAAAAGTGCTGCAGTCGTCTCGCTTTGTAGCTGCAGGTTTATGGCCAGCATTGTTTCAGGGACTCTCCTGAGGTAGCAAGCAGGGCAACAGAGATAACAGCTCGTTGCACGGGAACAGCATGGTGCCTGCGGTATTCTCGTGTTCACACTGAGTGACAGAAAACGTTTGGAGAAAAGATGTGTGCTTTTATAAATTCTTGCTTAATAATCCACTAGAGGGAGCTTATGTATAACCTCTGCTAGGCCAATTATGTCAGAGCTTGGTTTTGCATAATTGACGAAGGTAGTTATGGGGGGGGGTACCTGCTCTGCTGTTCCTTTCTCCACCTGTCACCTTGGGGCTCAGGAGTGGCATTTTTGAAGTCTCCAGTTCTAACCAAAATAGTAATTTGCTTTTTTCGAGTGGAAGCAGCATTCTTGTTGGCATTGGGTGAGATCTTCATCATCTCCAGACTCGAACCTGAGAAGGAGCAGCCACTGCTGAGTGAGGACTTAAAGCATTAGCAAGGCTTAACTTAACCTATCCTCTGTCTTTGCCTATTTCAATTCTGACTGTAAAACAATAAATCCTTTGCTATGATTCCCAAAGAAGAAACAGGCAAACTACCTGGATTGCAGATGTTGATCCCTTTTTATGTCAGCAGGACAAGGCTTTCAGCACAGTGTTTGCCTGGGAGTGCTTGCTTTCCAAGCGGAAACTCCGTATTCTTTCACTAGGAGGCAACTGGTATAAAATTTGGTGTCCTTCACAATATTTAACATGCAAACACCTTCGACTATTTCCTATAATTTTATCTAATAAAAGACAGGTATAGCTCTGTCATATCAGAAATATGAACTTTAGTTCAGTAGCAGAGATGCACTTACAATTACAATTCTAGCTAAATCTAGAGATAACACACTTTCAAGCTACATACCCACACAGTACAGTCTACCTGAGTAGTCAGATACATTATCAAAAAGCTTATCATAAAACTTGAAATTGCTGTATCCTTTACACTCATTTTGTTGCCTTTTTTTCTTTCTTTTTTTTTCTGTTGGAAGAGAAAACTTATGACTACACTTCAGCTGTCACCAGCTTTCAAGGTTATACTGATAGGAATGAGAAACATATTCCTAATCTGCATACCAATGCATTGAGAATGCAAAGGCAGGCTTTTTGCCATTGAATAGATGATGATAAGGTCTTAAGTCTTTTGAATTTCTTGTGTTGTACTTGTATTATCATATGATTTCTTAAGCTAGGAATGAATATGTAAATTTCTTGCCACTGACTTGCTCCAAAATAATGGACATTACACTTGCACAGTGGCAATTCAGAGTGTAAAATTGATTAATATTTGTTTTCAAAATGACATGCAATGATGTATGGATCCTTTTACAACTTAAATTAATACTTTAAAGAGATGAATGGTCTCTACAGAGGATGTTAAAGTTCAAGCTGAAAAATTTGCATATTTATATTACAACCAACTGATAATAATTGTCGAAACAGAATGTAATGTGGTTCGTTTTTCATTTTAATCTGGTTGTACTCAAACACAGGACCTCATTAACTTCCAGCAACTAATACAGCATTATCAGTCCCCATAAAACAGGCTTGCCTTGAATTTATGAATTTCAAAGACTATTTCCAGTGGTGAATCCCTGTTAAACACTGGGTCAGTCACTAGCATGTGAACTCCATGTCATGTGCCGCAGAAGCATGAAAGTTACCTGGGAAAAGTGCTTGAGAATCCCATGGCCAGTTGCCTACTTGTTAGCTGACACCTGGAGCCAAAATTAAGGTGTGATACAGACATATTGCCTTTGATAGCTCACTCAAAGTTGGAATTTTTTGCTCTGAATGACCAAAGTCAGGAAATGTAACTTCTTCCACTTACTAGGTTAGGTAATATTCTGTTACACTAAAAAAAAAAAAAAAAAGACCAAGACATCTTTCCTTAAGATCTAAGTTTCATAAAAGGAAAATGCAGAACTTCTGATAGAGTAAATAAGTAAACTTGGAAGATATTGAGGGTACAGCCCAAGTAAATACTATTCCACTTGTATCATAAAATAAGCTTTCTATCAGCATGTCTTAGGTAGTGCCTTATAGGTATTCTTGTAGCAGATATATCAGGAAATCTCTACAGTACATCTCTAGAAGAATGGAGAGTTAGCAAGAACCTTCACAGGTCTGTGAATTTCTTGTTGTGAAATGGATATTGAATCTTCTAATAATGATGCTTATTTCTTTAGTTCACCAAAAGCTGATGGTTATAAAAAGAGGAGGTATTACTTACAGTGCACCCTCTTCAACTTTTTAAAAATATTTCCACACAAGTGCTAATAAAAGTATGCTGTGATTAGCTTATTTCTATCAACAAAATTACTTAGGAGAAAATAATAAGCTACTTTTTCTATGCCATCTCATATTTTGACAGCTAATATGAACTAAAATTCCATGGGCCTAGGAACTCACATTGATCCATCTGTTCAAGAGATCTGGTGTATGGCTGGTCTGGGAGGGTGGGAAAGCAAATGTAACTTTCCTTTAACACTATAACAGCTCCAAGTAACTCGGGACTCAAAAGGGGTGTCTGACAGCTGGCAGTAGCTGGAGTATGGATGCATTTGCAATCTCCTAACTATATTCTGACAAGGAAGAGGGTAACATTCCTAAACTAACTTCCTGTAGCCCAGATGTTGTTTTTAGGCAAAGAACAGGTCACTTAGATCAGTCCCACGGCTGCTTTGTTCAGTACTGGGAAAGTCCCTAGAGGCTGAGAAAAAGAGAAGGAACACTACAGAAACTCTGTAAATAACGTAAATGTATACTTTGCTAATAAGAATAACACAAACTGTTACTTAAATAAATTAAAAGCTCTAAAATGTCAATACCTAGCATTATAACTGTTATTTCCTAAGAAGCCGTCCAGATTTCCCATTACAATCTCACAAAAAACTGTTTTGTAGACATTCCTAGCAGCTGAAAAACACCTGAAGGACAACCTGTTCCAGCAGAACAGTGATTGGACACTCATTTGTTGCAACTTTATAATTTGACTCTTTGAATGCTCCTCGCAAAATGGGTCCACAGAATAGGCCAGTGAGATGCCTTGTTGAATTCCCAAATTTGTTACTGAATGAGCTATGTTGCATCCAGGCCACCACAAAACTTAAAAACAAAATCAAAAAAAGGACAGGTAAAGCAGTAAAGCCTCTCCGTCAGCATACAAACTCATAGATCCTACATGTTGGGAACTAAATGATGACTAAATAATTGATTTTTCATCATGAAGGGAATGTACCTTCCTACAGAGCTCTGTAGTGGAACCTGTGCTGTAATATACTCATAACTGACTTAGAGAAATGAGGGAGTGCATATTATGGAGACAATTTAATATCTAGTAGAATATTACCTAGGACAGTGAAAACATAAACTGATTAAGACTTGGTGAAGAATCTCTGAGCAACTTGTTAAGAAAATGGCTGAAGAGACAAGATGCTGACAAAAGCAAACATTGCACAGGTGGGGGAAGGGAAGAGAAAACAATACCCCAAACCAGAAACACAGTATGCAACCCTAAATAATTTATTATCACTTAGCAAAGTGGGAGAGTAATTATGGACAGTAAACATTAACTCAATGCTTAGGTGAGGAATGGAAACATATTATATATACACAGCATCCCTGAATCATGAATACTTCTCGGTGTTTGATCTCAAACGTGGTATTACAGAATAACATAGAGAAAAATTATAATGACAACAACATTTTTGAATGGTTTTTGAAAAATTAATTAGATAAGATTCCTTTAATTAGGACAGGAAAGCTTGAGAAAGAATTTGTGAGGAATCTATAAAAACATGCCTTAGCATGGAAAAGATTAATTGGGAATAAAGTCACCTTTTCTCATACTACATCAGTTAGGGATCAATCTGGGAAATTACAAAACAGCAGGTATATAGAAATAGATATCTCTTTATATGTTTCCTACTTTATCAAAACATATATTTGGATGTTAAAATTGTGTGTGGGTTCAGAAGGTGACTGGAGAAAATTCAGACAAGAAATGCCCATCAGAAATTCTTAAACACAATGATGCAGATATAAACAGCAGTCCCTGAACTCCGGGTTGCTGGAAACAGTAAGACTGCCATGAGGAAAGCTTCATTTCATTGCTCCAGCCTTATGCCTGTTTTTGCAAACATCTGCAGGAGACAGGATGTAGGGCTTGCACAGCCACTGCTGTGCTCTGATGGACTGACGGAATGGCACAGAACAGGAACACAGGAACGTTTGTTCTACTCCAGTCACAGCTCAGCAGATCACAGAATATTTTGGTTTTCAACCCCACCAACCATACTGGCAAATTTTCTTACTGCAGCAAAATTCTTTGCCAGTGAAACCGGGCTTTTCCAGTACAAGTTCCAGCAGTCCCTGTGAGGCAATGAGGGTGAGTTAAGCCATCAGAAATATATATTTACACGTGGAAATTGTTAGCAATACTGCTTTGCTTTTCCCCAGAGACAGCTCCACTGCAACAGCCTTGGAAAACACATGCACACACACACACACACACAGAGGGAGAAACAATCAATAGATACACTTAGAAAGCCTGTTATACCATGTTGTGCTTCACGGATTTTGATAATATCAATCATAATTGAGTTAGATATAATCCATCTGACTTTCAGTGTGCTGGGGTCAGCCGGGGACGCAATGCCTCACTTCACATCAATTACCACATATAGTAAGGTGGTGGTAAGCAATTCCATTTGATAGTTTGCAGCTATAAATAATTATATGGCAATAGCAGTAAAGTTGGCTCTTGGGCACAATACAGAATCATGAATTTTCATTTACTTATATCTCAGAAGCTGTTAGGCCTACTGGTTTGAAATGTGAACCCCTGGTTAGGTATATCAGTCTTTCTATTAATACAGAATATGCAGCTGGTAGGTGCTTTTGAATGAACATTTTATGCTTTCTCTTACTTCCTGAGAATATTTTCATTACAAATATGACCACATGATACATAAGGATTGATTAGAAATTGCTATGACAAAGCAAACTTGGTTTCATTCTCCTTTATTATCATGTTTCATCTTTCATCCAGTTTAGGGCCTATCCCATCCAAGTCTCTGCAGGATTTCAGTAAGAAGGTGTTTTTTACATGCTGTATAATAAATTCTCAGCAATTTGAAAACATACAGAGTAAAGCAGGTTTGTTAATCAGAAGAGTAGCGTAGAAAGGTTGCAAAAAAATCAGAGATTTTATTTACTTCCTTGCTTTGTCTGGACACCTGTTCCTTTTAAAATTCTGCTCTTTATGACATATTCTATGTTTTAAGAAGATTAGTCAACAGAGGTAGAGTGGACATAGATTAGGAATAAGGTAGGAATATGGAATGGAGTTTAGCTGATTTAAATGTGAAGATCAGAAAAGAACCAGGCCAAGGGACATCTAAGGAAGGCTGGACAAGTACAGTAAGAACAGGATGATGAAGCAGAGAACTGGAGGAATTACAAAAGCCCAGTCTTCCTAAACACAGAAGTATCTCTCTGGCCCATAACACTGCAACAGAATTCACTCGAAGTTTTAAAAGCAATATAGAAGTGAGGGTTGGGAAGTGTGAAGATTCAAGAGAGTCTGAGAATTAAATAATTCATTTACCTTTGAAAAAACACCGACTTACACAAATGTAATAGTCAAACCTTTTCCTAAAAGTGAGGAATATTAGGGGATGGGGGGCGAGGGAGTCTCCATGTCCACTCCTACATGTGGCATGGGTAAGAAACGAAATACCCAATAAAGTCACATTTTGGATGTTTTTCTAGATTTGAACTGTACTGAAATTTTAAGGAACACCTCCTATGCATAACAAAGTTTTTATAGACTAAGAATTTGATTCAAAATTAGCAAAGAATCACACCCTCCCAGTACCTGTCCACTGGGAACTTACATTCTTGACACTTCAAAAAATTAAGCTTTACACTATCTTAGAGAGAGTGTCTCGTTGAATAATGCTTAGAGTCTCTGCAGAACTAACATGCTGTGATTCAGTGATTCTTGGCTTATCAGAAGACGGACAAGGCTGTGAAAGTGAAACATCCTGGTCTGTGGTCATTTGTTCATGTACCACATACATCTGACAAGAAGAAACCCATCACGACCAGCAGCTTCTGCCATACACTGGATTTCACATCGATCACAGGATGGGTACAGGAACACTTCACACTCTGTCCTAGAGATTTCTATGGTAGAACAGGGGCTAATTTCACTGGTAATCTTATTTTCAGAAGTGAATATGCCATAAACAGGTGTTGTAGAGCATTCCCACAGAACACTACCAGCAGTTTACAGAGTTGCTGGGGCTGGAGGTCCTGTACAGGACAACGACAGGAATCAAATGCTGTGAAATGGGGCAGCAATGGCCATGCAAGGCCAGAAAGGGTTTAACAGTGAAGAACAGAAAAAAGATGCACCATCAGCAAAAGGTTACCATGGGATCTACATTTTAGGAAAGCTTTTCTCTTTCTTTCACCCTGCCCTGAAGACCAGTTGGGAAAACAATTAGCATTTTGAACAGTAAGGGGAATCAAAAAATGTTCAGTAACCTGAGAAAGAATTAACATAGGAAAAATTCTTCTAAACAGGAGGAAGATTAAATGCATAAATGATGTCATAGATATTTGAACAAGAGTCAATGATATAAAGAAAAGGCAGATTATATGTCCCAAAGGAATGCACAGTTGCCACTAATACTAGATAAATCACTAAAAAACATTTGAATAAAAAAGGGAAGGCTTGCTGGCTGATCAGGTGAGAACTATATCCTTAATTATGATTTGACAGGATAGATCTAATTTTAGGATTGCAACCTATGCAAAAATTATGGACCAATGGATTTGGGAGGCCCAGGTTGCAGCCCACAGAGCAGCATCTTGCTGATCGGAGAAATGGCATTTAGCAGCGTGAATTGAACTGCAATCAACAAGGAGCCTGATTTGTGTTCTAAATTGGTGTTTAGCAGCATGATCTGAACTGCAATCAAGGGAGAACTCATAGCACTTTCTAGGGGGAGCAAATGGATTGTTTCCAATCTCATTACAGAAAATATTTGTAGCAGCTTAAATTAGATTGGAAAATATCCCAAATTATTTAACATGAGATCTGTAGAAAAAGAAATTTTTCAATATGTTTTAGAGAAAAAAACATGCATAAATGTACAGGTTTTAGTAAAAGATTCACTCTAAATATGTCTTTTGTTATTTTTCATATTATAAAAGGAAAAATGTCTGAAGAGCCATTGCAACATAACAAGTATGTATTTTGTGTCTGATTTTTTAACTCTTCTTTCACTAATTTCTCTGCTCTATAACATGCTGCTACACCTGCACAAGTTGTTGTTTGTGTTTTTTTCAGCAAAATATAATGCTTCCCAAAAAAATTGCAACACATCTTGATAAGAAAGGTATATTGCCTTGTGTCATAGGCCAGTTTTCTGATGTCACTGCTCAGAGGGCTAAAGATCAGAGCATCAAGTAATAATCCCTAGGCAGAAATATTATTCAAGAATTTGGTGGCCCTTCCATGAACCTGATGCACTGTACATCATCCCAGTTGGCACTGTTTTCCCTGTAATCATGCCATCAATTTGATATTATACCCCAAAGCTAATATTGCACAATATTCTCACAACTGAATATTTTAACAACCACTTCCTATGTTGGTTTTGTATCTTTTGTGTTTGTCTCATGTTTTTCTTCTTCTTCTTCTTCTTCTAACTCAATCAGAGCCAACGGTCAATCTGAAGATCTGGCTACCCGGCCTGTTGCCATACCTTTGCATATTCATGAGTAAAATCTTTCCATATCCACATGGCAAACCTTTCAAACTGTCATAAGGAAGAAATAATCACCTTTTCTTTAAAATCAAACAAAGCCCACCAGAGCTGTGTTCTTTGTATAATAGTTAACATTGTCACTAGTAATCAATTTATTTTACTGGTAAAGACAGTATTCTCATGACAAGTCAAAGACCTTTGGAAACAGTACATCTGTGCCTGCTATTTAAGCACACACAGACACAAAGAAGCAGAATATATTAGAAACAAAAAATATGTCAGCTTGTATAAAGGTCCCATTGTTTGCTCTACCAGAGAGGGATTGTGCCATAACATATGACGCTGAATGTGCTTTTCTTGTTCTCCAGCCTTCATAATAAAGTATTTGATGCAAATACTCTAATCACATGGAGAAGATGCGGATGTTAGTTGTCCTTCCTTTCATTGCTATTCCTGCTGCTCAAGAAATATATTTTTATGAATATTAAAAAACCCAAACAGTAAATTGATGGAATCCTGCTTTAGCGTGTTACTTTTTAATAGCAGGTGCTTGATTCACACTTGGCTCAACACGAGCCCCTCTGCCAGACACTGAAGCTACATTACTGCAATGTTCAGAAAATGGCACCTCACTTGTGGCTTCTCCATTGGGCTGCTGAATTATTTTGTATAGGATAAAACAGAAGAGGCAAGAAAAGGCACAGGGACCAGCACACACCCTACACAAATGTATTAAATTGCTCTGTATAGCACTGTAACTGTATGCAGCACTTCCTAATGGGTAGTGCCCACAATTTACAGAAAAAAAATAGTTTTCCAGAGGTGTAGGAAGAGGTAGAATAGGTCAGTTCATGCATTAATAACACTTCCTCCTGAGCAGGGGAAGTCTAGGGTGCAGCTTCCGATACCCAAAGTGACCCTAAGTAGGAAGGAGCACATTGACCTTTAATTATGCTGCATGGACCATAGAATCATCCAGTGCTAAAACAGTTCATCCAGTTCAATATTTCTGTTCCTGCTCACTCATTTATGAATGCTTGACAAAGAATAGAAAAGAGAAGGAAAAGGGCAGGAATAACTATGGAGAGGACTATGGCCTGTAAAACAAGGACTGGAGGCAGAAAGGAGCCGCAGCAGCCTCTATCCTAGTCACATCTCAAGGAGTTTTGCAGCAGCTTTCTGGATTACAGGAGAGCTTCCAGATTTCTGCTTTGGTTTTGTTCTTTCCAAGTCATTTGGTAGAACTATAATAACTCTTCTCTGCCTCTCTAGAACTGGAATGAAAGAACAGGGCAGGCATATACTCTTCTGCTTTCCCTCCCTGGGCACTTACTCATTAATTGGGCTGTTACATACATGTCTACTCGAGAGCATTGCATGCACTTAAGAAGCACATGGGGCTTTAGAAAATCCATAGCTTCCATGTTATATTATCAAATTTCATATTTTTTTCCTGATGGAAGCCAAGGAAACTTCACGTGTGTGTGAGTCAGCCACTGCAGAAAGCCATAGTGCACCAAAATCAACTTCAAACCAGCACTAGTCAAATTGAATGGACTAAATATTGCCTGCTACAGAATGCAACCAGTATGAAACAACCAGAAATAAAACCAAAGGCGCAATTAAGGAGGTCTGTTAAAAGTAGCTGATATTATGCATGTAGGTCCATGTGGCCATTAATGTCTGGCAGGAGCAGAAGGGGCCTACAGTGGTTTGTGTAACGGATGAGGCTCCTCGGGACCCATTAACAGCCTCAGCAGCCCTTCCCCCAGACACTGGACAATGTAACAGAATTCCTACATCTCAAAAGCCCACTCTATAAACAAAGATGAAATCTGAATATTCAAACCTTTGGCCCTCCTGCTGAGCACAGCTGAGCATGCTGCAGCTCAACTTCAAAGGCAAGAGAGCCATGAGAAAGGAAGCGAAGCCTTACAGCACGGGGGGACTGCCTGGCTGAGCTGTACATCTCTGTGTGTGCTGTTAAACAGCACTGTGATGCACACAGCAGATCTTCAGCTTTGCAAAAACAGACTCAACATTTGGCTATTCTCACATAGGCTCAAATGCACCTAGTTATTACTTTCCTGGTAATTTGCATTTCAAAAGGCTAAGCCAGCTCTGAATATATCACTGCTATATTATAATTTACCGTGGATTAGTTAATAATTTAGGCTATGCAGTGGGAGCAGAGGTTACTTTGTGCTGGGACCAGGTACTTCAGGCCATGGAACTTCTGAATTCTGGAGCATGTGGCTGGGACTGTGCAGAGGACAGGTACCAAACCCCACACACCTGGGCTGTGTGGTGAGGCCAGGGCTGCAAACTGGGGCTGACCAAGGATGGGAATTCTGATTCCTGGGGCACAATGAGAGACAACCTTACACTGCAATAGCCAACATTAGTGATTTAAAAAAAACATTCAGGGATTTGGAGATCCAGTTGTAGTTCCCTGTATTGCTCAGTGTTGTATTTGCATCTTCTGTATGCCAAACATACATCATTCCTCCAAAATATCACCCAAAATTGAAAGTTTGAAATTTAGACTGCAAGAAAGTAATATCCTTTTTGAGGGAGTAGGACAAGAGGACACCTTTGTCTTACTGTGGCTTCTGCTGATGCCTAGGGACTATATCCAGTGTTTCCATCTAGCATTCCATGCAAGTATCTTTAGTGAGACCTTAACACATTCAAGCTCATCTCTAATGCACAGGCATGAAGGAGTCTGAGGTGCTTCCTTGTAAAAGTGTCCAAAGGTGTGCTTGTTAGAGCACTGTTCCTTTCTGGAGAAGTGACCAGACAGTGCCCACTTAAGCAGGACACTGTAAAGAAAACTATTTGTCTATTCTTTATGACTTAGGACTTTTAAATTGTTTAATTGCAGTTGTTGAGGTTTTTGCTAGGACAGTACATAGCTTGCAGTGTTTGAAATGAACCATGTAACTATAATGCAGCCAGAGGGTAGCCCTGCTGACATCTCTGGCAGAGCTATTAAAAGTTGCAGTGTCTGGGGGTAAGATCTTTTAGAAACACAGCCTGAACTGTAATCTGTTTGGTTTTGGCAGTGGATTTACTTGTTGCTTCTTTTATCCTTAATGGGAACATGCACACACATTTACCTTTGGGTCACTCATAATTTCTGTTCACTCTCTGAGCTCTCAAACTGATCCCTGCTATGCCCTGTTAGCCAGCACTTTTTAATCATCTCTACTGCAAGGCCCATTCTAAAAGATAGAATTACAAGAGCAGTTGTGCAATCTATGCCCAAGTATCTCAATATGCCCTTGTCAGGCTGTAATAGCATCATTGCCTCTCAGTGAGTGTAGTGGCTGAAGTTTAGATGGTAGCAATGGAAATGTGGGTTGGTAACACATTGATAGGTTCCATTTTTCACTGTCAGTGAAAGCATTTTTATTAAGCAGATACATTAAAAGTGAAAGGTTTTCAAGAACAGGTGAGGTGAGTTCCAGTTGGGAAAGCCATCTTTACATAGAAAGCAGGTGCAGAAGTCTATCCTCATGGGTGTCTTTAAAGAATATAGATCTGTGATTAACCTTACTGGCCATTGTATGTCATATAAATGTCATCAAAATCTCAGCATGTATCTGGCAGTAAAAATACCTGGTTGTTATTAAATGAAAAGTGAGGTGATGATGACAGTTTTCCACAGTTCAGCACATTGCTTATTTTTTGGATCACTGGTTTGGGTCTGAGAAGAGTAGGAGCAGGGCAGAAATGCTCCTTTCAGGCCCCAATTCTGAAAACTTTTAAACCTTAGTCTTACTTTAATGAAGAACTTGTATGTATGAATTACACATGTGCACAGCTATGTGTGAACTCTGGCAGTAAATATTCACTCAGTAAACTGCCTAGCTGGCAAATAGCTTTGACTCAGTATAGCATAGTTGCAGTGCAAACTGCACCGAAAATTCCTGTAATCAAGAAAGATTCCTTAGCAGAGATTATTTTAATCAACAGGCCAAAACTTCAAGATCTGACACAAAGAGACTTATAGACCAAGAAGTGAGTGCATACTTGCAACTAAAAATCCTGGGCTGTGCCAAGGAAGAGATACAGCCGGGTTTTTTTCAGTTGCTGCCAAGCTCATTGGTTTATCCTACCAAAACTGAACACAACAAACAGAGTGACTGTCAAGAAGCAGCACTGCTCCCTTATCAGCTCCAACACTCACTAGCTCTATTGGAACTTTGAAAGCAGTGAATCAGAGAAACTTCACCTGTACCTGCTCTCCTCAGGATCCTGAAGAGCGAATCTCTCCTTGTGCCCACAACATTTACCAAGACAGTAAGAAGGGAAAACAGTGTCTGGAAAGAAATTAGTGAGATTGCTACTACATAATTTACAGGAAAACCAAAGTAGCTTTAGCTTTTGAGCTGATTAGTTACTTATGTCATGGTTTGGAGATGATTAATACAGTGATATTATGCTCAGCCAGCCACTATTTGTGCAATGATAGATCAAATATTTACTTTAATTACAATCTATAAACCAAATTTTTTTCTGAAGGTGCTGTTAGTATATTTGTAAAACATGTTTGATGTTAGCTCAGCTGATTAAAAATTGTAGCTAATTAGATTAAGAAATTTATCACAGTTTTTACTAATTCAATACATATTTAGTAATCCCAGCACACATTGAATTGGGATGGAGAAAAGATGTCCTGATCAAGCCCTCAAATCAGCCCCAGCACATCAGGGATGGGACCTGTGTTGATGGGAAAACTTCCTGCTAATGACGGGCCTGGTGGATATAAGTGTTGAGGCTACCACTGCAACATATCACTATCCAAATTTTTCAGCCTATCATGACAAAAAGAAACACTTTTTCAGGGTAAGGGTGTAAAGTTCAACTCTGTTCACTTATTCCTCACAACAGTGTGAGGCTATATTGGTTTTATTTTCCCCTACCTGTTTGACATAAAGAAGTGTTCATCTTTTAATATTACATCCCAATAGTTAGGTGTTCCACAAGGGAAAAGAGATAGGGAAAAATCACTTTTCTGATGTACACAGATTACTGTATTCTAAGTTTTAATGAGACCAAGACATTGTAAAATATATTAATTGCAGGTAAGCAATATCTAGACATCTCACATGATATTATTTCTTCATATACCTATTTAAAAAAAAACACAACAGAAAAATTGGATAAGGAATAAATTTAATTATGTTTTCCTTTTGTTCTCTTCTGCCTCTGGAGACCGAAAAAAGTAGAAATCAAAATTCCTCAAGAGGTCTAAAATTTACTGTTACATTTCATGAGAGGCCAGTCAAAGATGTTATTTTTTATAGATTTATTTAAAACTTTCTCTTGGTCATGGGAGATTACAGGATAAATCCAGGCACAGCTACACCCTGAAGGTGGAATGAGAACTCATGAGCACTAATGCAAATGAGGAATATGTCCAATTGATTTCTGCAGAGCTTTATTTTCAAAGCACATATAAATACGTCATGAAACAGTTAAAAACACTATGAAATGTCCTTTCCTTTGTTATTAAAAGGTGCCTCTATAGCCTCATTTAGCTGTTTTTAGAGAGAAAATATTGCTGGTTATTACTTGACTTGTGACTTGGAGTCACTTCTAAATGCAACTGTCATTTTAGCTGGTTGCAACTAATATTCACTATTAGGTACAAGTTAGCTATAGATTTAATAACCAGTTCCTTCTATATCATAGACTGTGAGATTTGATGAGCAGAAAATGTGTTAAAACTAAAAGATAATTCCTCTTAGCATTAAAAAGGAAAAAAGGAATCTGACAATCAAAGTAAGCCCATTATATTTTCCTTGCTGTAATAAATGAAACTATTCTTATACAAAAAGATGAATTAATAACTCCTGTGTATCAGCATCAGAGAATATGAAAAAAAAATAACCCTTTTCCATTTGTATCATGCTGATAACATTTATTTTTCTCTTTCCATCTGGAAACCCTGTGGGTATCATGAGAATTGTAGCGAAGCTGATTGGGGTCATGTGTGAGGGCACTGGGATCAGAGCCAATGTCACGTCCAGCCTCCTGCAGCTTCAACAGCTCCCAGAGAGAGTGTAAGTACAAATCTGTGGCATATTGGGAAATGAGAGTGGTAACAACTGAGGTCAGTGGCCAGAGTGTTTCAAATAGTCTTGGGAGCAGTGATCGGTTCTTAACCTGCAGCAGATATATTGAATGAGGTTTCAATAAGGAATGCCATTGTGTCCTGCAGGAATGATGCTCTAATCCTTGTTTCTTTATGAAATTTGGGTATGATCATAGAAATACGTGAGACTTAGGAATTGCATGTAGAGAGCCTTCTGTGTTCATCTGGCACATGATTTAGCACAGCAGATCTCATGCTTCTTGTTTATTTACTTGTCTAATAGCATTATTGAGAATAAAATTAGAAGACAATGTAATCAGTATTTTAATGATAGCAAGACTGAGTTTTCAAGGACCTCAAAGGAGGGCAAAAGTGACAAAAATCTATAGCAGTAGGAGTAACTGTGCATTTCCACTGTCTTGCAGTGTCTTCCTGAGACTGAAAATTATGTGGAAAATGTGCTCTCTGTGTTATACCTCATATAATAAAATATGAGTTGACTTTTCTCATACGAAATTGAATTTTGTGCAGGAACTGTGGAGCACCATCTGAAGAGCCCAACTGTTTTGCCACACGAGTGCTGTGAACAGTTAGTGCACTGACTGCCCTGACCTGTGGGCCACCAAGCCATGTGCTGAAGACAAGATATGTCTAAGAGCCCCTCTCTGTCACGAACTCAACATTATGAACTGAGTGGAATATAACTTCTGCAATGACAGCTGCAAGAGTGCATTGTGCTCCTGACTCTTTTACACTGCAGTTCAGTAATGGGAGCTTTTGAAGTGGCAAAATCTGATTTTTTCCCACCTTGGCCCGAGGGTGTTCAGCGTCCCTTGGAGGAAGGCTGGCTATCAGACAGCAGGAGCTATGGTGGGCAGAGGTGCCACTCTGCAGGGCGCTCTCTGGATTTTAGTTCTGGCTCTGCTTTTCTTATTTTTCCTTTTTCCACTGAGAGTCACTGGATAAAGTCCCTAGGCAGCAGGACCACACCATGCAAATCCCAAGCTCCCTGCCTCACCAAGATTCATTCACTTGAATCTTTGAATCATGTGACAGGACACAAGAAACTGAAGCCCTGTATTTATTTCTGCCCCCTGAGTGCAGCTACCAACACGTTCTCCTCAGGGAATTTGATCCTATGGATTCCTGATCCATGAATCCTACCACATATGATACATTAAAGCACACAGATCAGCCAAGATGGCAGCACTGTAGGCATGTGAAACTGCCCAGTGTCCCATTAGCAGCAATTAAGGACACCTTTAAATACCCAACTCTTCAATAGTATTGGCTACAGGAAAACACAGATTCTTTACCTGAGGTGGAGGGGAATGGGTGAGTCATCCTGCAGAGGAGGCATTTTTCTAATGAAAACAGTATGAGAGCTTCAACTTACTTCATGACTTTCCATGCAGACAAAAGTGAATTCTCTAGGTTAGAAAGTCTGAGTGACTGGTATAATCTCCAGAGAGGGCATATACCAAATTAATGTTGTCCCCATGAAAAGAACAACAGTTCAACTATTCATCTTTCAAAAGAGACAAATGTTTTCATCAGATGCATGTTGGCATGGGATGCATTTAGGTTATCTGCTTCGTATCAAACCCAACTCTGAAATTAGTCAGGGCTTTTAATATGCTCTTTCAAAAAATTTGTTATGTGATGGTCACTTCACAGTTTCGTACATATGTCTATAAACATGTGTGTATGGGTATATAGATGTCTACATACATACATATATGAATATGTGGGAGAAGGGAACAGAAATTAGAATCTGCACTTTAGTTCACCACCTATATTTTTCACCTCCCTGAAAATAAAAGTTGCTGAAGGAGCAGATCACTCTTGGATCTTTGCCCACATCAGCAGCAACACTCACTGTTACACCTCAGTGCTTCAATAGATGAACATGTCTCCTAGTGAGGAGTCCAGTGCCCTGTCATTCAAAGCCAGTGTTGTTAATCACATGCTCTCAGCTTGTAAACAACAGTAAAATCAGCCTTCAGAAAAAGATTCTCTCCTCTTAGAACTCTTAAACTATGTCTGAAGTTTAAATTGTACCTAGACTGCAAAACCACGTATACATGCCATAAATTGAAAAATTCTTAGCAATGTTTTAAGATTTCTTTGTGATAAATCAGAATCTAATTCAAGTATTTATTTACTCACTGGTTTTGTATGCAAAATTAAGACAGCTGGCAAATAAAATATGCAATATAGAGTTTATTGCCTAATTCCTAGCATGTAAAAGCAGATTCTTAGAGGAGTATGGACTTGAAAGTGAGCATGGATACCTACACACAAATAGTTACTGGAGCAGTATTTTTCACTGTGTTCATTTGGTACACCCCATTTGATAAATATGGCAAAATTTGAGAAATGAAAAGGGCCAAAACATTTTTCTCATGTATGGGCCAAACAACTAACCTCAGCATTCTAGGGAATGGGGTCAGCCCAAATGTCATGAGCTTCAGACATTTAGAAATCCTACAAACTAGAGCAGAAATTCTTCGGTCAAATTTTACTAGTTTTAGAACCAAAAAAGAATATTTGAACAAAAAAAAAACAAACCATTGGCCAATTTGTTAAAAGTTGCTTCAGCTCCTTTGGTTTCACTGGATAAAATAACAGTGATATATTTTATATTATATTGTATTATATTATAACTTGTCAGATACATTTCATCTGACAGCCAGCTTTTGACTGCAACTGTTCTGGTTGCCCTATTTACAAAATTCATCTCAAAATTATGAGAGATCCCTCTGCAGATTATAGGAGATGTCTGATTTGTTCTTCCTGGGAAGCACAGTAGCTTCAGTGATGAAAAAGTTTTCATTTTTACAGCTTGTGGTATAACCCTGAAAGAGAAACAGAGGCCTCTGAGGGGAGTAGGATCAAGTCAGCTTGTATTGAATGTAAGTCTCATAAAGTTTCAGTTTCCTGCTGTTAGAAGTTACTGGAACAACGTGGTGAATCCAGCAAGGCACTGCTGCCCACAGCACCAACAGGTACGTAGGACAGTGTGGAGCCATGAGGGACCTGCTGCTGGGGGCACGTTCTGCCCCACTCCCAGGAGCTCAGATACAGCAGAGATGTGCACTGGGCTTCCTGCTCTGGCCATGCACACTCAGGACAGCCAAAATTTTGGGTGCGAGGTACAGTGGAGTCAGTACCCATATTCTTTGAAGTTACTAATTTCCTGCAAAACCTGCTTACATTCAGGAGCTGTAGATATCCTGTGCTACCAACTGTTCTTTTCTACCTTTTAGCTGCCCTTTTCTATTCCAGGCTTTCCCCCCACTCCTGCTCCTTCACCCCCAGTTAATATGTTGCATCTTATTTCATGCTGTGACACCATTAGTGGACCCTAATCTCCTCTGTAAAGTAGACTGTTAGTGTTTGGTTGGGGCCACTTATGAGGTCATACGCTCACACAGCACTTATCTGAAGCAAATGCCTTGTAGCTAATCAGGAAAAGGTAACATGCCATCACCCTGCCCACAGCTTCCCAGCACCCAAATTCCGCTCATTTACAGTGAGAGAAACCCCAAGCAGCCCAAGCTTTGTTTTTTCCTTTTACATGACAGAAGCCGTAGCCCTTAAGTGACTAGGATGGAATGGGAAAGGAATAAACAATTAGACAGGGCTGCTGGAACCAATCCTCCTGTTTCATTTTTCTTCTTCACTTGTCTCAGCGGGAGTAGTTTTACCTCCTATTGACACCCATTGTGCTCTTGGCTGCTCGCTACGATGCAGCTGTTTTCTTAATGCCTATCAACCCTCTGCCTTTTTACGACACAAAGGTGACTTGTTAATACAAATGTTGTTGAAACCTCAATAACAATGAGCCCCAGTTGTGATCAATGATACTGTACCTTGGCAAGGGAATGTATCAATGCTTATGGATTCATTTAAAAGTCATCTGCACCAGGCTGCCAATTTTTTATTTTAAAAATCTACACATAAGAAATACGACTGCTCTATTAGACTGACATTTCTAACTCTATTGGGTGCAGTAATACAGTATTACAGTCTACTATTTCCTGTGATACCCACTTAGTCTCATATCTACCATTTTCTATCTGCTTCAGAGACTACATTTAAGCAGAACCTCAGTCCTCCAACGAAATCCTCAAATTCCAATTATGCTTAGTCCTCTTAAAAAGGTACCTTGATGCATTTGTTCTTCTCCAAAGGTACTTCTAAGGAAGAACAAACAGCCACGATTCTCAACCACCTTTTTGTTTCATTATCAAAACCTCAGCTCAACCCAAATGTTATCACCACCTGAACACCAGCTGAATTGTCTCTGGACTTACTAAGCACTATGATAAAATTTCAGAATGGGCTTTACCCATCAAAGCTGTTCGTATGATTGGCCAACACCTCAAAATACCATTGTGTTCAAAAGAAAATATACCATCTTTAGGATGACAGACAGGTTCTTCTTTCCTTTATGGCATCCTTACATGGATGTTGGTGTAGTCGCATCAGTAGATATATCTAGTGTAAAGTGATATTGGATTAAATGCAGATCAGGAATAATGAAATTGAATAAAGATACCCATATATGGAACTGACATTATGCATAATCCATAGGAAGTGTAATTTTCAGATGGGAAAGAAGCTTGAGCAAACTTCATTCCTCAAATATTCTCAGTTCTTGATCAGGGTATTCTAAGTCATTTCCTACTTAATCCACTGAGCGAGAGATATGATCATTGGACTCTGCAGGGATCGGTTTGCTCTAGAGAATAAAAGCTTTTGGTGTTCAAAACATGGAAGTTGAATCATTCAGAAAGTGAGCTACACTGCTATTGTAATTCTAAGTAGAAGAACTATGTAACACAGCTGCTTTATGCTTTGAAAACTGTTTCCAGTGTTCCAGTGTCATATATTCCTCCAGTCCAGATCATTACATTCTTGCATGAAACTAATCAATGTTACAAATTGAAATTAATCTAGCAAACATGCTGTTTCTCATTATGAAATTATTAGGTTTCATTACATTGCTTTAAAAATCCACACAGGGATTAGCTAGAATTTTGACAAGTGTCAACTGCAAAAGCAGGAATAGCTGCTAATGCCTGATTTAGAAGTCTTCAGATTTTGTACCTCTGTATTGTGAACAATAGAGTCTTTTTTGGACCTTTGGTTTGTGCTAGGACTCTGAGTCACTGAATATTTTATGGTGTTCAATGAACTACAGTATGAGTCATTCATGAGCTTTCAAGTATTTTTGGAATTGTGTTATTTTGCTTAAAATTGCAGAAAAATTGACTAACAGAAGTGATAAAAAATGCATCACTGTAGATTTAATAAGATCATGTGGTGGAATCAGCATATACACATCAGCATAAAAATTAATTTAAGCAAAAATTAGGTCTACAGAGGAAATGAGGGATTCAACAATGAATTGTTAGAGAGTTATTGTATTCTGAACAGGACCCATTTTACTGGAGCTAGTTATGGTTGCCAAAAAGTTCTTGCCTCAGATGCTGTCCGTGCTTACAATACTTATTTCCATACTGCAGTTTACAATTTCTACAGCATTCTGCAGACATGCAAGGTTTTTATGAGCACTAACTGATTAAGAGCTTCATCATAGGGACATCAGACACAATTCAAAGGACATGACCAAAGCCAATTTCAGCTGGTGAGGTCAGTGAAGAAATAAATCCCATTGAAAAGAGGCAGTCCTACTACAGTGTAATACACAGAGAACTATTCCTGGAGTGATTAGTCCTAGATTTACATAGGGATTTTGTACCTTTTCTTCTGTGGTGTTATTTTTTTGGGGGGTGGATTTTTTGTTTGTTTTAAATACTGTCTAAACCCACTATACACCATAAGCAATGGCTTCAGCATAAGTCATCCTGAATCATCAATATCACTGGAAGACAGGAAAAATAAACTGAGCTTTACACAAGGCACATGAAGAGAAGTGGTAGAGCTCTGAGTTCACAACCTGGCACTTATGGTGACCATCCAACACTCCTTTTCACAGAGGTTCAAACTAAATGACATTTAGTCATGGTTCTCTTCTGCAGAGATCAGTTTTGGCTTTCTAGCAAGACTGAATTAAAGCCATTTGGAGCAATAAAGGGAAGGATTGTGTCAAAATCTGGAAGTTTTTCCTCCATTGAGAGCCAAAGTTCTTGTGTCACAAGACTTTGCCTGAAAGGGAAAGTTTTCTTAGACGCATGACTGTGTTGACACTCTTATTCTTCAGAGTGGCTTTTCATGGTTTTTTTGAAACTCCTTACTAAGCAGTATAAACTAAGTCAAACAAGAATGGGCTCATGGGGCTTTTTTGGATGGAACTAACAAATTTACACTTTAGTGAATTCTGAACAAGCCTTCCCTGAATACACAAGAAGTTATCCACTGAGAAGTTCACCATTTCTCAAACTAAAGCTTGATCTATTGGACATCGAATGGATGGACAAGAGTGAAGCGAGTAAGAGATGAATATGAAGCTGGTTCCAAATGTCCTTCGCTGTTATCAAGTCTCTCAGTGATTAGGGGAAAGGGAATCTGCATCTTCCAGTACAATACTATGACAAAGACAGTCACTTACATCCAGCCTGTCCCAAATGATTTTAACAGCCTTCTCTACTGCATAACTCCAAATCTGCTGCTGAAGTGTGTCATGCAAATAATGGACTTCCCTTCCCATACAGTTACTAATCTGCTGCATACAGACTAAACTAGTGAGGATTCCAGAGCTCATGAGACTGGCCATTCAGCTATTAGTGCACAACTCTGCTAAAATAGGTCTTAGTAGCACTAGCAAGGCACCTTTCAGAAAATGTTTGCTCAGAATACTATGGTTTGTCAAAGTCAAAGAAATATTTTGTGTTAAATATTTAGAACAGATTCTCTGTTGACATGAGAGGAAGCAGGATATGGATAATTTCTCAGCTGGTAAGAGAAGGTGTTCAATGCACTGAGCAATTCAAAGTAGAATGTCTGCAAGTCATCATCAGTCTGATACGGTGGTATAGCACAGAGTGTAAATGAGGTGTGTTTGTAGGTAAATATAACATGGTAATCATAATACAAATGGATGTTTTTTAAAGAAAAAATTTGTAAGAATTCTTAATTGTCTTGGTAAGGAAAAATTAGCTTTGGGAAAAGAGTTTCTGCACACAGTTTCACTATTATTGCATTTAACTGATGAAAAAACTGAGGGAAAGGGTTTGTCTGTCACTAGAAAATCTACAAGAGTAAGATTGTTGCTTGGACTTCAAACTCGTTCCTGTCATGCATGAATGACAGGTGCCACTTGCAGTAGTTTTCTATTCTCCTTTCTGAGAAATTTGAAATGTGCTCCTCCAAAGCAAGAGCTGGCTGCCCACTCACATTCACAGCTACAATAAGTAGAACTTCTGCAAACTTCCTTACCACAGTTCTTGTTTGGAGGTAAATTTTCTCCCAAGTTCTAGAAAAAATGGCTGCTTAAAAATGAAGAGGCTAATGATAAAGGGGAGAGGGGAAGGTACTGTTTCTCATGCTACCCTGTCAAAGGACAGCACGAGTTAAACAGTTTTTCATCAAAAGGCAAAAAAATAAAAGAGAAAGGTATGTGTGTCACTTAAAGAGAAAAAAATATTTTTTAACATTTTGGAAGAAGGCTGCCCATATTTTTGCTGACATTTTTTCTCTGAGCAGAGCTAACACAACATTCTCTATATTCTAACAGCATTTGTCTCAGTCAGTCTAGTATATCATGTAATTGTATCATTCAAGCTTGTTTCAGGTACGGGTTACTTTTCCATTAATTATATTCCAAGCACACGTATACATATCAGAGCTGTTGGGATGTCTATTTCTATTAGTTTAACAAGCCCTGGTATTAATGAGATTGCTCTATAATTGAACCTTTTCATGGGTCCCTTGGTGATGAAATTATGCTAATCTGAATCTGCAACCACAAGGCATCCATCATACTTGATCAAATAGTAAACATCAACAGTGATATGCTAGGAGTGTAAATGTGCCGTTAATTATTACATAAATGAACAAGCCCCATTATTTCATCTTTATATTCCTGCAACTTAATAAAATGGGTGAAGACAGGGTGTATCAGACTTCCACTATGTGGCAGCATGGTCCACTTAACAAGAGCATGAGCTTGTAAATATTGTTGTATCTTGAGGCCTGATATACTCTGTGTATATAAGAGGTAAGAACATGGATATATTTCATCTCTCTGAGTCACTTTTGTGGGAAACAATGATACTGATCAGTTACATATCTTTAAAAGAGAAAAATCACCTGATTTCCTCACTGCTATAATTGTTTGCTTCTAAAGTCTGAGGCGATTGTGGATCACTAAGTGTTTCAAGTGAGAGACATATCTCAGAATGTCTGCAGTGAGATGATTTATATTAACTTCAGAAAATGTTTGTAAACTTAGGCAGATAAGATCTTGTGTACCTACACTTGCAAAAATAAATGGATTTGCAGAATGCCTGTGTTACTGCAGCACCACTCCTCAGTGATTGTCACACCACACTGAAGGAAAGAAGTAAAAATTTCAGGCTGCTTTTTATCAATAATATGAGGAGGAACAGAATTCTCACAGTGCAGGCATAAACATTAATATGCTTATTTGCCAATGTTTTTTATTAGGTGCATTGTACCTTATAACTATCTGAGCAAGGACTAAATTTCAATGCAAGTTGCTTTGATTTTTGCTTCAGCATATACAGAGGTATACAGAAATTTTAAAAAGATCTTTCATTTGTTTGGTAGCATTTTAGTTTGTCAAATCACAACCCCAATATTTATCTAGTGATCAGAGTATTCTTTCACTGCTGAAGGAAAAATGTCTTTTCAGAGATCTTACGAATATGGTGAGGAAGATATGTGCTTCCCTGATGTGAAATACATCAGTGTCAAGAGTCAGGGACCAATTTCTAAATAGGCAAGATCAGTTTCCCTTTTTAAATGTACTTCACTAATTTGTATATAACAGAGTATGTTGTGCTGAAGATATTAACTCTACTTTTTGACCAAGTTTGACTCATGCTTTACCTCCACCTTTTTAATATTTAACTGAACTATTTTAAATGTATTTGTGGAAAATGACATTCTGTAAGCCATTAAGTTATACATTCAATTTATATAAAAATATAGGGATATATGCCTTTTCACTATCTGTTCCATAGAAAAAGCATATAATTCAATAAAGAAGCATTTGAAAATGTATTCAGTAATTTCCAGACATAGTTCAAAACAAGTTCTCTGGATTGATACAAGTCCTGGGGCAATGCAACATACAGGACCACAAACTGTTCATGCCAAGCTAATTCTACTGCTGCTAAAATCAAGATAAAGGTTCTTGTGACAGGACCTGTTCCAGTATTTATGTTACCTCTACAAGCAAGTGAACAACAAAACCTTAGGCTGATTTAACAAATGATCACAAAAAAAATTCTTGTTAGGATTGTTTAGTAGATTTCTAAAAACATTCTCTTTGGGCTTCTATTGTTAATATTTATTTAAAAATGTTCCCATTTTAAAACTGTCCTGACACTTTTATACAGATAATGACATAGAAACAAGCAAAGAGAGGACTGGCCCTTCGAGCTCCCGGGTTTATCATGTATTTATTCATGTGCTGTTAACATTTGCATTCCTGAGATAGTTTTCCCCAACTTTACTTTACTAAAATTGAATTATTTGGAGATATATACCAGCCATGATCAGAGTTCCATAATACAGAAACAGCATATCAAAAAGTACAAAAAAACCACATTCAGTCTTGCAATTTCTTCCCTTTCCAACATTTGTCAGTGGAAGCACATGAGACTGCTTGTGCTTCCAGAAATTGCCATGTTCTAGTGCTGCTTACTTAAGCATGATATTTAACAAATAAAGCTATACCAAAATGTTCTGAAGATCAGGAAGCAGCACTCTTTCTGCACACAGCAACACAGGGATTTACCCAGACATTTTTTCTATTCAGAACTGCTGCTGAACGTAGCCACAGAAATCCCACCTTAACTTATGCTGGTTGCAAAAGGACTGCAAACTGTCTCTCTCATGGATCTCATTAACACCTGACCAGTCAGATGTTGGACCCCATTCTGACCTTATTTACACCGCACCACTGCTCACTTTGGCAGCCTGACTTACTCCAGTTTCAAACAAGACTAGTGTCAGACACCTTAAGAGATTGTTTCCATCCTTCCTTTTTCTTGTTTTTGACAGCATTGCCTAACCTCAGACGTGTTTTTGTAACTGTCTCTTGCTGAATCAGCAGCCTCTCCTACTGACTGTAGCCACACCAGCTACATCAGGTTCACTGTTCTGAGAAACCACCTGTGAGTCCTGAACCACCCAGAGAAACCCTGAGATTCCAAAAGATTAGAGACCAAAATGTCAAGGCACCTTGAAAATTAGAGGGAGGTGAAGGAGGAGGGTATTCACACCAAGATAAGTCCCCAGCAGTAAACAAACAATAAAACCACCTCAAGTTTGAGTGAGTGGATGGATTTAACCATAAAAAGGCTTTAAATTCCCTTTGTCACTGCTGGTTGAGGAATGCTGGCATCTGCAATGGCAGGCACTGTTCCTAGACTTGTCCAGGTGCCTCCCTGAGTCTACAAAGGTTTATGCTGAAATCACTGGGCCTTCACAAAGACTGGTCCTTCCCTCTAGTAAGGTCATGGCATAACTACCCTACGGAAAATGGTACTGAGGCACTCGGAAACCTGTCCTGGAGGAGAGTCTGTGACTCTCCACAGAACAATTCTTTACCTTCAGATCTCTTCTCAACTCTTTGTGAGTACAAAGTAAACTTGCTGCCTTCATGAAACATTTTGATCACCTGCACAACATAGGCCAGATGTTGTATGAGAATGACCCTCACTTGTGTTGAATTAGGACATTTTAAAATATTCACACACTGCTTTCTATGTTTTCAGTGTTAGACAGTCCCTGTTTTCAGTGTTCAATGTCTCCCTTTTGGAAACCTACACTTCGTATCACCTGAGCCTGTCTAATTTCAGCAGTTACTCAATTTGATTCTTATTTATTTTTAGACTGAAGATTCCCTTATCAATGTAGACACATAATATAATCCTCTAGATTTCTGTTATGTAAATTATAGTAACAGTAATTTATCATAAGTATCGTATGATACAAAAATACAAAGCAGTTTTTCCCAAAGACAGAATATTACTGAACATTTGTACCATTATTTATAATTATATCTGATTTTATTAATTACAGATAGCACACTAAAACCACACACCGAGGATCTTCTGCTCTTGGTGTTTTAAAAATATAAAGTTCAAACTGTTCTTACAGTTTCTAATTTATAGTCATCAACAGAAATCTATTCTTTCTTCAGCTTTACTTCTGTACACAATGCCTTTGTTACATATTTGTATATATCTTTTAGTAATTATTTTCACTTTCTTTCCAAACAACAGCAGCAAACCCCACCTACAATCCCATTGCCCTTGATTTCCTGATATTTAACAAAAGAATTCAACCATTCTGAAACTATGAATGTTTCTATTAAAACCATAAAACCTTAACTTAATTTACATCTCTGTTATTAACACTGTTATTATTTGCAGTCACCATGCAAGTTTTAATCTTGGTAATATATTTATTCTGACTAGATATTCTAACCAGGGGCTTGATTAGAAGCTTGGTTCTCCTGTTTATAGAGGTCACCTATCAGAAGATTTGTCTGCCATAACACTGATCCTTTTCTATGTGAGACCATACATTTTCAAATCATGAATGACAGTGAAACAAGTAAACCCATTAAATTAAAGTAGACTGCAATCCTTTTTCTTTTCATCCATTCAGGTTTTCCTAAATAAGTTATTATCTGCTATTATAATTTCCCAGTCATGCAAGTCTTCCCACCAGGGTCTGGTAGCAACTTTGGTCAAACTTATTATTAGCAAGAAATTACAATCCTTAATTGTTTATTAGAAATTCAGAATTGATTCTTATCTGTGTATTCGATATTGCATAATATCATATATATGATACTTAATTGGTTTCCCTGCTGACAAATATGTTCATTTGAATGTAAATTAAGAGTGATCATATAACAGGATATTGTTTGTTTCAACTGTATTTCTACCTAAATGAACTCCCTTGTGTCAAGGATATCCCTCTGTACTTCTAAAATCAATATAGTCCTGATCCTTTCTTGATGGGAGTTCCCAAACCAAACAAACAAACAAGTACAACCAGGAAAGGCCATCACTGACACTGAAAGCCAAGTAAGGTTAACTAATCAGTGCAGATTTTCCAAAGTTCATATCACTCAGGAACTCCCAGTCTAACATTTCATGGCCAAAATGCAGACCTGTCTTGATATTCTGGTTCTGATGAATTTATCCCATAAAACTCATGACAAACACCAGAATTGTTGTACAATTCTGAAGCTTTTAGTCAATTTATAGAAATCATACTCCTTACAAAACAATGAGCATTATTTTCCAGACAATCATGAAGCCATAGGAGAGTCAGTTGGAAGGAAACACTGGAGGTCAGTTAGTCCAACCTCCCATTCAGGCAGGGACTGCTGTCAGAAATGAACAGCCATGCCTTTCTGCAGCTGATTCTTAAAAACCTGCACAGACAGACACCACAACACATCTGGACAACCTGTTCCATTTGTGTAGCCACATCTGGAATGCCATTCAGTAAGTGAAGATTCAGAACAATTTATTTTGAAGATCCATAAACATCAGAGATTTACAAGTGGTCTTGAAAGCTAAATGTCCATCTTATTTAGGTATGGATGCTCATATCTAATGGTACATGTATGACAAGACTTTGGTCCATGTCAGCCTATAATATGCATTTCTATCACAGTCAATATAATCTTTTCAGGTAACTCCAGATGCCCATAACCTCTGATTCGTCACCTCAGAGGAAAAAAGAAAGTATCACTAGTGCCACAAGACTAAAGATAGCAGTACACAGTGTTGCACTGCAGAGTAATAATAAGCTGAACTTTAAAGATATTCAAAGTCTGTTGGTTATTCTTCCAAAACACAAATTTACTTTTGAATTCTTCCTACTATCTTTTGCCTGTCAGTACTGGTCACCCATGTTTTTCTGGATGAATACATCTCAATTAGTACAACGGAGACAAATAAATGCATTAAATAGCTGTGCATGCTCAGAATCACTAAGGGATAAAAGAACTGGCCAATCAGAATCAAGCACAGAAATGGAAATCTTACATGAAGGGTTGATGTCATTGTTTTAATAATATTCCAGGGGGAAAGGTTCTAAAATTCTAGCTGAAAACTTTTGATGGCAGTCTCTCAGAGAATATATATGTATATATATATATATATATGTGTGTGTGTGTGGGTGGGTGGGTGTGTGTGTATACATGTATGTGTTTGTGTGTGCTCATATGGCCCTGTGTTTTCAATGTAACCATAGCAATCAAGTCATTTTCTTTTAGGTCAGCCATACTAATCTAGTTATCACTGCAGTAGGATTCCTAGCAGGAAGCAAACAATGTAGTTTTAAGTCATCTAGATTACTGCAGATGACAGTTATAGTGAAAAGACAGACCAAAATGTTTTCCCAGGAGGTGTGTACTCAACATTGCCCACAGACTGACCAATTGCAACCTTTTCAGCACCTCTTTGAAGGAGTAAGGAAGGATAGGCTATTACCCCCAGATAAGGGTTATATAGACATCATAGCCTAGAATTAATGGTTATAAGCTAGAATTAACCTAGTGGCACTCGAACTGTTATGACACAGAGGTCAGCATTGTCAGGCAACTAAAGAAACCATGAGTCTAAACAGTTTTGCAGTGGAAAACTATAACTTCCCTCTACCGAGCAGAAACTACATGAAGATGATGCTCAAGGTGCATAAAACAGTACAGTAATCAAAGATGGTCAGGCAAAATGCTGCCACTTGCAAAATGCTGCCACTTACAATATGTCACACAGCACCTGCAGAGTCTGGAAGTTGCTAAATTCAGGCAGTCACCAGAGAGGTTTGCAAGTTCAAAACCTCAATTTTACGTATTCAAAGTGGGTGGAAATCCATGGCAGAGAGTTAGGCAGGGCTGAAAGGACCACAGGGGCTTTGTGGAAAGAGGAAGAAATGGTTTTGGAATTGGATGTGGCTGTGCATAATCAGCTTAGTGTTTGGGAAGTATCAGGCTGCTTTGGAGTGGGGATTGAGGAACTCCAGGAGAGGCTGAGGTTGCCATGGGCCAGCCTCCTGCCCCAGCACAACACTCTGAATAGATTTCAGACTAGAAACACCCTCAGGACTGGTATGAATGCACCTACCCCACTTCTCACACTGGACCAAGCAGTAGAGTCTGCAGTTTTCAAATATGCAAGCATGGGTCTTATCTGCACTGATAACTGTTCCCAGTTACATTTAGACTACCTGGAAAAAAGGTGCCACTGAACAACTTGTTACGGGAACTCAGTTTCACTTACAGCCTTCGTAAGAGAACCTGCTCCCTTTTCCAAAACACTTGGTGGAAGAAATAATTGGTAGACAATCCTGATCTGTGAAATACTAACCTGTTACATGTTCAGAACTGAATCTGTTTTTTATTATTCCTTGACCACTCCACTCACTTTTTTGCCTTCCTAGTTGCATTCAAGGTTTCAAAATTTTTACTAAAATCATTTAATGAGACTTCTTACATAGTAAAATGTTCAATGGTCATAGGTTAAATAAGATCAGTGTCAGCTATTGCTATTCATAAAGATTATATATATATGCAGATGGAGTCAGGTACCACGGAAAACAGTTAATGTCAAGAATGTATCAGCTAATTCTTGGCTCTGTTCTTCAAAAGAAAGTAGGTTTAGTAAATTAATCATGTAGTTTTAAAGATTACTTCATCTTGTAAGTTTGTGTTTCCACCTTTCCCTGCTCAAGAGATTGGGGACTTTCTTAATTTCACACAGGGAAGACTACAGCTTCACTTATGATCAAATTCAAATTTGCAAAACTCAGGAAACAGTTAACGTCAAGGTTATACCTCACTATCAAGCTATAGAATTACTATGTTCATTAATACAGCTATGGCTGAATAACCCCAATGTGGTTACCACTGAAACCTCTGGAAAAAAGCACTATGCCTTCTTCAAAAAGGCATATGAAATTTCTGAAGTTCTACATCAACAATTCTGTTTGTTTTTACAAAACATTTACTGTTTTGTAAATTTTACCTAACAGACCATAGAGATAACACTTTTTCAGGCTAAATGAATTAGTGTTTGCTGGACCAATTTCATCACTATACAGTGGATATAGATTATGTGTGAAAGGGGGTGAACTGAAATCTAATTAGATTTCATTTTAAATCTAGCTGCTGCAATTATGACTTCTGAATAAAAGTGGTTGTTATTTAGCAGGGTAGCCTAAGCAATGCACATAATTATTATAATTATTATGTACCTAATGATATCTAATAGGAGTCAGCATTGTAAATAAATGCTGTAGACTGTTCAGCAGGGTGGCCTGCACTTTGCAGAAAACTAAATAACAAAGGTTAATAAATATGTTTGTAGATGATTGTTTTACAGGAACCCTGGGCAGCACTATCTGTTGGAGATTAGCTACATTAGGACTCAACAGACCAGAAAACATCCAGAATAATAGTCTTGGTACTAGCTTATAGATGCAGTGTATTAAAATAACTAAACCAAATTCCTTCTGTTCCCAATTCCTGATTTTCCTTAAGTATAAGCTACAGTGGTTTTTTGTTTTGGTTGTTTGTTTTTAATAAGATCACTTAGTGGACACAACTTCTTTAATGCTATAAATCAGTGAATGTGAAATCAACCAGCCAATCAGTTCTTCTGTTCCAAGCTCTTTTTTAATTCTCAGAATTTAAGAATATAAAACGGATGCTGCTGTTTGAAGTGTGAATTACAATAGCTGCAGATGCTGCCTAACCCCTATTTGCACTGTATTAGCAGAAGAATTGTATTTATGTAATGAAGACAATGTCCACTGCTGATATAGATGACACAGTAAAGATTTAAAATTGCATGTGTTTGCAAAGTGCATTTCAGAACCTTCAATTTCCAAAGTCCATTGTGTTTTCAATTATCTTCCCACCCAGGCAAACTAGGGAGAGACTAATCAAGCATAATGTCCTCACATACTTCCCACTACGCCTTCCTTAGAGAGGTCAAAGGGTACTGTCAGATCACGATTGCAGCTTGCTCTGCCATGGGAAACACTGGTATGATTTACAGTTTATAGTCTCCATCACTAAATGTAGCCATTAGTAACAGTATGCTTAGCTACAAAATAAGCATTTATTATTTAAAGTTTTCCCACATGATTTTTGAGATAATTTTAGCATTTTTAAATTATTTTGGTAGCGGTCAGTTAGCTTTCAGAGAACAAAAAACACCAGCCTGGGGTAAATGTTCCAGTAATGTACTTAAGGCTCATGCATTGATCTGACTGTAAATATTTGTTTTTTGAATAACACATGTAATACAGGCTGCAAACGAGGGGAAAGGGTATGCATCTCTCACATGTTAGTGTAGATGGGTTATTAACTGATTGGTGCCCTAGAATAAAGGGCATAATCCAGACAATAACCCATAATTGCCTCCTGAATTGGAGGTTTGTAGGTCGTCACATAAACCTATCCCCAAGAGAACCTTCCATCAGAGATGAGAACTGGCCACTCACTCACTCAGCTCTGTGCTGAGACTGCTCATGCTAAAAGATCACTGCAGGGACACCTTCCAGACATCAGGTTGCTCCATCTAACCAGTCCTTCAACAATTCCAGGAATGGGACATCCACAGGTTCTTTGGGCAATCTGTTCCAGTGCCTCACCATCCTTGCAGTGATTTTCTTCCTTATCTAATCTAAATCTACCTTCTTTCAGTGCACTGACATCTTCCCAAACCCAAATGAATACTTTCACTACTGTTCTACACACATTCATCAGTGCATCCAGGATTTGGTAACATGCTACTAAAGACAAATTCTACTTCCAATGAAAATTAACTCAGTTTGCCCAATCACCAACTTTGACAACTCTGCCCCTAGCTTCAGATCTTCCTAAATTCCTCATTTGCTCCTACCCACAGGACTCTTGCAGTGCCTTCCCCAAAGGGGTTTCTTCAACAGTGTGAAGAGTAGCTGCTTGGCACTCAGTATCAGGGCATCTGGGGAGGAGGAGATGTAAAGGGTAAAAATCATCCAACTGATATATGTGCTCTTTCCTGCATTCAGTTAGCAGAAGGCAGAGCAGCTCAGGAGTTCTGTCCCACTATCATACACAAGCCAGAAATGCGTAACTAGAAAAACTACAACATGTCCCTCTGAATATGATCCTTTAATATGTGAAGCATATATCAATAACAATAATGAATTATTGCCTTTTACCAGTGTTGGGTGCATGAGAATCTACTAAAGGTGCAGCTGCCACAGTGAAAATAATCGATCAACTGAACATTACTTCACAATATTAAAAAAGGTTGCAATGCTTTCAGAACAAGCAAGAGGTTTAGCTTTCAGTACAGGAATAATGTGAAATTATGAAGTTTGTTCAGCTCAGAAAAAAACATTATTTTTAATCACAATGTTTTTTAAGCCACAAATGGAATTAATTTTAACAAATCATGAATTAAAGATATGCTTTGAAATTGAGTTCAGCATCCTAAAAGCATATATAATACATCTATACAGCAAAGTTAGGCACTAATGTAAACCAAGTTCTATTTACATTTTGATTGCTACCTCATACCTATCAATTAATGTACTGTATTCATAAAACACAACCTTCAACACCCAGAACTTCCATTTCAGGCTCAGTCTCTACTGACTACTTCATTGGCAATGCTATGTGTGAAGTTAAGTACAGTACTTCTCTTTTTATCTATCTAAAATTTATTTTTCTAAAGTTATCTCAACCAATTTTTCTTAGGCAAATTTCATGCCTTAAAAAATACAACCTAACAGAGCATTAAAGCAACAAACAGCAGCCTGGTGTGTACACATTAAGAGACTCTAAAGAATCACATTTGAAATCACAAAACCAATTTTTTCACTGATCTCAGTAATATTTTGATCCAGAGAACATTTTCCTCATTAAAAAAAAATAAACAAACCCCAAACCAAACTTTACTTTCCATTGCCTTTAACAGAAATTTTTGGTATGCATAGCCAACAAATTTGGTCTACCTGTGAGACTCTGACAATAAGAATACCAGGGAGGTCAAAGGGCTTGAAGAGTGACTCAGTGAATAAAACTGCCCACAAAAGAGGCCAAACCCCAATTCTTTTTACATCCACATGATTTCAATAGTATTATGAAGGTGAACAAGGGAAGCTGAATTGGTGTTACTGTGCTTGATTATATATGACTGACCTGCAGAACAATACAGAATATGCCCCAAATGATGGATTTGATTAGACAGATAGCAAGTTGAATATTCAGATGGAAAAAAAATTATCACTAAAAATTGCAAAGGTCATCTCTCTTTATAAATACAAAACACACACACAAACCATGAATGTTATGGAACTAAACCCACTCCTCTCTCTCTCACCCACTTAAATCAGCACTCTCAGTAATCTGAATTCAGGTTATTGATTACTCTAGCTGCTAGGAAGGAGGTGGTTGCTTACACTGAAAGAAAGAACTCAGCGTGTCGGAGAAGGGCCTTTCAGAACAAACCACAGCTCGGTGCTTCAAACTTCTTTAAAGCAAGGAAGATTACTTATTTAAAACAGGTTGAGTGTTTGTACTTTGTTCTGTGTTCAAATCCCTTGATAGCCACCATGTGTCTTTCCCCTGAAGCTGGTGCTCTGAATGCAAATGGTTTGTTAGTCATGGCTACACTGGGCTATTTAAGCAGATCAGAGGCTGCACAGAACAACACCAGTGTGAAGTGTGGAATAGAAACTGTATTGCTTTGAGAAAGAATGAAGCCATAAGGAACTTAGCATGCTAAAACAGGGCTAGGGCATGCATGTGGGCAGTACAGCTGGCGGAGTCAGCCATCACTTGTATGCAAATGCATTGATGAAAAGCTTTGTGCTGTGGCAGTGGGTCAATGCCCACTGGGGTGGATTTCATGGCAAAGTCACCGAGCTCCTGAAAGATCAGGTTGCAGCATCTCAGCTGAAAAGATCTCTTGCAGTGATCATTTCAAAATCTGGCTCTAGTGGTATCAATTATACTGGATGAAACTACAAATTTGTTCCAGTAACTAGAGCTTTTTCGTATTTACTGCACATCCCCCAAGGACCTCCTCCTCAAGGAGAAAGTCTGGTGCACAGTATTGAGAAGCTACATTTGGGAGCTTTTCTCTCAAAGCACTCTATACATTTGACAGTTTTCTGTGGAACTGGCACACCCATGTCAGTGCTACCTTGGCAAATGAACCTCCTCACTCAGGTGCCTCACACTGCGCTGCTCAGGGTAAAGAGCATCACTTAATTATAACATGTTAAAATTGAAATACTGTCATTATGCCTAGAAAGAGATGCTTCCAGGAGAGAGAAGGTTTGCCATTACATGAAGTATTGAAATTTACAATGTTTATCTGCCAGAAACCACTTTTCTACAAATAGATTTCCAAAGTTGACTATAACGTTGTCTTTTTCTCATTTCTGTATTTCTCTGCACTGAAAGACTTCTGCCACAATAAAAAACTATTACAATGAGAACAAATCTGATACCAGGATATTATTTGTTTGCCCTTACTTAGTAGCTCAGCAGAGGGATGAATGGCTAGTTAGACTATTTTTATTTTTTGTTACTATCATCTAGAGACAATATTGTTACAAATCCTTTGGTGAACTTTGTCCTTAAAAGAGGCCTATCAACTAACTTCTGTTTAAAGGCTAATCTTGGCAGCAATTGGAAGAGATGTGGTTGTTCTTTAAACATTATTCAGCTCACAGCAATGTTTATTTCCATCTTGTCAATGCCCAAACCGTCAAAGAACTTGCTGACAGCATCTCAAACATATCTAGCTTTTATGTACAAGTAATACCCCAGTAATAAAGCCATGTAAATTCTTTCAGCTACAGAAGATGAGTAACTTCACGTATTGAAGTCTCAAACACATCTGTATTCACTCTTTGCAAAGACCCTTGCCATCTCATAATGTTGTGATATTTAGAAGCTTTCTTTTCTTCGTTATCTCCAGATCTAAGTATGTAAGGAAATTTCTCTATCTTTGCGTTTATTTCTGGTGAATGACAACCAAAAAAAGAAATAATTAAAAAAAAATTTAAAAACCTGAATAAAAATATAGCAATCATTATGAAGTAGTTGTCAGCACTAGGCCCTCAGAACGAGTGAACTAATGTACACTCAATTTGTCTCTTCAGGATTTTTCCAGTCACGAAACACGTTGGGTTTTGTTGCATATACAACCTGGGTAGGCTGGATTACTAGTACATTTTCAAGGAAGCAGAGAAATTAATTAACAGTTACCCATGAGAATGGTCAATGTAGACTGGAAATCTAGACTACAAAGTGGTCTGTGGTAGGAAGGGCAAAGAAGGACTTGTAAATACCTCCGAAAGTGAATTCAGAAGGTAACCCTTTTTATAAACTCAGAGTAGAACACATGGTTCACAGAATGTCTCAAAGAAGAACGTGGTGAAGCAGGGTGGACTGAACACCATATTCAGCAGGTCAGCTGGGCAGACACCTGAATCTTGCTCCTGCTGAAGACAGATGCTTATTGACTGCAGAGTGAAACTTCCTACTCATCCCCAGTGAGGAATTTCTCTCATATTTTTACTGGAACCACAGAGCTCATAGCACTGAACTTCCAAAAAAAAGTGAGAGGTTACATTAACCACCACTCAAAGTGGGTTAAAGGATTCTCATTAGCAATATATTGCATATTTATTATAATCAGCTATCAAAGACTACAGTACAGTGAGTGGTGACTTAGGTTATCCTCATCATTGGGTCTCTCATGTGGTGCATCAGGTCAGATATTTAGACATGAGAACTATCTATGCATTACATACATTATGATCATAATTGTCACTAAAACTGAGTTCTCTTTGTTCAGTTCAGCATAATAATAGCAATCTTGAAATCAATCCAAATTTGGTACAGTCAGTTTATAAACAGCATCCAATTAAACTCTTTGGAATATGTTACTTATCAGTTTCTGAGAAACAGGTTAACATAGGCATACAAGACATCTCTTCTTTCATGAACTGAAATTGTACAGTTTACCTACAATGTTTTAATGATGTCTCTAGTAACCTAACATTACAGTGAACAGTAGGCCTAAAATCTTGCAAGAAATTAACAGTTCTATTGGAATTAGTATTTTAGTTTGGATGTATACCAAGGTCCATCAGATCCCATATGTACAATTAAGAAAAAGCAGTACTCAGAAAAGAATAATTTTTCAGAAAGTGGCACAGAGGACACGGTACACTGAGATTCTTCCTCAGGTTTTGAACTGAAGTATTTTCCCTGTATAGTATGAGGATATTTGTAATATAATTGAATGCATGAAATTTGTAATATAAGTAAACACATTCAGGTAAGATATAAGATTAAAGGTCTGAATTTCTGTAGCCACCACTGGCCCAGCTGACCACATTCTACTTATCATGCTGTTAACCCTCTTGTCCTCGTCAAAAACAAGACACAGACAACTGCATTCTATTTGACTAAATTATTTCCATTGTGTTTTAAAGTGCAGTATCAAGTAGCTGTGTGATGTTCAGATTTTGGGAGGATATACGAAAAGTCACTGTTCCTGGAAGGAGAGACCCTAAATCTTTATAGTTAGGTTTGTAGTAGATCAGTTTGAACACTGATCTACTTTAGCACCAAAGTCTGTATACCTTTAAAGAACAAACTGTAAAAGAGTGAAGTGCCCTCAATGAAGATAAAATCAAGAGATGTTTCTCTGCCCTTCCCTATAAGGGAGCTTTTAATTCAAGCTGAAGTCAGTTTGTACTGATTTCATCACATAATTCTTTGCTGAGGGAAACAATGGGGTCCTCAAATTACCCAAGGTTTATTAAACCTCACGGTCCCACTTCTCAAGGTCCCTCTGGATGGCATCCCATCCTCTGGGTGTGAATATTTTACTGTTAAAAAACAGATCTTAGGCAAAAGCTACAGTTATTAACTCTATGCACAGGAAAAGTCACAGCTAAATAATTTGCATACAAGATTGCAAAATTGCATACCTGTGACTATTTGGAAAGCTAAATGGCTATTTGGGCAAATGTTTGCTGTGGTTGCACAGATTAGTGAAGTGAATGTGAGGTATTTGACATAACCTGTGAGTTTCAGAGTAGATCAAAGTGGTGCAGTGAATTGTATGGAGGGGGTGTGGGGAGAAGAAAAAAAAAAGAGTGATTTTAGCAAAGAATTTTGTTCTGAGTGTATAGGAAATTAACCATTAATGCTGAGGAATCAAACCTGCCTACCTCCAATGATGAATCTGAATATGCTATTGAAAAGCTTGCAGGATGTCTAACATACAGATGACTGAGGAGGTTTCCCTAGTTACCAGATCAAGAGATCAGTCATTGACTCTTCTAAGCAACAACTTCAGAAAGCACCTTCTTGAACAGAATTCCAAGAGCACTACTGAGACAGTCCTTTCCACATGAGCTCCATTTTTCCTGCTATTTCAATTTCCAAATTAGATCTTTGCAATCATCCTGTGGCTACTTCACTGACACACTACAACTTCAGACATGCCAGACACCCCCAACACTCAGCAAAGCTGCCTTTCTTAAAATCAAAGAATCAGGATTTGGAAAGAAGAGGTTGTTGCCATAGGCATAGGCAGAAATAAGGAACAGGCACAGGCAACTACAGCATCTTGAATGTTACTGTCAGGCTGCCCAAAAAATAGTCTCTTCTTATTTCCATACGAGTTATTGCGAGGTTCCATCACGTGTTACCAGTCCTGGCACAACTGCAATAAGGTTATTAGGTAGATATAAGCATACTTAGTAATAGTGTTACTGATGACAGTATGGCAAAAAGGAAGCACAAGCCACCAGCAGTGGCATTTGGGGGAAAATGCACCTACTTGTTTCTTGCAACGATTTGTTGAACTCAAAGTCTTACATTGTTTTGTTTCTCCCAACAGGAATTTCTTAAGGAATAACAACAAAAAGCCCCCCACGCCATATAAAATTGAATAGTTTTGTTGTTTTAGAATCTTGTTGCCAATATCTCTCAAAGACTACCACAAAAGCCACCTGGATCTGAAGGTTGATTACAGTAACAGTGGATGAGAGAGGTGAGGAGAGGCTTATGGCTCTGGTGAGATTTCATGCTTTATGCTTTTCTTGATGTCCTGAGGATTCTGACATAAGAGCAAGCAGAAGCATTGCTCAAGAGAATGAATGCAACATTATTTTGCCTTTATCTCTAGAGAAGGAGGTGTTGTTCAGCATCTCACCTCACTCAGCAGAATGCAGTTTGGGTCAGAGGGGTTCCATTGCTTTCTGTTTGCAGCCTCAGTTTGTTTCCTAGTGCTGCACAGCAACTGCTCACCTCTAAACACTCCCAATAATCCTCTGATCAAGGTTCCTTAGGGATATTGATTTGTTTCAAAGAAATATACAATGGGAAAGGAAAAGACAAACCTCATTTTATTACATGCAGTTCTTCACCAAAGCCAGACTGCAGTTTTAGTTAAGTCAACTAGGTGGACAGAAGCACCATTCCATCAGGGAGTAAACTGCTCTCCATCCAGATGTTAGCTCACAGATGGCCAGAACACTGTGTATGAATCATTTTTCAAACTAGCATCCATTGACAATTGCAACTTATGGTGTTACTCATTTTGCTTGCAGAAAGAGAAGGCAGTGTAGAGGTGCTTCAATTCAGAAACACCAGTTACCAACAGAAAGTAACAGTGTGGGCACATACACATGTGGATGTAAATTCTTGAATCTGTTAATACACTCCTCTCCCTCCTACATTGCCAGGGCAACTCTACTGCCCACCTGCACACCATGTGGCTCTGGCTCCTAGTGAACAGTGAGGCCAGGCCACTGACTTCATTTCACTCTTGCACATTTACACAGCAACATGTGACAGATGATCGACTGAGATCAAGACAGAGGAGGAAGATAACATCAGAGTTTGCCTGTTCATACAGCTGCTGACCACCTTTCACTCTTCCCAGAACTTAGACCCTACAGCACTAAAGCAATACAGGACTGTCACAGTCTTCAGTTCCTGCTGCCTGCTACAAAACTGGTACCTCACAACCAAAACCTGTGATTAAGAGAACTGACAATCATAGCAAATCCCAGAAACTCTTTGAATATGCCTTTAGTTTTCATTTTCTGATGTTCTGTCGTGGTTTTCATTTTGCTGTTGCACAACCTTTTGTCTTTTTCTCTACCCATGTTCCCCTCACACAACTGAGAAAAATCACAAGATTGAATTTAATCCCACAAACAACGGTAGCTTTTTTTTTTCTTGACCAGGCAATATTTTCAGGGAGAAAAAACATTTGATCTTTTAAATCTTAAATAATGTTTTGTTTAAAACCTTAGCCATGTTCAATTATAATTAAAAAGCCCGATTATTAAAAAAATCAACTGAGTGAAACCAATGATTCACAGGCATGTTAAACCACAGATCTGATAAGGTTGATTACTCTGATGTATTGCCATGTATATAAATACTTGTGGTAACTCTAAATGAGCTGCCACCTCTATGCTGCAGGTGTGCATTCAGAAACACGAGCTCAGGCACCAGAAAGCTCCACAAAGTGAAGGCAATAAAAGTGCAGTATCACCTCGCTACCCTGCTTCTGACTGCAGAGGTGGGTTATCCCAGGTTAGCTCAGAGATCCTTTGCAGAGCAGCACACCCTTATATGCTGTGCTTTAGGACTCAGTCCTAAGACCTCAAACCCCAAGTGGCTCAAAAGAGAATACAGACTTTTCAATTCACGTATATTGTTTAAACTCAGCTTTCTCTTAGTGTGCAACCCACTATTTTAGACCTCATTCGATACCTTCTATTTCCATATGCTTTTATTGATGTAGTATTTTGGTTAATTTGATAGCAAATCTTTGTCTTCTACTGCCTAGAATACCAACATCTTCAGAAATACTCCAGAAACTAATATGCAGATGAAACTTCAGCAGATTGCAATCCCATATTTCCTTATATGCTTTTTCCTTTGTCTCCAAATTTTGTTCAAGAATCCTTTATCACTCTTCTATAAAGAATTTTGATTAACTTTCATTAAGTGACTAATTCCTCAGATGTTATATTTCTGAGTGGTTCCATTGATGTATGACAATTACACCAGCTGACAAACAGCCACTGCATTACAAAAGAAATCCATATTTTTAATGACTCCCTTGCTGTCCTCCATGTACGTGTGCATGGCATGACACACAGCTTTCTACCATCTGCACCTCTTCCTTTATAGATACGCATTTTGTTTTATAAATTGCTTGGCTGTGAGGTATCTTGACATTTGACATAACAGCAGGGCTGGGGGGGAGTGTAAGTGCTGATCATTAGATTATTGTTGAAGTATTCTCTCCTTTCCTCCCCTGCTCCCTGTGTTCCCTGGAGACACAGGTGTTAATAAAATCAAACAAAATGAAAATGGGTAAATTATTGCAAGCTATGAACACCTACATTGTGCCATGCCTCACTAGTTTCCAATACCACCTCATTCTTGAGACAACCGAAGAAAAAGATGCAATTTCATCGTGTAGACTGGGTAGTATAAGGAAAGGACAAAAGAGACAAGATATTGCAATCCAAAGGTCAGTGACCCACTCCCTTGTATAATTATAGCATTTCATTTATATCCTACGAATCTGTCTTTGGATGGCTGATAGTAAATTAGTAGCTAAAAAAAGGGCAATTTTGAAAATTCCTTAATAACTGGTAATTTAGTTCTAAACCCGGAGCATCATATAAGGAGATGAGCACAACTACTAGTGTGTAATTTCTTTTCTAAAAATAATGTTAAAAATACTCAAATACTTAGATCAGATCTAGATCTGTGTCTCACTGCTTTACTTCGGTTATCTTGAAAACAGATTTAATATTTGATCTAAACACCATGTAGATTTTGTAGAGCTTCAAGGGTCTGAACCATTCTTCAGTGTAATACACATCCAATTCCATCTTCCATGATGGATGCATTTTATACGTTTTTGAAATGTAAGCAGAATATTTTTGTGCTGCATTCCTCATTTCCCACAATCAAGCACATGCTAAACTCTTCCAAGAAGGTTTCATGCAGTAACAAAAACTTCGTAAAAACATTAATGTTGGACTTTTTGCTAATACATATTAACATCTTATACCCAGATTTGATGGTGGCCCACCTTTAGTAAGGAGTGGAGACCATCATTTTAACAGCCTGCTAGCTGTTGTAATTGGAGTAGTATTGTACAGCTCTCCGCAGTGTCATCTGCTGTACAACCAGATGAGCACAATAAGAAATAAATTCTAGATCTGTAGAACTGACCAAAGAATCCCTCAGCCTGTATTCATTCAGTCTATCATGCAACGCCAAGGACTTCCCAGGCTCACTCTCTCTGACACAGAAAAGTTTCACACTTCGATGCAAGGTACTAAAATGTCATAAATTATAAAATTTTATAAGAAACTGAATGGGAGACAATTTTCTCTAAAGGGTTGGTGGAACAGAACAAATCAAATGCTGCCTGTTAAGAATACTGAAAACTTAACTATTAAGGCCAGATACTTGAGAGAGCTACAACCCCTACAACTGCTGGCAGCCAGTCCCAGGTCACACCCATTTCATTTACATTCTAAATATTGACCAGAACTTTGAATTCAAGCTTCTTAGAAACAACCCAATAACTTTCCACTTGAAAAACTGTCTAACTGTATTTATTTCAACCAGACCACAGTAATTAATATTTATGAGGATGAGTGAAAGAAGGATGCTCATAGCAAAAAGGGGATTATGAAAACGCAAGAATGTGTGAAGATGCCGATGGGACTGAACAAATGGCACCTGAGACATGCACACAGCAGCCCACAAAGTGAGAAAAGAACAGGACAACAGTATATATGTAGCTGCCTATATAGAGAGGCACAGCAATACCTCTTTTTGAGCTTTGTTCCACGTGTAGTCCAGAAGAAGTTTTGATACTCGTACCAAATACATTTACCACCACTTATTTAATGGGTTTATTTGACTGTTACAGACACCAGCATCTGAGACATCTCTGATTTCAGGCTAATCAAAGTAACAGTGGCTGGCACATGTTACGTTCTTCAGTGGTAAGTACTAGATCTGTTACGGGTTTTAAATGTGCATGTGTTGCATATTTCTGGATTTATATCTTACATGAATATGACCAATAAAAAGTGGACAGAAGAAGAGAGCTCCGGAAAGAGCTTGTCAACAGTATTTTCAGGTGGAAAAAAAATGAAAAATAGGTGGGTTTGATCTGCAGAATGTGAAGTGTACAAAGTACAACAATTAAAACAGAAGGGTAGATACTCTGAGCTCATTAAAATTTCTTTTGAAGATGAAAGTCATTAGATTTCAATGAGACCTTGGAGCAGAAGCTCACATTGACATGAGAATATTTAACCTGTAGTCTACAGTGCTTCAAGCAACTGATAGTATGATAAATAATTGCTTGGCTGTAGTAACCACATAGAAGGAAAAAAAGGATTACCCTAATCAAATACAGTCAGCGTGGTGTTGCCTGTCTCTGCGCTCCACATTTCACTCTGGAAGTTTGCAGTTATAAAAACGGAAATCCTGAGTTCTTAAAGAGGAAATTGTAAAGGATTTATTTTCCTGCCACCTCCAAGAAAACTTTGATAACATTCAGGGTCAGTCCTTCAGCTGGCATGATCAGCATAGCTGTGTGGAAGCCAGTGGATCATTGCCAATTTATAGCAGCTGAATGTCTGGTCTTACTACAGGGACAACTTCATTTTACAATTTTTATCTCTACCCTTTTTTTTCTCTTCTCTTTAAATTAGGGTCATTCATTAATAGCCAAATACAGTATTTGTTGTCAGGCTTACCTGTTCTTCAATGTACAACACTCATTTTCATGTTAGTGAGTTGCATTGGTGATTAATTCTTGCTCATATTTCAGTACCAAAGCAAAGCACACGCCAGGACTGTACAGTGCCCTACAGGTACTTTTTTATGTTATATCTAGTAGAAAAAGGGGAACTCCCTCCACTTGGGCTCAGAGCTGAAAAAAAGCAAATACTGATCTTAACAGAGGACTAAAACATAGATAATAGATCCTCTTGAAAAGGCAGAGCAAGCTTGTCTTAAGCAGCAATATGATGCTAAACAGTGCTTTACAGTTAGTTTACTGTGAAGAAATGAGAAGGGTCAGAGAAGAGAAGACACTTGCGCAAATAAAGGCTCCATGCCATAAGCCAGTGACAAAAACAGGATTCTCCTGCAGGTTATCCCACTGGATGTACAGTGCCCATGCAGTCAGGGGTGAAAGCACAGTATGCCCTTTCTCACAGGAGAAGATGGCATTTCCATAAGAAGCCATATGTAAAGGCAGTGGGAAAAAAACTTCAAAGCATTTCCTAGTCAATCTCTTTGCACTTTCCTAAACACCCAGATCCTGAATACACAGTCCTCAGGAATGTTGAACCAAGCCCTGATCCTTATATAAAATACTACTATAGAAGAACCTACTTTTCTTTTTTAGCACATAGGTGCTCGCTGCATGACTTAAGAGGATAAAATTAAGACAACGTTCTGTGCTAAGAGATTGCCCCTGAAGGGCTGTGCAGGCAGCTTTCATTTCATTTAGCACACACTACACAAATTTCATACCTTTCTAATCCTAGGCCAGAATTCTTCCTTGAGCCCAGAATTCTTTCTTCTAACAAAAAGATAAAACCTTTATGGCTTACTCTGAACCTGGTGTCAGCAAGCAGTGGCCTCAGTGGCTCAGTCCATAGTGAAAGAGCTCGTGGGTACCACCCCCCCAAAGCAGCCCCACTCACTCACCAGCCCACTGGCACATCTCTTCACATCCCCATGGCTCCTGAGCTGCATGCAGTCAGCAACCTTTTCGGACCAAACTCAAAAACGGCAGCTTCCTCAAATCAAGTTCCTGCTGTTTCACTTCACAGCTTTCCCTCATTAAGGTAACGAGACACAACTCCCAGGCTCTCCTTACTACTGTCCTGCCAGTACTGGTAGGGAATCAATTCCACTGTAGTTGTGTAACACACAAAAACCAAATTCTGAAAAGAAGTTATGTAGGAAGGAAAAATGAAAACATTTTATCCTGCATATGTTGAAAAATGCAGTTGTTTTCTTCCATTTTTCCCCTATAAAGAAAATGCTGATTCTGTGAATCCTCTTAATTTTGACAACAATCTTCTTTGCCTTCTTTGTCAAAGTACATTTCTGACTGACCTGAGTTCCATAAACAGGCTTTTGTAGGTCCACAGAACAGCCAAGAAGCCTGTTGGTAAGCTATTGCTAGTGTGACGCTACACCAATATCCACTCACTTCTAAAAAGAAAATAAAGGGGGAAAAAAACCTCTGATCTATGAATAAAATATGTAAATAAAAACCTAGCTACCTTTAGCTAAAATAACCTTAAAAACAATATCCCAAGAGATTACAGCTCTAGGGCTGGAAGAAGAGTCACTGGACAAAGATGGAGAGGGGATAGGGCAGTAGTCAGGAAAGAAGTCAAGTCAGAAATCAGAAGTCCTGTGGGAACCTGGCAGAGAGGCCATGCAGGCTGAGCTAATGCGATCACTGGGAAAGGGGAAATGTGGATGGTCTCCTTCAGTCAGCTTGTGCAATCTTCCAGAAAGATCTGATTAATTCAAGGAATGAAGTTGTAGCTGGTTTATTTCTCTCCTTAGTAATAACAGCTTTACTAAACTTCAGATTTATCTTTGCCACAACAAAAAAAACAAACCAAACCACCCAACCAGCCAAACACAAAACAACAAAAAACCATACATACACACCCTCCCCAAACTATCTCTTTAAAAAATAATCCATTTCAGTAAAATATCTCCCCAAATCCCAACATCAGCAAGGTTTGTTTCAAGAGAACAATTTAAAAGCCACATTTACTCTTTAAATAAGTGGTCAAATACCACTGAAATTGTGGTACTTGCAAATAAATTTTAAATTTAACCTCTTGGATGCACATATGCCTGCCCCAGTAGTGCATGGTTACAGTGAAGATCATTATAGGGGAGACATTTTTGTCCGTATGCTACATATTACTTTGCAACTGCAGTATACAAAAAGAATAATTTGAACAATGAACTAAGTAATTAAAGCTTGACAGAAAAGGCTTTGGAAAGTCAGTTTTTTATTTAAATGAGAATGGAATGTTTGGAAAAGATTATGAGGGATGACTACTCAAAGGATCCACCATCCCAATAATTTGCTCATTTGACTGGTAATGGAAACAACCATAGTTCCATTTCTTGCTCTGGTATAACATGCTCAGTCTGCATTTCTCTTTCTCAGGTGACTGCCTGGACCACCACTGTCATGTTTGGGCATATTTGTGTTGATGTGCTTTTCTAGGCCTTTTACAAAATATTGATGAAACTACCCACTGAATTACGTTTTCCCACAAATCATTTGCAAGGGAAGGTGAACCCAAAAGTTAAGAATAACCCATTATTTGAGAATGTACTCTGTTAACCAGTGATAACTGAAAGCTAAACACTACAACCTTTCCAAAAAATTTGTTTTTATTGAATCCTGAGATTTCACCTTGCTAAGCACTAACTACCAGGCTACTATCTGTTTTGTTTTTTGGTTTTTTTTTTTTGGACATTCCACTACTGGTGAAATTGAGAAAAGCTTGTTAGGAGCCTATATCACTGGAATATTCCCTATCTGCTCCCGTGTGAGTGGCTGTTTTGCACAGAAATACGAATTTATTTTGTTACATTTAGCTGCTGAAAAAATGTTGGTGTACAAGATCTCGTGTGGCAATTCCTTCTGTGATTGTTCTATGGTAAGAGCAGTAAAGACAAGGCCATGACAGTGGGTCACTATGATAAAACCTTGCCCCAGTCACAGGCAAAAGTTTCGGTTGAACCATGTGCTCCGCATTTGCAAACACTATTAAAAACAGGTTTTATTAACAACAATAAAACCTCCCCAGAATTCAGAAAAAAACCCTCGTATTATAACTTTAAATAATTCAAGCAAATCAAACACTTTCCAGAATATATTCTGAGATAAGAATGTTTTCTAATTATTTGAGAAAGGAAGGGGGAAAAAAAGGCTTAAATATTAGGGTAAACTTAGATAAAATCCTCCCAGTACATCAATGAGTAGCTGTCACTCTAAACACTGCACATTTAAGATCCCTACCTCAAAATAGAGATACTTTGCTGGTTTGTCACTGTGCAGCCCCACAACCAGACTATCTAGGACTAAATCTGAAAACAGAATTCAGGCACACTGTAGCATTTAATGTTTAGAAAATCCTTTGCCCTTGTAGTATTCGTAATCTTATTATGTTAAATTTAGCTGGTCGAATTCTGCTCTTACTTGTACTTCACATCTGTCAACTTAGAGTGTACAGTGCATACATCAAGGCAGCATTTAGCTCAGCACAGGGAGAGATTTGATATTTGAAATACATTTTATCTTTTGAAAGGCATACTTTTCCCAATAATAAATGTTGAAACAAAGTTCCCCAGGGTCGTGCAATCTGCGCTCTTTCCCACTCAGCTGAAGATGATATTAAGGAGCTAAAATGAGAGAAATATTGTCATTTGGTTATGTAGTGTAACGTGCTTGAATTCATTCTTCTGACACTTTGGACACTTTGTTTAACAAGGAAATCAACACGAGCACACGAGCTCCGAGTACTTGCAGGCTGAGAGCTCGTGACAAGACTGAATTGTCAGCTGGAGGCTGTGTGTGCCACCAGGCTGACAAACACTCCCTGCACCACGGGCCGGGAGAGGACCCGGTGCCTGGTGAAGGCAGACCTTTAGCAGCTGGTAAAACAGTAGCACTGCAGGCAGCTGCTGGCCTTATTTGTCAGACAACAGCTGCAGACATCAAAGAGAATAAAGAGAAAGAGGAAGGTGGAAAGACCGAGGTAAAAAAGGAATTCAGTCTACACTGTTTTTACGAAGTAGATAAGTTACTTTTTAATTATATAAACATATTCTAATATTACCAGTTTGCCTTTTATGAAGAAATATTAAAAATACTTGCAAATATACACATAGAGCACTAAGTCCTCAAGCAGCCTACTGGAGTCCCAGAGTTTAGAATTAGATGGTTGAGGCCAATATAATCCTTCCCATATACAAAGTTAGGGTCAAACTATATGTAGTTTGGTCTTCTGAAACTGTTCCAAACACTTCATAGTTTTAACAGCATTAGTTGGATGCGTTCAATGCTATCAGTTGAAACACTGAGATTTTAAAATGAAATTTCACAGATAAAAACATTAGGATAGTTCTGTCAGCTATAATACTGGAATGCACATGCATACAACATTATATAACGTCAAATTCAAACAGACCATTAGAAAATATCAGTTGGTGTATTCAATGGCTTGTTTTCCAGCTTGATTCCCACAAGAATCTCAACAACAAAATTGTCAGTCCTATTTTTTCCACATTGTATTTTTTCATTTCTAATTGTTTCTAATTCTTCACAGAAGCACTTTTAATTCAGCTAGCCAGTATAATATAGTATACATAATATTTTGCAAGAGGCAGCTTCTGCAACTGCCTTCATACCCTTAGGCTTTGTGACTTGACGTCATAATACTCTTGATTTATTAGAAGATAAACCTTTCTCAATGTTTTTTCCTTTTAAATAGTGAACTGTAAATAACCTACCCAATATGAAAAATGCTAAATAGCTCCTTTGAAATTCTAATGGAGATTGTCTACAGTTATATCACCCACTGCAGAATCCTTGCTGCTGATGCTTTACCTGCATATGTGGAATGTACAGGAATGTAACCTGCACATGTACACATATCTCTGAGTTGGTCTGCTGAGACACAGAAATTTGGGTTGGGTGCAGCCAGCACGTTCCAAAACATAAAGAGAGATTATTTTGCTGTTTTGGGGGCTTATAGATTTTTACTTGAATATTCAAGGTAAATATACATATAATATACATATAATTCAACCAACAGTGTCTTTGTCTTTTTCCTTATTGACAAATCTTGAATTATTTCAGTTCTGTGGTTTTGCTGGTCCAAGCTTCCCAACTGTCAAATCATCACCGAGGTAACCTTGCTGCAAAGTTTAGCTCCAGTCAGTCTTCATTTTCTATCAGCCACAGCATTTTCTGCCTCTGCTTACACGTTGGTATGTAAATGTCTTGGCACACCTTGATGTCAGCAGCCAAGCCCAGATGGAGAGAGGGCTGACTGGGCCTTGCACCTTGATCCCTGTGTTTAGACCTCTAGCTCTGACCATATTAACTCCTAGACAACCACGCCTTCCTAATTACTCCACTGTTTTCCCTTCCTTACAGGCACCATCTCTAGCACGTTCTGCTACTGAGCAAGCTCAGCTCCATCGGCCTTTATTTATAAGTTATGATCAAAGCTTGTAGGGCTCAGAAGCTCTTTTCTCCCTGATAGCCTTAACCAAATCACTTTTCCAGACCTACCATTCCCCAGAACCCTGCCAGGCTTTTCTATCACCAACCCACTATGTCCAGAATGCAGTTAAATACTTATCACTTAAAATTTTAAATGCTAATTGGTTAGTAACAAAAATTTCAATTGACTGGAGATTAAACTTTAACTGCTAAGTGACTGGCAGAGTTCTAGTCCATCATAATAATTAAAATTCACTCATATAACATTTTTAAATGTCCTAAGTATGAAAACAATTCTATAATCAAGTGTGTGAAGGTCTAGATATGAGGTGGTTGTTTCAAGTTTTTCCAGGATTGAACACGAAAACATGTGACTGAATTAGCAATTGCTAATTTGGGATTAAGTAAAATCTCAATGTTCATCTCAGAAATGTCTAAATTATTAAAAATCATATCCCCCATTCATTTATTTCACCTGCTTCTATTCTCAGGTAAATTGATCCCTCTCAAAAGTGTATTTCTCAAAAGACACTCAGTTTGCTCCTAACCTGGTGTTCAGGATGGAGGCTTGTGTTCTCACTTTGATAGGTTTACTATTGATTGCCAAAGCTACTGTGTAACCTGAGGAACTTTTCTCACCTTCTAAAACAGTATTCTGATCTAAATTTTCACAGATTCAAAGGAAATACTGCCAGAAATGAAGCAGCTAATTTCCTGTATATTCTGCTCTTTTACTGCAGGTGTTAATGGAGCTGACTAGAGATGTTTAATACAATGTTACTTGTGAGACACTGGATTGTACAGGATAAGAAAAAGGAAAAAAAAAGGCAAACTGAATTCCTAACATATCATTAACTAATCAACTAGAAATTGGATTGAACGGAATTCCTCTTTCAAGTTTTTAGAAATTGCAGAAGAAACATCATGAAAACATGCAAGACAAAGCACCAAGTCTATATTCCTTAGCATCTCTTAATTGTATTTAGTCCATGTTCAAAATCCCAACCCATTTCTTTAAGATCTCTTTCATGTCACGAGAGTTTTGCAGAGGGTTTGGACAGTGTTCCCCAAACATAGAACAAGCAGAGTTGCTTTTGCTTTTACCTTCAGGGCCACAATATGAGAAGCTTCTGGCACTCTGATGTTCTGTCACTTTTTAATGCAAACTCTGGAAGTTCACGGACACAATGCTGCACAATCTGAGGAAGATAAATCACAGTTACTTCAAGCCAGCTGACAGCAGTTTAAGCAGCTGCAATCATCAACCACCAAGGGAGTTTCTTCTTTTATCTTACTAAATGCAAAAGTATACCAGGAACTGGTAATATCACTGGACTATCAGGAGTCCTGCTTTTACATAAATATCAGCAAGCGGTAAGTAAATTCTGTTGACGAAATGTAATAAAACAAAGACGGTTTCAAATATGACCATTCCCTGATGCATTCTGCAGCCCCGTCTTACTCACTTATTGCATGCTGCTGAGATTATAAGGTTTGCTTTTATCTGTCAGAAATCAATATTTCAAACATCGGATAAAAGAGGAAATTGAACTGGGAATAGGCTGAAGTGCTGTAAAAACTACAAAGCACAATTATCAAAAAGCACTTAAAGTACTTAATAGGACACACATATAAAAATGCTCAAATTAATGTCAGGGAACTATAATGAGAACTTTTTCTATGCTTTTTGATCCAAATGCAATGTAATTCGAGTGCAGCCTGGTCAGTCAATACAGTTTTCAATTTATATGAAACCCTAAGGATTTCTAGCAATCCATTTGCTAGAACTGAACCATTACATATGATTGGTTAATATTTCAATTTATTGAAAATACATTATTTTGTGTAAAGTGTTTAAGTTGTTGAGGTTTAATCATTACAAACAGTTATGATAAAAATAGATCTTTGGATAAACAAAGACCCCACAGTCAAGCTTTTAATAAATACTAGTATAACTAGAAAATTGGATTTTAAAAGGAATAGACATAAGGAAAAACTGCAGATATGGGGTGATGAGATAAGAAGGAAATGTTGTATAGAATAGATCTTTATCAGCACACATTAAGCTGAGAAGGAACCTCTTTGAAAAATGTTGGAAACCATAGTTATTTTATGCAAAAAAACCCACCCTCACTATTAACTTTAGTACATTCCCCTTAGATTTATACATTCATTTATCATCTTTAATGCTGTTGAGCTGGAGGTCTGTACAAAACTATGCTAGATCAGAAATCACTGTAAATGAGCGTGTACATATCTGTATGCACATAGCAGCATCCACGGAAAACACATCAAGTGACTACAGAAAATTTGATATGAAATATGAAGAGCTGCAACACACAGAGGGGTTATAGCTGTGATTTGAGCAACCAAGATGCACCTTCACTAAAAGGCTGTGTCAAACTCTACCACTCTCTCCTAACCTACGCCCCACATTTTTAATAAGGAACAAAAAGGAACTCTTGGAAATCTTTCTTTGTGAAAAGTTATTCTTAACATTTATACTTTACTTTTACACTTCAACCACAATATTTCTTTCATATGAAGGAACCTTAGCTTAATCACAATTAAAATGTGCTTCTTATTGGAACTACATCAAAATCCCCGAACTATGGAGCAGACTTTTATTTCCACCAGCAGATAAACTGTTTCATTAGCCAAAGACCTTCCCACCACCTTTCCTCATTATAGTTTTGAGTTTCATCCAGTACAACCTCTTGGTTAATACATGTACTTCCTCTGTCATCCAGGCTGAGTCTTCTGTTGCTTCTTCCATTTTCAAGATGCAAAATTGAATTTCAGTCCCTAGAATCCTAATTTGGGTCATAATTCACTGCTTTAAATTCATCCTCCCTATCCTTTACATTTTTTCTTATATCTTTTCTTTTCCTGCTTATCTCCTTATTCATCTGTCTCACTCCCACCCCTCAATATATCTACTTTCTGAATACTTGCTTTCCCTTTAATAATTGTAAGAAATTCCATGAGCTGCTAGGATTAAGTGGGGAAGTAAATGTAAAAAAAAAGTAATATTACACACAAACTGCTATTTGTATCTTGTGTTTAACATCAGTTTAAACACATAAACAAAGAACAAAGTATGCACAAGTCATGCAAAAATAATGTATATGCATACACAAAAAGTAAAGTGAACAGAAAGCCAGAAATGTATCCATGAGTATATGGTTTGAAATATAACATATGTTTGCTATCTCCCAATGTGTCATTTATATTTTCACAGTTACATATTATATAAGTCATGTAACTGCTGGTTACTCATGAAGCTGGATAAAGCCAAAACAAAATGGACCAAACTCTGTAATCCAAACCCTGATATGAAATACAGAAGTTTTGTTTGAATAATAGAAATAAACATTGAGAGTTGGGACAAGTGTATCTGTATCATTTCAGACAGCTGTTGTTTAACCTGCTCCTGCAGATTTCCAAAGACAGAGACTTCTAAATTTCCCAGGCTATATATTTCAGTGCTTTATTATCTTACCATTATAAAAGTTGGGTTGTTTTGTGGGTTTTCTTAAGTCCAATCTAAATCTTTGCTACTATAATTGTAGTCCTACTTCTTGGCCTGTTTTATGTGATGAAGAAGAGGTTATAGTATTCCTTTTTGCAACAAATTTGACTATGTAAACACAGCCATCACACAGCTTCTTTCCAGCACACAGGTTCTGTGAATGGTACAATCAGGCTCTGGTCTAGAAAGTTAATGACTTATGCAATTCTCCAAGTCAAGTAGCACAATAAACAGCCAAAATCTGTCTTCTAATAATTCTGGTCTTGCGTATGCTAAGCAATATGTAATGATTTGAGGGAACTGGGAAAGAAATCCCCTAAAAACAGAGTTTTCACATGATAAAACAATGTTGACAAGACTAAAAATAAACAGATTGCTTCAGCTGGATTCTGTATTCACTTGAATGGTGTCTTGAGTTTTTGGATTTCCTCAACCAAGAGTGGTTTCCTAAATCAACAGAATCATCACAGAAAATACAACCTTTTCCAAATAGTACATATTTCCAAATAACAAAGTAATAAAAATATTTTGGTTTAAAAGACAGTCTGAGTAGAAAACATACTATGATGTGGTAAGGCAATTGTAGTTATGGCACTCATAATTGCATAATGCACTTCACAGAAGCTTCTTCTATTGCACCTTATTGTATTTTTTCCTTCAATTATTAAATTCAGAGGCTTAACTTGGAAAGAAAATGCACTTGTCTTTACATGCACTTGAATTGTTACTGCCATTTAGAACTAATCAATGTTTTCTTTAGTACCATAATAGCTTATTTGCAAAGCACCTCTTTAAGAAAATTTACATGGTATTCTGGAAGTAAACATGTTTCACATTCTAAGAAAAACTCTCAATAAAGAGAAAGAGGGCTTCGTTCTCATCTCAAAGTTCAGTGCAACTAAAGTGACTTCAAGAGCTTAAAAAATTGTGCACAAAGGGAGTTGCTACCAGATTATACCCCTCTGTTCATAAATAATACAAGGAAAAACCGTGCATTGTACACAATCCTTATATCCCTAGAGAAGTCCAGGAAATTAATTTTCAAGAGCTCAGCATATAAATATATGCTTTCATTGATGCTAAGAGGAAAACAAACATTTTAAATCTTATTATTAACCTATGTTTAAATACACATTCCTGAAAAACTTTATATCACTCCTGACTTGGATGTTCAACTACATAAAACTCATAGGACACCAAGGTCTCACTGAGTGGTGGAAAGCCCAAGTAACTCCAATAAAGTCAGTATATGCACTCTGAGTGCTGCTTGACACAAACAGGAATGTTCACACCACTTTCCCCTAGGAATATAAGGGAGGTTTTTAAATTAGTCTCTGTAGACTCCTTCAGAAGGAGGTCAGAGAAACAAAATTGAGTAATATGAGTACACCTAATGTCTCAGTATCTGCAGTTACTTAACAGAGAAAAGTTTTAATGAAGGATAAACAAAGTTTGCACAAAACTCACAGGCAGGATTTATGATTTCTAATGAAACATGTAAACCTCTACTGCTTTAATAAGTAGATCAACTGCAGTTCAAGCTATGCCTGTTCTTAAACACATGCAAACCCATTGATTCTAGTAGGGTAGCAAGCCTATCACTGGGATGAAAGTTATAAAAACCAAGCTAATAGGGAATATCATAACTGAACATTTTTAAATAGAAATTATATTAAAATGCTTATGCTCAGAACTGAGAACTTGAAACACTTTGCCCCCTGTACCTTGTTTGGCTTTACTCTGATACCTGTCTGTTGTAGCTCTGCAGAATATTTGGTTCATTTGGGTGACACAGCCTTTTGCAGAATAACAGTTCTGTCTCAGTGACACCTTCTGCTTATGCTTCCAGAGTCTCTACCCCTGCTTTGAGCTACACATTGTTCTCAGTTGAATGTTACTAAAAATAGTAGTGGCAGCAGGTGATTTGCTTTCCAATTTTAGTGATGCAGAAGATGCAGTGAGGGGTTGCTCTTCAAAGCTTTGTAGCTTTGGAAATACATCTTAAAATTACACAAGAAGCTGAGTACCTTAACTAGCAGAGCTGCAGCATAAACTGGGTAACTGCATGTATGGCTATAATTAGCAAAATGGATGAATTTTAAAGCAAAGATGCAGACTTTAAACAACAAGGACAAGTTATTCCCCTGACCAGACAGTTCACAGAGAGAATTTCTTACCTCTGAAAATGTGGGGTTCAAAAATACATGTATTTGAAGATGAGCCTAGAAAGAAGAAACAGACATTAAAAATTTGCAAAGTTGCAATTAATAAAATAAGCCGAGTTGAGGAACACAGAGGACCAAGCTTTGTCAAAAGGAAGAAACCAGAATTATAATTGAAAGCACTGGATGCAGGGACTGCCACAAAGTAATGCAACAACCTATGCCAAAGCATTTGCCACCAATTTATTTGCTGCTGAAGACTGAACAGACTGAAGTCTTGATCCTTTGCTAAATTACATGTTTCAGAATTAATCCTGTAGCCTGCAGCAGGTAGTAGATGCTTTAAAGGGTGACTTAGAGCAGACAGTCACCTATTACTGCTCATTATTTAATAGGACTGCTTTAACTCTACTGCAGTTGCCTCCATCATTGGATACTTTCTCTTACAGGTTTGTATTTTCACAGATCTTTTCCTGGGTTTCAGACCTGCTTCCACAGTATTACATTGGCTGCAGTTGTCCCAGTGCATAACAAGCAGCAGCTGGGAGAAATTTCCTGTACAATTTGTCCTAGATGGGCTTTACCAAAAGCATGATTTTTTTTCTTGTCATCTAGTTATTGTGAGATCGCAGTTGACAAATTTATGTATATGTTTTCAATATCCTTCACTGTCAGTTGTGTGCAGCACAGAAGGAAAATACGCAGCTTATAACCAAAAAAGCTGTTAAATTATATAACTAATTAGTATGTGATGAATTAGATAATTCTTTTTGCAAAGTTAAAACCACGTAAAAGTTGCAATGTAGGGCAATAGAGACTAGCAGAAAGGACAGAGATGACAAATCTTCTTGTATTTGCTTATCTAGAATAGCCAAGAAATTACAACATCAAGTGATCCTACAAATCTGAGGCAAAGCCTCATGCAATTAAAATTCACTTAATTTTTGCTGAGCTTCATTTCTTCTTTAATAAGATGAGAAAGGTTTTCTTTTTCAGTGATTCTCTGTTTCTGTGAATGTGATTTTCATTGGTTCATCTCTGTGTTTTTAGAGAAATATGCACAGAACAGCAAGGGGAAAGCTTATCCATTTCAGCAAATTCAAGGAACTCCACTGAATTCAGTAGAGTTGTTTCAGATTTTATTTTTCACTCTAACTGGCAACACATTTTGGTTCATATTCTTCTACAGCATCAAAAACCTGAAAATCAGTAGCCACGTTATACATAGGACTATTTCCTGCAGAAGGTTTAAATTGCATTTTTCAGTATACTTGTATCCATGAGTTTGGAATCTATTACTTTTATCATCTGGAATGCACAGCCAATATTTTGCATTTTCAATCTGGAAAACAATTTAATAGGGGCCAGCAGGATAATTTTATATTTTATCAGTTTATTGTATCTAACTACTAATGATATGTAGCATCTATCACATATTGCATGTCCTCTGCCATTATAGAAATCAATTCATCCCCTGATTTCCTTTTATTAACCAAGAATATCTTTCCAGCTGGTCTTTAATTAAATATTTCGTTAAGGATCATTAAGGAATTATAAAAACTCTTCACAGTTCTCGCTGTTAATCATAAGAACTTCATTCACAAGGGACTATAAATCTGAAATTTGCCTTCCGGTTTTACTACAAACCTATTTTAGAATAGTATTGAAAAAATTACCAAAACTACCCAACAAAACCTCCTTCATTTTGAAAAGAGAATTTTCCAATTAAATTGACATAAAATATAAAATAACCAAGAATTTACTTAGAACGTTTAAATAAAGTGATTGAAAAATGAATATCAGGATTTTTCCATTCTTCTTCATCTGAGCTAAAATAAAGGCAGCTCAGAATCATAGATTATTCCCTCTCTTTAAACAAGGTGGTGAGACAGTGTTGGGTAGATGCACAGTAGTAATGGATTATGTAGATGTTTCTCTCCTGGGTCACTGTTATGAATCTGATCCAAGACAGCAATGACGAAATGTCAGTGTCATTTTATGGCTTTTAGCATGAAATCCTGACCCTACAAGGTCAATGGCAAAACATCAGTAGTGCCAGGATTTTCACCTTTTGAATCTCTAGGGTGCAAAAAGAATTAAAGTCTGACTCAGCATGCATTGACTTTAATGGGAGTTATACTAAGTTCAAGGTGCAGATTTTTAAAAGTCCTTAGATGCTGCTTTGCTCATGCTTTAATAATAGCTGGATCCTTCAGATGATTCAAACACTTAAAACCATAGCATTAAAACTATAAACTTTTATCCTCAAAGTTAAATGTTCTGATGACACACACTCTCTTGCTCCACTGTCTGGATTACTCTGCTTCACTGGGCTGAGCACCGGATAAGGGTTTCTTTCACCACATTTATTCACTTCTCATGCTTCTTTCTCTGAAAGCAAAATGCTTGTCCCAGATGACACAGGGTTCAAAACCTCTTGGATCACCTTGTTTGTGGCCCCCAAGAAATCTGGCATAGGTTGTGGCTTCTGCTCTGCATTCTGTCTAATCAACTTACAGTCAATTCCCACGGTGCTCACTGCTCCAAAATGTGAGGTGTCTGTAGTAGAGGAATAGTAAGACTTTGTGTCAAAATGACTAAATTAACAAAGCAGGAGAAGTCATTGAACATGCCTTCTGGAGGGATTAATTCAAACTAAATCCTTATCAATTCCCTGAAAACAGTCAGAAGTGGCTTGTTATTTTATTTAATTTTCTTTGATAGTGGTTGTTTTGTAGGAAGGACATAACAAGCCATTTTAAACCTACCTCCCAAGTCTTGCCATTTTGCCTGCTTGAACAGGTTTAAATCTGAAATGGAAATAAGAATAGAATCCAAATGAGCTGTCAAATTCTAAGTGTTTATTCCAAACAGAAACAAATTTCCAATTTTAAATTATTTGTTCATGCCCCCTCAAAATTCTAAGGTACACAAATACAAAAATTATGTCTTGATGTAACATATGCTTTCCAGACATATTTCACTTGTACAAATGCACAGTTCAGGCATGTGTTCCTAAAAGTATTTAGCTATGCTGAAAACCACTCAGGAATTAAACTGGATAAAATCATGCTGAAGAAGTTGTTGGAGGTTTAATTACCTTTTCTCTTTTTTCTCTTTAGTGGGAGTTCTGAATTCTGGAGGAGTAAAACTCCAGTCTCTACTGTATTGAAATGATATTTTTTTAGCACTCCAATCATTGTCTCTACTTGACTAAGACATTTCTGTGCTAAAGCAGGTGCATTTACTTTTCAAGTATTATTTTACTAATCAATTGAAAAATTACCTCCATGAATGACAGAAGTGCAGACCTTTGGAGTATTTCATTAAAAGGAGCAAACATTAATTACAAATCCAGCCCAACCTTTGCAGACATAAATTATGGGACGGATCTATTTTCTCCATGCTTAATTGCAAGCAGTGACTAGCTCTTTAAATTATTATCTCCAAGGCATGAATGAAATTAGAATGGATTTGATGATATTCTCAAGGCTTATTTGTATCTAAATAACTTGGCCATGCACTATCTGGAGATATAAGAAAAATTAGGTGAAACACCTTTGAGCCTTTAAACTGTGGCTGGTTTACCATGAACAAATTGGGAATTGCAAAATGGAATTAGAACCTTAAAGTCTTTGCAGACAAGGGAGGTCTAGTTACAGGTTTAGCAATAGGATAGTTAATACTGTCCAAGTATTTTTCTTCTAATCTAAATTCTAAAAATTTTAGGGTTTTGTAACTTTCTGAAGCTTTCACATTTCAGGCAGAATTTTCCAGGCAGTCTTTCCTGAAAAGTAATATTTCCATTCCAAGCAAAATATCTGTTTTTCTAGTGAAATAAAACACTCTTCCTACAGAATTAGGAAGGTTGAAAATTTTGATTTTTTTAATAGCCAGAGTGTTGACATGTTTGTGATAATATCAAAATCTGGCAGGGAAATAAATGAGTAAAGTGCCCTTAGTTGGTCCATTGAAAGCTGATTTTGAATTAGGCGTGTTTGTTGACACAAATTAGAATTTCAAAGACATTCAACAATGGCCAAATTTTCAAGTCATCTTTTCTCCTGATGATTACATCCTTTTACAGCATATTCTCTACTTGCTATTTTGACTTTTTTAAATACTGAGAATGAGCAAAATTTTTTCTTTGTTTCCATTAGCACAGTCCAAAAACTCAAATGAGCAGTTAGGCCATTTTTCAAACTACTTTTTATGAGTCATTTAAGTCAGAAACATAGAAAATAAATTTCCCAAATTTCAAAACGTGCTTTACTAAATCTCTTTCTCTACTGACCTCTACTTTACCTGTATCAGTTTTATAACTCCATCTGTTTTCTAAGGGAGAAATATTGAATAGTTACTATTGATGACTGAATTACTTAAATTATTATCATATAGTAAAATGCCCTTTCAATTTCTACATAAACTTTTGTTCAAAGATGATAAAGAGAAGGAGCAGAACGAAATTAAAAATTGAACATACATAAAGCTTAAATGAAAACAAAACTATTTGAAAAATCTCAGCATGAGTCAAAATTGACCTTGAAGTTTCTTAGTACCTAAGATATGGAGAACCTCTAGTCCTTCTCTGCTTAAAATAATTTAAAAATTCATTCCCACAGGAAATAAATAGCACTGTATATATGCAGAGAACAGAAGGTGCAGTTTACTATCATAACAAGTGACAGACAGAGAATGCAATGGTTTTTTTTAATACAGTAATTAAGACAGAAATGAATATTTTTGTAAAATGTGTTTAAAGATCTAGATTTTGCATTGGAAACAGAAAGCCTTCTCCTATAAGAACCACACAGAGTGTGAATAAATGAGTCCCACAAGGCTCCATGGGGACTGCCAGACCCATGTTTTTACCACCCTTCTACCCAAGAAGTTAATAATTTGACATGGCATACTTTAAAAAGCAAATAAATAAAATAGATAATGGCTTGCTTAGAGTTCAATTTACTTGTGTCATGATACAGTAAATGCCAAGCTGAGTTCTCACAGTATTAATCATTAACCTGGGAGAGGGCATTAGCTTAAAACACATTCCTTCAACTGTTCATGTTTCATGAATACACTGGTAAATATTTTAACAGAAATTTCAAATATGCTGAAGACATAAACAAGTTCAAGTCCCCCCAGAAGCCAAACTCCTTTCACCTTTTAACTTTTGAACAGAAAGTTACCATCCATCTGTTGCCAGAACAGCTTCTGAAAGCAGAAAAACAGAAGCTCTGCAGAGTTGGATTGTTCGAGGTACAGAGGAAGCCCATGCAAGATACCATGCAAAGAACAGGGCAGGCTACCTACAAGAGGAAAATTCTTCTGATATGCTACTGATATTTTTCGGAATTTTCTAAAGTGACAGACTCCTCATGCCCATAGCAAAATGTTTCTGATACTGAGTTGAAGACTCTGTAACAGCATTAGAAGGTGTCTGGGAAAAAAATATATTCTGCTGAAACATTAGAAACTGGTTCAAAAAATTTGAAAATACTTGGGTCCAGCACAGAGAATACTTCATGGGCTTTCATAGCTTGCTTAGGAGGGGGAAGGAAGAGTGAGAAAACCTATTTGCTTGGATTTTGGAAGTATTTATGTTCCCTTTCTTCTCCACAGTATTTCACCTTAATTTAAAAGTGAGGAGTTAAAGATTGATCTGGAGCTTGGGAAAAGCATTCAAGCAGAGGACCACTGGGGACAGAGTGAACCCTTTAACCATATTGCTTGAGAAAGGCAGTGCTTGGCAATATATTTCTGGGAATGATAATATCATAGGTAACCTATTTGCTCTGGAATCTAAACCAGAGCATCACATTTAAACCACCTGCATCTAAAATGAAGGTAAATATATTAAGAGGATCTCTCCACTTACACAGGAGTGGAATGTATGATTTTAAGAGATCTGGGCAAATTCCTCAGACTTAATAATATACCAGTCTATTCATGGAACATCGTGTCCTTTATATTTCTTTAGAAAGAAAAACATCACTAACAATTATTGGCTTTAACACCTTGCAGCTTATATATACTTTCTCACATAAGGAAGAAACACCTTAAGCACAGTGTGAATCTAACATGAATATAATTTATAAAATGTAGAAATGTTGAAGCAGAAAAAATAGGAAATTAGTTAAATGGGAGTTTTAAAAATGAAGATACTTTCTTCATCAAGGGTTATGGAAAACATATGACTGTGATAGAGTACATACCTTTAATCAACAGCTACTTTTTTTCCCTCAGAATACAGAATTGCAGACAGAACTTGGCTTCAAGTTGCAAAAATTATGAATGGAAATACTGAGAAATCATGATTTTTATCTAAATATTAAACACTATTAAACAGACCTAAAAATGCCTGTTTTATGGTCAAAACATAGGCAATTGCCTAGTCAGACATTTATATGCACCAAAACAACATGCATTAATTATAGTTAAAAAGAGTGTGAGCAAAGACTGCTCTGAGTCAGATCCCAAGTCACAGCACTTGCAGCACAGCTGCTCTGGCCCACGGGTGACACAGCCTTTCTGTTGTGGGGTACAGCATCTCCCAGGGGGGCTGTGCCACACTGAGGGGTGCCAGGCACAGAGACCCCGTGTGGGAGGACAACTCAGGCACCAATAAGCGGTTCAAGTGCAGCTCCTGCATCAGAACTCCAACATGAGTCCAACTGACTGCAGGACCCAGGAACATTTTTTCCAGACTGGTGCAAACACAGACTGCACCCCAAGTTCACAGATGGACAAGATCCCAGGGCACATCAGTGCACCTGCAGCTTGGTTTCAGTGCACACAAGCAAGTTCACAAGCCTGGACACAGAGTACTGTCTCCTGTGACCACCAACAGGACTGAGGTGAGGAGTGATCTGCTGGTAACTCCACCTTTTGTCTGCAGGAAAGACAAACTCGTATGGACCACCAAGGCCAGCACAAACCCCAGTGTCACCCATGCTGCATGGGAACAGAGAGCTGCCCAGAGCCTCCATGTGCTCCCTAGGGAGGGGCACGAGGCCCCACTGTGAGCTGGGCTGGGGTTTCAGCACTGGACTCACAGGAAGGCTTCTCACCCCCATCACTGCCTGTCTACACAGAGTTACAGACACACAAAGCTGACCAGGGTGTGAATGTGTATCATACTGGGGACCATAAAACACAGTGGTACAATGGCAAGTTATGGCATAGCTCTCACTCTGCACTTTTCTCCTCTTTCTCCTTCTCAGTCCAGCAAATTACAAAATAACAAGTAAGAGCAGCATCAATACCAGCTCCATCCAAATGAAAGTGGATGGAACAGGGAAAAGCATCATCTGTTCAGGGATTCTGATTGACTCCTTGCTGTGCCACCAGTTCACCTTGTCATATTCTAACCTGGTTTGTTCTTGAGAATAAATATTCTTGAAATCTGACATGGGGGAACAAATTATTTTTATTATATCCAACAGTATTAACTATTTAAATACATCACCTGTAAACTGTGAACTACCTTGTGGCACATTGTGTAATCACTGTGGATTGAAGTCTTGAAGGATAAAGACCCAGAACTGTTCAACTAATAGTTCTTTCTCTGTCCTTCTCTGACAGAGGAATATGAATAACAATTTATTTTGGCCAAAACAAGCAATTCCAGGTGAATTTATGTCCATAATGGGAGATTTGCCATGACAAACAAGAAGGGGATATAGCTACATGATTTGGTACATTCTAGTCAAAAGTGGAATACCTTAAATCAAAAGTTTCAGTAGGCTTAAATGTTCCTGCTAACCCCTCTATTAAATCTTCATAACAGTGTGACAAGCTATAATTCGTTATCTTCTAGTTTATTAAAAAGAGAGTAACCACTAGGAAAAATAATATTGGGAAATAAAATTTACCTTGGATTAGTTTCATGTAAACATAAAAAACCAGCTTCTCAGAACCCACATGAAAAACATAATGTAGTTAATATTAAATACCATGATTATGCAACCTATTACTTTTACAGTTTGTGCTCCTGTGTCCTTGATTTCATCCCTGTTTTGCTTATGATTAATGAATTACTCACCTTCAGTACTCTCTCATTTATTTCATACCTCATTATGAATTTGGAAAGGTCAATTTGTTATTTGAAAACAGCAAAACATGCATGGAAGTTAAACAGTGTTCAAAAATGCAAAGGACATTTTTATAAATAAATTGCTATCTTATATCACTTTTTAAGTTTGCATTTTTAACTGCTTTTGATATAATTTTGAAGAGTCTACATAAATTTTTCCCATAGAATACCAGACAGAATTTCTCCATGTGTTTTATAGGAACATCAGGAGTGTCAGTGCACATGCACAAACACACGAATCCTAGAATGACACCTTCTGTACTTCACTGTCTATTTTGGTTTGTCAAGATCTTATGCCATAATTTTCCATGGCTTCTCGTTTGTTTTGCCTGGAATTATTTAACCAGGGTTTGATACTGTATAATTTATGTTATGTGATTATACTGCTAGCATTCAGGTAGGGACAAAATCAAGGCAAGAAAAATTGAGGGAAGTTCTGTGCATATTAAGTTCACAATCGCTGAAGTAAACCCCACTAAATTATTTATACTGAAAACAAAGCTTCATACCAACAGTTCACAGTATTACTTTTTTTTTGTTATTGCCATATCCTTTTTCAGTTTTGATAATTATTTTTGTCTATGGAATTTGGTAGTTGCAGAAATTGGAATTTGGTAGAGCAGAAAAAAAAATTGGCTTACATGACATCAGTGCTAAATCCCATTCTGTGGAGCACTCAAAGCCACAAACCAAAGAGACCATCTTTTGTCTCAGCATTCTGGAGGCAAATTCCGAAATCGTTTGGGCATCACTGTCAGAAAATGACAGTTACCAACACACCTGTGATACACTGATAGCTGGGAGAGCAGATTATGGTATCTAGAGAAGCTTAGGGTAACTCCATTTAACAGTCACTATCATAGCTGGGAAGTCGCCCTGGAGAACCTGGTATTGGCACAGAAATCTTTTGGACAGAGGGCACTTAATGCCACTCACAGCACTCACCTCTACAGCTATGCAAAGCCAGAGCCTGAGCTGCCTGCAGAGCAATGGCCTGTGAGCCTGTTTATGGACTGGGCTACACTCCAGGCTGCACACACATGCCCAGGCCACCTTTAAACTGGACACTTAGGTGACTTCTGGCACTGCAGCTGGAGCTGCACATACTTCAGTGTGGGCTAATGCAGTCCCTCCAGAAGATTGTGGAGTCTTGTCTTTTCTCATCACTTTGGCAATCTGGTCCACACAAACAAGAGGAGCTTAAAGTCCTACAACAGAGACTTTACTGTTTACAGGCATTGCCTCTGAAGCCCCAGGGACAGCTGCACCCAGCTCCTTCTGCAGAAGATAATCTGTGTTATGCTTTACTTTTTCAGTTTCTGGCTCACAATGTGTAAGCAGCAGCACCTGCATCTACTATTTTTGCCCTGCTTTATTTGCAGCTGAATTATGGCTGTGAGGTTTGTTCAGGTGAGGTTTATTCAGCCTGGATGCTGAGGCTACATTTGACTGAGAGTAGACCAGAATCCATGGACACTATGAACAGACATGTGAAAGTCAAGCCCAACCAATTGTACACTTCTTCACTCTGTGCAACATGTATAGCTACTTACAGTGTCAAGTTCAGTAGCTTAAATATTGTGGCATCATTAAAATAATATCACTGAGCATGGTTATTAACTGCAGGCTGACCTTCAGCTTTGGCTTTGTTAACATTGTAGATTTATGTTTTCCCCCCAACTCCTTCAAAACTCTTTGTACAGTGGATTATTAAACTATAACTAAACATAACTAAACAGGTTCATATATGCTTGGAACAGTTCCAAATCTATGATCTTTTCTTTGAATTTTATAAGCATGTTCATTAGAGGCCTTTACTCTTCCTTCAATTCCAGTGAAAATTCTACAAGAATAATTGTTTTAAATCACATCCCACCTGTGATACAGTTTAAGATCGGCGAACAGGTTGTCCTTCAAATTAATAAAATCAAATACCCATCCCAATACTCTACCCTTATTTCTGCCAAGATCTTATTAGTTTTCACTCTGAATAAAGAAGATAACATCTTTACATATGGCAAGTGTAAGAGGTAATAATAAATGGTAAATTTGGCATGAGTTATGAAGCATGTGCAAAAAGAAAAAGAAAAAAAATGGAAACTCCCCCCCCCAAAACTTCCTGAAACAATAATAAAAATGGAGTTTGTGACTATGTACAAACCAGAGAAAACTACACAAAGCAGGTAGAATATATTATTACAATGTCTGAGTATTATCTACAGTATAGAATGATCAAAACAAAAACATATATGCTGTAGAAGAACTGAAGTTATGTACTGATGGATTCACCTCTAAGGATTTAATCTCTAGTATGTGGCTTCCCATATAAGCAATGAAAGCATTTAGTCTCCTTGCCTTACTAGAATGAGAGTCTACTTCTCAAGGCAAATGCTTAGAGATAACTGAAATCAGTCTGAAACTTAGCAGGTGTTACTTCTGTTACTTGAAGTGCAACTATTTCAAAACATCATTTATTCTTTTTTATTCTAAAAAGTCCAAGACATATCTTCAGTAACTATCCAGTCTTCATTTTGACTCAAAATGACCCATTACTCCATTATGCAGACATTTCATTTACATTGCAGACCACTATTTATTGACACTTACCAGGGTATCAGGGCAGCCCAAGCAGAACATTCATGATACAGACTCTGAGAACACAACAGTGAAAATATCATGAACATCATAACTGCAAGAAATCATAGAAGGCCAGATTCTGCCCTAAAGCTCTATGAGGCAAATTCACCAGCAGTGTGACTTCACATCCAAGCTTAAAATCTGAAGGTGAAAATGACACCTTTGGCACTCTCAGCTAACAGACACCTGCAAACTGTGGGGGTTTAACCTCCTGTTCAGATGATTGCCTTCGCTTTCACTGCTTCCTGAAGACTGACTTACAACAAGTGAGGATGCAGAGTGAAAAAGGGAGGTCTTGGGGGAAGGCAAAGTACTTGCATGTTTAGCACATTTTATACACAGGTCTGGAATATAGGATGTGGATGTTGCAAGAGGTAATGAGGTGACTGGCAGCAAAGAACTCTGAGCTGGAGCAAATGGGAAGGTAAAACAGAATCGAAATAGTGAACCATCTGCTTTCTAATGAAAACAGCTCTACTTGTCAGCAACATCCAGAAAAAATGATTTCTTAGTTGCAGTGTATAACCAAGAGAAGTAGCTTTTTTGCTATATGAGGTAATACACTCAAATGATGTATGACTTAGAAAATAGTGTGGGTTAATGATCTTCAGCTGGATCAGGGAGTAAAACAAAGTAATTTCATAATACAGAACATGATGGATTAAATCATGTTAATACTGGGTATATACATTAAAGAAAATGATCTTTCTGGCATACTAAATGGCAAAATAAAAAGCACTTTTAGTAAGCTATATGATTAATTAGTCTGCCCTTTTATTTATGTACCATGATAAAGTAAAATGTACTTTTCTGGTTACCTCCCAGGCAATTATTCTAAAAGTTATATTGAATACACCAGCTTCATTGTATTGCACCAGTCCATCAGGAGCTGCAAGTAGGTCCCTGTCTTTGTTTTAAGTCAGTGGTTTTCTCTATTCTCTCCCTTTCCTGTCCTCCTTTCTAGAGGTTATTGGGGTTTTGTGTTGTATGTTTTTAACTCACAGAAACAGGAGATTGAACACGATATGTTGATATATTAAAATATGTAAACATTGATTTGTCTTAGTACTGTTAATTAGAGAGAATGCAAAAAATTGCAGTGAGTGAAAAGTTATAGCTCACATGTAATTCAGGCAAATATTTAAATATGAGAATGTAAATGCTCCAGAGTTCATTCAGATTCTGAGCTGTTTCATTTCCTGCCTTCACAATTTAGCTGTGTATCTTGCAAATTTCCACCAAAGGTTCAATCACATCCAAAATCTTTTAGAAAGTTGGAAATGCATTTTCAAAGGAGATTTCAAATTAAAGTAAAAGTCTCAAATTTCAGAAAAAACCTGTTACCTACAGAGGTAGAAATATTATTTTTGAGAACTGTTTGTCTTCCAATCTCATTATACACACTTGTCAGAAATTATGCCAATGATGTAATATGCAGAAGTTTCCTCTAGAACCAAATTGACATGGAAGGAAGAAAAAGTATTATTAGCACTGAGTTGACTTCTTTCTTAAAATCTTATAAGCCTGTAGAAACTGCTAAAATGCAGGAGTTAATGAAAAGACCATTTCAATTATATTTTTTTTTAAAAAGTATTTAGCAATGTAGGTGTAGGTTTTGTATTTTCCTAGGGATTCACTTAGTTCTTCTTCAGACTCAAATGCGTTAGATGGATGTACTAAACAGCACAGAAAATCTGAAAGACCAGACTTGGACACTTTTCTAATGTTAAATTCAGAATTCAGGTGGGAAGTGCTTTTGACACAGTAAAACATGTTTTCGTAAGGGGGCCACGACTTACATGGACTTGTTCTGTTCTGCTGTTCCACACACTTGCACAGAAAAGTGAATCCTGATTCCTAAAGCCCTAGGCTAAAGGAGATGACTTTTAAAAAAGAACCAGTTAAGAACTACCCCTTTTTTTTTTTTTTGGTACACTAGTGCCAGGCATTTGTCTACTACAACAAGTGTTTGGAATCTCTGCATGAAATCCTCACAATGTTCTAATTCTGGATTATCTCACACAGAGTCCACCTGCGGATGCAGAGTCAGTATTTGCTGACTAATCTTTTGTTTGCAACATCACTAATGCTCCTTTTGACTCTGGGGTTTTTGCTTTCTCCACTGCAATGGGAAATCACAGTCAACATAAATCCACATATTTTCAATATTTATTCCACCTGTGCATTTTGCATTTGTGTGCCAGCAAAATAACTGCTCTGTCATCAGGCACTCTGGTATTTCAGTGACTGTGAGTGCAGAGAAGGTGTTCTTTCCTCCTCCCATGCTGTCCTGTGTTACATTCTCATCACCTTTCCAGGTGTACTGTGCAGTTTCCAGGCCTCTCAGATTTCTGTTCCCTGTAGAAAAAAGCATATGAATTTTCCTCTTGTCAAAAGCACCTTATATAATCCTTTTCTATGATCAACACTCCCAAAAATTATCCTTTTCCAAATGTTCTTCCTTATTCTAAGGAGGATCATAAAGGCATTAACCAGGAAGACTTTTGCATGCTACTCAGCAGTATCACATCTGTACTACTTTTTTTAAGGGAGCAAATTTGATAAATAGTTGCTTTATTTCACCAATTTATTCTTATATAGCCTGTAGCTGTTAATGATTGTTTATGTATTTATAAGCAGCTTTTCAGCCTAGAAATACTGGATTCTGCCTAGAAACTCCAAATAGATACTTAAGTTCATAAATAGAAAAAAACCTGGACACCTATTTACAACTGGTAAATAAGCTTTAAAGCAGATTTTTTTAAGGCATGTGAATTATTAGTTCTCAATTAGACTGTTGTGAGAATATAGAAAATGGGTGACATGTATCACAGAGAATGTGTATAAGCACAGCTTCTTCAAAGTGTTGACCTAAAATAACATTAAATTGTTGCTACACTTTAAAGTTTGTAGGATATAACACTGTATAGAAGTGTGACTTTGAAATTAGTGTTTGCAAGTGTCTGTGATGTAGGTGAGGGGTTTTAGCAAGCAGCTAGTTTTAAACCTAAAATTACATTAATTTATTTGCTGCAATAAAATTATGTAGATTAGTTATTGTTCAAACTGTTTTGGTACACGAAAGAACGGCTTTTATATTACTAAAAAACCCCAAAAACCCTAGAAAAATGAGCAAAGGTTAGTGCTCCTGTACTCCACTACTGTTAGCAAGACTCAACCAGAAATGCAAGATATGTGTAAAGAGTAATTTTGTCTCATTAAATGACAACACTAGTGGTTCCTCTTCATCTCCTTAATTCATTTCTTATAGTTTTTCTTGTCACATCCACTTGTTTTATGGCTTACTAACTTGCAAGTTATGGTCGTAATTTATGGTCAAAATTGAGTGGTAGCAAATCACAGAATATTTTCATTGATTACCCTAAATTGTCTAATCTCCTGTATGTTTTTAGGACTTGATTGGGTGGTATTTACTGATTGCCTTCATCTAATTTAAAAATCAATCAATAGCAACAATGAGAGGTGGTGGATAAATCGAGTCTAATGCAGCATAACTGCAGCAAATATCCATCAAAGGCTCATTCTCAATCAAATTTGTGGGAAGTTTTAATACATAAACCAAAATGTCTAAAAGCCTTACTTTCAGAGCACATCATTTTAAAATTGTGCTCTGCATCTTATTGCTCTTATGCTGTCTATTTAGGGCAGTTTTCCACTGCTAAAATGAACATATTTCACTACAATAAAACTGTAGCAAACAAGAAAAAAAAATATCATCAGCTTTGGTTTAAAGGCACTTTGTTCCATCTTCCTCAATATCATCTGTATATAATAATGGAAATTAACATAACATCAGCTTTTCATATAAACTGTGCACATTTTCTCCGAGATAAACATTCTAATAAGTGTCTTGATGGGAAATGTTTTTTTTACATTGAGAAATCAATTCATTAATGTCATTCCTTACATTATTCTTTTTTAAAAGCATCTTTAGTTCCCCAAGTTTTGGATGGCAAATGTGAAAGAAGCTGTCTGGAAGACAGTATTCTAATTTCTTGACACTATCAGGGCAAAGACACCTCATGCAGCAAAAAAGGACAGAGAGTAAATGCAAACCTTCTTTTGTTTTCCAAGGGATGCCAGTACAAACATAAAATGCTTTCTTTCTAATTTGTCACAAGCAAAATTTGTTCCTTTTTTAAGTAGGCATGGACCTCCAGTTTACATTAACTCAAGGTAAGTTTTCTACAGGCATACAAAGGTAAACAGTCAAATACATTGAGGTCAGAAGGATGCCTTCATTTACAGCTGGATGAGGAGCTAGTTCAGTAGCCTGGAAAAACAGGTTAAAACTGGCCTCTGCTCGTGAAAGAATCTTACCCATACTCAGAAACAGGTACTTAATGTCAGAATTTGCTCAGTAAATATTCTGTCTAGATAGCTAAGGAGATTCAGTTTTTATTTCTTGACAACATCGGACATATGATGTTAGACTTGTTAGGCAACAGGAGCTTCTGTTTTGTGACTCCAGCTGTAATACAAAACCAATGAAGGAGAGAGACTTGGAGGTCTGGGGATTTTCTGCAATTTTGCAGTTATTTGATTTTGAGTCAAGGGTGCTTATTAATAGAACAACATTTTTTTTTACTGTATTTAAATTCAAGCATATAAGACAATAAGTATATCCAGAGAACAAACTGTGAAGATAGGACATAAGAACTAAAAGACATCTATTAAGCAGAACTTTGAAAGAGAAAGCACATATCCTTTTCCTAGATATTAAAAAAGATAAGGGTTGTCGATTAACCAGAACCAAAATGCTGAAGTTGTACACATCAAACCCTGGGAATTCTTTGCTCTGTGTTAACTTTACAGCTGACCACTCTCTGAGACAAGTATCACCACCTGTGATTCTTAATTTTTGCACAATCCAGATGAAAAGACAGAGAGAACCTGTGTCATCAGGATATCACAATCATATTTTCTTTCCAGTGTTGAACATGTCCCATATTTGTAAGGATTGTTCTTACTAATGGTATTTTCATTCCCTTCTACAATTTTGATTTTGGCTGAGATTAGGAAAATAGAACAGTACTGAGATATTAAAGCAGGGACTCTGAAGTTTGCTACGCTTTCTAACCAAAAGAAGGAAGGGTAAGGCACTTATAAAGTGCTGTTCTTTCTTCAGAAAATAATGTCCAAAACCTTTGAACAGTTCTGAATTCACTCAGATTAAAAAAATCCATTTTTGGTCTGTATCTAAAGAAAGTAAAAGTTACATGGCAACAATCCACCACCACTACAAACCTAACTGCAGATATGTACCAGATTGGGCAAACAGCACAATGCTGGAAAATAATAATTCTGTTCTAATCAATTGTAAAATATCCTTTGTTGCTAAACACTTGTGAAAAATCTCCGGCCAGCCCTAGCAACAGATCACAGCACACATTACAAATATAAAAGACAACCACCAAAGAGAACCCTACCAGCAGCCCACGCTTTATTAAAATTCTGACATTCTGAGATATCTTCTTGCCAAGGGCCCTCTTACAATGACATCTGTACACTTGTCATTACACTGCAGTTCACATTACTTACATAAACATGCCACAGGGAAACCATGACTGATATAATTTTTATAAGATTGAAAGGTAGCCATTGTGATCATTAAAACAAACCTGAGAGAGCCTTCCTGATGATGGAACAGATTCAGTTACTTCTCCCTTCTTTGTGGGTCATTAGTTAAAAAGGGGAAGGTGGGGGAGGAGGGAGGGAAGGCCATATACTGCAGGTGTTTTATCCTTTGTGAGGAGACTGCACTGAGACAAATGATTCTAGCTGGCATTTTGTACACACCGGAGATTGCTTATCGATCCAGATCAGAATATTCAGGCTGGCCCCGGGGAAAAGGCAGAGTATTTTCTGAGGGAGTTAATAACCTGGCAGCTGAGCTGTCTTGTCCAATTCACTGAACCTAGGGCTCTAATCAGGCCAGAGTTTTTATTTTGAGAAATCTTGCCATATGTGTCTGCTAGCTGCCTTCCACTCTATTGGACCAGTGACAGTGATTGAAATGACAGCCTATAGATAGGGCCTAATCAAATTGTTTATTATCAGCCTAAATCAATATGTATAGATTGTTGAAACATCACTGTCATGCCATGAAAAAGTCATACATGCTGCAGGTGTAATTCTAAAATGCATTTTTCCGTCCTAAATTACGCCTGAATTTAACAGAGTAAAAGAAATTAGACATGTATGAGACAGTGAAAAATATACAGGTTTACACACTTCAATAAAATAACATTAAGGATTAATGTTAAAATGCCATGTTGTGCATTGCTTAAATATGTTATCGTGCTCCCATACAGAAGAGAGGCAGTAGAGCTGTGGGAAAGGAAAAAGATGTTGAAAAAAAAAAGTTGTTTCACCTTTTGTATAGAAAGGAAAAAGTCTCACAGAGGTCTGTGTAAGCACATTCTGCAGCACAAATCAAATTCCAACACACCTAAAAAGCAAGTTTTGAGGCATCCAGACTAGAGAGATGAAACAAACAGTAATGTGAATGAATTCCTTTGGTACTACACAAATATTCCTTCTAAGAGACTACCAAAGAGCTTGGACCATGAAGTCTAATGATTTGGTAGGAGCTGATTTCATAAAGCCCTATTTCCTGAAGATGCTTGGATACTATTTTTGCACAGTATTTTTTCATTATATGGAAAGATTAAAAAGTATTTAATAATGTGTCATGAATTAGATTCAACAGGTTTAATTAGCATCTCAAGCAGAATTATTCAAACACTAAAAAATGAGAAGAAGAAGAGCTATTCCTGAGGGTACAGCACTGGATGGAAATCTCTCAGATTTGGGAGAGGACCAGTAATCTTTCTGGCCCAATGGAGCTCACCTGAGTGTGTGGATGTGAAATTCTTCTCTGGTGTAATTGACCTGTAATGGATAATCTCTGGAGCATTTATGGCCCAACAAGAGTCAACTATGTAGTTCATAACTTTTGAAGTAGGTCTATTGGCAGAATTTTGCACTACAGAATATATCCCATGGAATAATTTATTGCCTCAAAAAAACAAATTTCAAAACTACTTTAAAGTACTCTGGCAAGGCAACAGGCTGTAACCGTAGAGTAAAATATGTTTTTCCCTAAAGAATGCTGTAAAGTAACCTCTGGTTAATTAATCTTTGCCATGCAATACACTCTTGTTTGAATATCATTTATAGTGTGTAATTATTGGGTTGAGTCAAACACATAACAACTTTTAGCATTACAACATACGTGTCAATAAAAATAATATTATGTTGTAGGTTGTACTGATTTAGAGAGGTATTTTTTTTCCTTGGATAAATGTACTTTTACTGTGAGCATGGAAAGCTCTCCAAACAGCAATTATCTTTGGCTGAATGAATCTAGGAATTTTCCTATTAAATTCAAAATAAGAATTTTTTTCACTGCCATTTTAAGAAATAAAGGTACTTATTCAGCACAAAATGTTAGCATATAAGTCTCTCTAAGTACATGCTTAAGTCCCTCCTGAGTCAGGAAAGAGGTTAAGCAGATGCATATCCTTAAGTTCTAAATGACTTCTGTGGGACTTTCCCTTGTCTTAAATTTTGAATGTACTTGAAACATACTAATGGCTAAGCACAGACTATGAATACAGGTGGCTCAGTTTGGCCCTCAGCTGGCACAAAAACAAAATTTTACATTACTTTTAAAGTGTTTTGACTAAAATCCAGCAAAGTACTTAAGCCTACACACAGTGCTGATTTAACTGTCTCAGTTTATAGTTACACTGGTGCAATTTCCTAGCATGGACACAGTTCTGCTAGTATTTGTCTTGGCATAACTTAGCAAGACACTTTTACAGAACAGAATGCCACTGAAAGTCAAGAAGGCTGGGGCAAACCTGCAAGAGAGAAAACCAAACCTGAGTAAACTGAAAATGCAAAACTGAAAGGGCATAAGAAGCGAAAAAATTTGACTATTGAAGTGTTCATCTTCAAAATCTTCAAGAGATCATTGGTGGCATTTCTCAGAACAATGTGTCTATTTGTATGTGAATTCATTTCACAAGTAGTAGCTCCTTCCAGAAGGTGTGGATGAAATGCATGGATTATACCTCATATAATGTAAGACCCATTGAGCTGAATATGGTCTAAATGGTGGGTTGAAGTATAGAAACCTGTTTTAGGTTCTGTATGGCATGTAGTGAAATCCCTATTACAGTCTTCTGATTCTGCTGAGAATACATTATTTTTTTTATTGTTATTTTCCTTTTTGTTAAAACTTAATGCAGCCAAACGACTCAAGATAAAAGAAAGCACTTTTTTCCTTTCCAAAGGATCTTCAAGGAAGAGTTTGACCACGAAAAAGGCTGATAAAAATGAAGGAAGAATAATGACCTTTTTATGTATTATTTACAATGCACAATAGTAGTCAAAGTGACACCATTATTCAGCTTTCCAATACTTGTGAATTGGTTATGGATATCACATACCAATGGGAAATATACCTAATAACCTAGTTCTACTTTGGGAAAGGTCTGTTTCTAAGACCCTCCCGTAAAACTAATAAAATTTTTATTTATGCCCCACTTGGTGCTTCAGATGGTCCATTTCCCTAGATCCATTCATTTTCTTTTTTGGTTGTTTCTGTTATGGGCTGATTTGCTTTGGCTTTGCACTAAATAGGATGTAAAACTAAGTGCTCCTGATACAATTTCTATGGGTTTATTTGTTGCTTTTTGTCCACCTTGCTTTGTATAGACAGCAGATGTATTAAGTGAAGATGCACAGCATACTAAATTCTTATCTCATTCCAAGAACATAGTGCTTCCAAATTAAATTGTTCAAGATGCAAGAAATGGCACTATTAAAGTCACCAGTACAAACCTTAACCTGTCCCCTTCCTCGCAAACATTCCAACTGTTGCCATTTTTCATTAAATGCATCACTATCTATCAGCATATGGATGCACTAAATGACCAAACATTAACCCTAAATACTTGTTCTCTAACTCTATTTGAAACTACAAGAAAGAAAAATCTATTTAGTATTTTCAGTGATTTCTATTACACCTTAAGTAATTGCCATAATTTTGTCTACAATATAATACTGCCAAAATTAAGAATAGAAGTTTAGCCTCTAGCAATCCACTATCAGTTTTCATGGATGCCATAAAGAATTTAACAGCTTCTCTTTTTGTCACATGAACCATACAGGCAGTGACTCTAAGAATAAGGGGATTTCTCCACTACCAAGAAATTAAGTCCCATGTTGAACTATTCCTGTTTCTTTTCAGTTGCATTAGGATGTTGCTAACTAAATCCAGTAACATCACAGCAAAACCTTACTTGGGCTCAGGCTCAGGCTCAGAAACTTTGCAACCTGAATATCAAAACTAAAATAATTACTATTCAAATAAGAAGGGAAAATATAGTATGATATACCCCCATGCCCCACAAAACCTCTACACATAGTACTGTTTCACTTTGGATGCACAAATAGTTGATGCACTGTACAAAGGTAAACATGGTTTGCCTTCCAAACTGGGCTTCAAACCTCATTACATTTAATAGTTCCGTACCAAAATGCCAAGTACTTCAACAAAAATTCTGGCCAGATTTACATACTTAAAAAAAAAATACCGAAACAGAAAAACACAGAGAAGTGTAACATTAGAAAGTTCTAAATTCAAACTACACTTCAGCAGCATAAAGGGGGATTAATCAAGAACTGTGTTGGTGAACTTCTAGAAGAAAGGAACTCATTCCAACAGTGTCTGTCATGCTGCGAGGCATAGTTGTAGCACCTTGTCTTCATCAACTGGAAAATAATGTGCTGTGCTGTTTGCAGATAGTGCTGGCAACCATTCTTCTGCATATCCTGCATTCCCACTCTGTGTGGAGTTATGTATAGCAAAGATTACATGTGATCCCCCAGGCAGTCCAGATATACTTGTGGACAGCTAATTCTGTTTAAACACAAGATACAGTGGTAGTGACCATACTGATTTAAGGCAGATGTATAGAAGTGCACAACAGTCCTAAATATCTCTTTTATTTTGTACCAGAGGAGGTGGTTACAAGAAAGAAAGAAATAAAGAGAGAAAAAGAGAGACTTCTGAAATACTTAGTGAAGCTTACCTTGATGCACACTAAGGAGAAATCCAGGGATTTTGTCTGCACAGAGAAAATTGTCTAAATTGGCTGGAAAAACTCATTGACCCAGTCAGATTGTGTGAAGCTTGTGATCAAATACAGCCCCGGGCTCTCCTGCCTTTTGCACTTGTGCATCTTGCTCAGAACACAAAGCTCAATAAAAAAACCACTAGTTTACTGTGATAAACACTACAATAGAATGGTGTTTGCACAGGCATGTGTGAGTTGCTCTTCTTTATGTGGCTTGGAAACATTACATTCAAGGGTTTTTAGGTGTAAATTTACAGACACCACATGCAAAGAATTTTAAGGTTTTGTTGTTCAATTATTTTAAGTAGAACAATGAGAACATCAATGCAACAACAGTACAAATTAATCAAACAACAAAAAGTAAAGCAATTAAAGCTAAACAGTGAGACTGATGAATTCACAGGTCCTTCTGCAATGCATATTCAAGAGCCTGAGTAATTAGGTGTAACTGTAGAAAGATTGTTAAATGTCCTTTATTGTATGTCTGTGAAACCTACTTCACTGAGAAAACAAGTACATTGTTTCTGTGGCTCACTTTGGATAGCTACAAAAAATGAGGAAGGAAAGATGGTTCTGTAATTTAGAATATGGAATGGGAGATGGAAGTCTCTTGAATCTTTGACTTCCTATGTTGCTTCAGGCAGTGACTTAATTTCCCATCTGTAAAAAAGTTTGACAATCCTTCTGTGTGCCTATCTGGACTAGGAGGACATGTATATTAAGAATGATCAAACAGAGCATAGAAATAAATAATAGTATCATTCCAAGGGTACAACTCACCATACCACCAGTGTTCCATATAATCAAAGCTAGCACATACCTCAACCTCTGTCTCTATTATTGTAAATATCTGTGTTTGCAAAAATCCTGCATATGTTTCCTTGCCATTATCAGGCAGAAACTTGTATTTCTAGTCACTAGAAATTCTCGGATGGTCTCATCTGTGGAAGCCCAACTAAAGCTGCACTCAGTTCTGCAAAGTGCTGAGTATTGTCAGTCCTGATTGGCAGTGAGAGGCTCAGAATTTCTGCAGTACCTCTGAATATAAGACAAAGGTTAAATTTAACCTTGTGAAGTTAGTCCTCCTCCAGACAGTGTTTCAGGTCCTCTAGTTCAGGTCTCCATTCTGAACTGCTTCCACAACCCTCTTCTTTCCTCCTTCTCTGTGTTGACTACAGCTAAGTCAGTATCACTAAGCATAAATTAGGCTTTCTGAATACTCCAAGCTCAATTCCAAAAGTTGACATCAAAATTCATCCTAGAACAACTTCCAAGATGGAGAGGAAACCAACATAACTAATCTAATGAAATTGTATTCCTTAAGTTACGATAGCTTGCTTTCTTTTAAATCTAGATTCTGGTTAAGGTTTGGCAGCACATAAATTCTAAATTAGCCAAAATAATTACAAATAAATACATTATTAATCAAAGCATTACTCCCGTGACTTAATGAGCCCATAGCAATGCTCAGATCAGTAGTCTGTAACTACAGTATGTATTTGCAACTCTCTGGCAAGATCTAGGTAAAGTACCACATAAGCAATTATTTTAAATAAGTCAGGTTCAACTGTTTACCCTAAGGTAGCATTGCAGTTAGGAATGATCTTCATTGTAAGCCTAAGTCAATCCTGCTTTGGAGCAAACGTGCCAAGTGATACAGAGCAGATGCACAGCAGTGGAATATTGTGGTAACATAAAAGTGAGACAATATGGTGAAGATTTTATATAGCTTCATTTTGCAAATCCTTTCAGAGTTCTATGTTTTCTTATCTTAAAGTGACAAAGACAAATCTATAGAGACTGATATATATATAGTAGTTGAACCCTATTGAGCAATTTTTGATGGAATTCTTTGTAATAGACCTAGACAATGACAACAATGACATGAGATTAGCTCTAACACTATTAGCATATAAGGAAAACTATGTAATAATCTTATCCTGTGAATCCAAATAACATTAAAAAATGAGAAAAAGCCACCTTATCTGCCTTGACAATACTGTAATAAATTATTCATCTGGCATAACAACAGAATGGAGTAAAAGAGTCCAGAACATCAGCTTGAATCAAAACACTGATTAGGCAACCTATTTAAAATAAGCTAATTCTTTATGTCTCTGAAAATATTTAGTGGTCATCTTCCCTCAGGCTTTGTTTCCAGGCAATGACTGCAATTGTTCTCAGATAGAGATGCAGCTCTCTCTGTTCTCACCCTGACCTGATGCTTAAACCTTGGTTTTAAAAACATTTTGCTCAATAAAACACAGCGACCAAAGTTGCTTACTCTATCTAAAGCATTCAGTCTATCAAGGTTTTATAAAGAAAAGTTACATAAGATCCTTACCTTAATGCATGTGGATTTGACTGGAACTTTCTCTCAGACCCTCGAAGGTGTCATTGTGTGGATAGAAGATCAGTATTGAATTTATCCTCTTGTTACTCTGAAACAGCCAGTGAGCCTGTGAAATGGGGAGCATACCACATAATTAGAAAATTATCCACTGCCAACTTGCTATTATCCTATGCCTTTCCTAAGAGGAACAAAAGGTGTGCCATACTGACAGCACTTCACACAGGTAATACAAGAAGCTCTCAAGAGTTTTCAGCAGTCTTCAACTTAAATAAAAACACTAGATAGTTTATAATATGGTAGCTAAAGCTAAGGCCTTTAAGGAGCACATAACCTATGTACTTAGTATACAGCACTAAAAGTGAAAGTCATAGTAGAACAGTTGTTTCTTAGGCTGAAGACTGTTCTCTTTAGGCTGAAGCCCAGCTGGATTCGAATCCTGTAAACTAGGGCTTCAATCTTCATGGAAGGTTATATTTCTGTAAAAAGCATATTAACACAAGAAGACATTTACCTCCAGGCTCTCATTATCAGATTACTCTTTATATTAAATTGTCACAGAAAAGACTTTTTTTACGAAGTCAAAGATCTGAAAGATATTATCAGCAGAAATGATAGTTAGTGACTGATGGGAATCCAGGAAAAAGTCTGTAGGATATCACTTAGGAAAAAAAGGCAGCACTATTTTGTAAAAAAATCTTCAATGTAAAAAGAGGGAAAAGAGGATTCTCCATGTGAAAACTAAACAGTTCAAAGGATCTTTTTCTGCTTAAAATACTCAAGTCATTAATATTAAGTATGGCTCCTGTGCCTCTTTGAGGAATTTCAGTCTTATACAGGTGCCAGTTCACCACACTGAGAAAGTCACTCAGATGACTTTGTCTTTCAGATAGCCAAGTCACCGAGGCCCAAACACTACTGAATGCTCCTCCTGAGGGTGCAGTGCAGCACCCTGAGAATCACTGGAGATAGGACTGAAAGGTGAATCCTTTTCCAGCCCTGGCCATAGTCCTGCATAGCTCGTGAGGCAGTGCTGGCACTGATGCCAGATTTTCTGAAAATAATATCAGAAAGTGAAGGTATTATTTCCATCTCAAAAATGATTCAAGAATTAGACAATGAAACTCATACTGGTGTCAATAATATTTTGGCTAAAGGTCAGGAAAATGTCTGATGAAAACATTGTAAAAGGAACTGAAAATATATGTCTTCAGGTGAGAAGGAAAAATCCTATTCCTAGTCAAGGACTACTTGTAGAAAACACATCACTAAGTTGTGCCTCCACTAATGCTCTATGAACTGTGACAATCTTGTAGTAGATTCACCCACCTCTTCTCTAGTTGCATCACTAAGGAGGTATCTACAGATGATTGCATATATTGTATCAGAGACTGCCAGCAAATTATTCAGTACACTTCCAACAGGCCTGTAATAACACAGAATCAAAATCTGAATGACTCAATAATAATTATTTGCTGTTAGATTCACCTTACTTATTTACAGCTACATAAGTTTTACCTCAATCAAGTAAATTAAAAACAGTAACCTGCTTTCTACTAGCAGTGTTAACACATTTCAGAAAGTACCCAAACCCCATGAATTTTCTAATGTCATGGGAGTTAATGCAGTCTCTAATACAGTGCTTTCCTTTACACACCAGGCTATAATGGCTCAGCTGTAGAGCTTGAATTTGGAGTGAGGAATTTTGCTTTCCAACCCTTTTATTGTCACTGTTGATGCCAAGCTGCTCAGCTTGGCAGGCCACATCCTACATCTGTGGGAACTGCATGTGATGTTCATATTCCATCCTTCCAGTCTGGAAGCCACCAGGTTACACAGCCTAAGATATTTTCTTGATGCTTGGGTGCTGATAATAAAGTTCTGTTCTTGCATTTCTCTCCTGAGATGTGGGTTGATGTATCTACTTACAAAGTGCCTGTGGCCCTGGCAAGCTTTCTACTGGAAGTCAAATTTTGCAAATCCCCAAATTTTTTGAACCTTTATCTTTTCTCATGTTTGCTAACCAAATAGGGAGGACTATCATGGAGCACATGTCCCATTTTACAATGAGAAAATTAATTTCACTCTGGTCTTAGAAATGCATAACTACTACAGGGGAGAATAACATCAAAAGTCACTGTGAATTGTATGATCCTGAAAGGGAGATTAGGGAAAAAAAACAACCAACTCAAAGTAGAAAAAAAGAAAGAAAAGAAAAAATCCTTCCATCTATCATGAACACATTCAAGGGGAACAATAATGCACATTCTTAACCAAACTTCAATGCAGATTTACTTTACTGTATATTCCATACACTCATTCACGTGTTTCTTAACAATAAACAAGTGAAAAGTAAAAAATGCAACTGCCAAAGAAAGTTTATTTATGTTCAAACTGTACTGGTGAAATTAGTCAAGGGCAATTCATGCATGTGAAAATATGATTTCTAACACTGCCAAGGTCGATAAGACCTTAGGGAGTAAATGCTAACCACATAAATCAAAGATGCCTAGAGGCAGTTTTGAAGATGAGCGGCAAGGCTTTAATAGTTTTAAAAAGCCTGTTAATAATCCAAATGAATAAGCAATGATACAAGAAGAGCAAATATCATGTTTATGAAAGGAACAAACCACTGCTCGATGTATTTCTGTGGATTGGGTTGCCCAAACCCAGAATCATATGATTTTCTGCTACATTTCCAAAGTAAGTATCTGATTATTTCTCAGACCTGAAAAACGAATAAAGGTGCATGAGTCTAAATGAATCCAAGCTGCCAAGTTAGTTTGCTTGCAAAATATTTTAAGAAAAAGACAGCTTCAGTGACCAAAGTAATTTTATAAGAATATTTCCTCTTTTGCCAAGATGTCTAAACAGAAATGCATTTTATCTGAAAATGCATACTCGTTAGTTTGTTAGTTGGTTTTTTAACCATTTTCCCCTGGTAGATGAACAAAAAACAAACAACTTTCTTTTCCCTCTAAAATTGAAAACTGACAATTTTTCATTTTAAGCCCAGACACTGAACTAAAGAGTACTTCTGGGACTTCTGACTGGCTGGGTCCAGACACTCCTATGGTTGCCACTGTGATATCTAAATGTCTCTTAAGTTTCAGGTTGCCTTTCCAAAACATTGGGTAAATTAGAGCATACTCATTTCCCACACAGCTCAGATATCTGGGATACACATCTAGTATGATATCTGAAGACCTCTGAAATCAAAGTGATTTTTAAAACAATCTTTTAAAGGAACTCAGTTTTAGCTGTTAAAAATACCTTGAATTACAAACAGGATAAGTTTGTTTCTGAGTCAGACCCTTCAAAACCTTAAACAAAGATGAATTCATAACAGAGCTGGCAATTAGAACTCACTGTGTATTTATTCATTTCTATTAACAATTAATAATTGTTTTTTGAATGTTCCTATATTGTGCCATTGTATCACATTTTAGAAAATACAATCCATGAGAGCATCCTGGTTTTACTGCTAAAGATATTTAAACCATTTTTTTTATGTTGCTTCTGTGAAGGTAAACTGTTAAGTTGCCACAATCCCTTTCAGGACAAACTTTTCACTGTCTCAAGTTGCTGTTAACAAATTCATGACTATTACAACCTATTCCTTTTCTCTTCTTGGACATTGCTTTTTAATAGCTCTGCCATCTTGATATTAGGGAAAAAAAGGTTGACTCGCTATGCAGATTCCTCTGATTAAGGGATAGGGCAATTAATCTGGCATATTCAAAACCTGAGCATGAGCAGGCAGTGAAGTCAGAATAGTGAGAAAATGAGAATGCTGTGGAGAGCAAACGAAAATAGATAGTTATGGACCAGTTGCATAGAGAGAGATGCAACCTGACGACATGAAACCAATTAAAATTTGTTGGCAAAGGGTACAGGAGGAAAGGAAGGAAGGCAAAGAGAGAAGCCATCAGCCAAACATGAAAAACTGCTGCGTTCTACTTCATGCAGGCAGAACTTGGTTAGATGGTTGTGGAGTGTGCATACCTGAGAAGCAGCAGGACAAATCTCATTGTTAATCTTGATATCAGAGACAGTTGAGTTTCTGCATGAATCCTTCTTGCCTTTTTGGCCTTCCAATATTTCTGTGTTTTCATTCATTTCCTATATTCCTTGGTCTCGGGGCCATTCTGAAGTCTGAATCAAATTTGGAGAATTTGATTCAAATTTCTGGAGGATGAAAGAATATTTGATCTCACATAAATATAGTTTGATCAGCAAGGGTAACAGTGATCAAAAGCTAATAGCCATAGTTTCCTACTTTTTTTTTTCCTACATAGATGTGCACTAATTCCTCTTCCTATAAGATAATGCATTGAACTTAATAAAGAGGAGGTTTTCACAGTCCCCTCGCTGTAGACAGGGTAAGAGTGTTGGGTAAACTGCATGGAAAATATAGGTAGAAAACACAGCAAGAACTCATTACACTTACTACAGTCACTGATTATCCTGGTAAATACCTTGCTGAAGAACTTTTGGAAAGCACAAGGTCACAAGAAATCTTGGGGGTCTTGAGACCACACCTGTACACAGTTGTTCCCACACATAAAATTTCTACCTTCCTCCTTTCCTCGCTGCAGAGAAGGAAAATAGGCTAAAACATGGGTCCTCCTCCTTGAGATGAGTTGGTAAAGATCAAACATTATTTACATGAGGTTTCCAGTGAAATTTTGCCAGAGGACAAAGGGCTGTATGGGCCAAGAAAAACCAGAAGCTCTACAAGTGTAGGAGGACTGTGTTTGTTGGCTGAGTTTGGGAATAAGTTGAAGTCAGACTAAAGAGCCAACAGCAGCTGTTTCTCAATTTTTTATTATTTTTTTTTTTTTAATCCCAGCACAGCATGCAAATAATTTGCTATGGACTTGAACTGGAGAAGCCAAGTATATAGTACTGTGGAACTGAAATCCAAAAAATATAATATTTCAGGTTAGGAGACCTGCAGCTAGTAAGCCAAAATCACTGTTTGCATTCAATTTTCTGGCTTGATCACAAGCACTCTTTCTTCCTGATACATTTAACTAAAATGTGCAGGTATTGCTTCACAGGCACTTCCTTGGCTTTTTTCAATGCATACAAATATCTGCATAATGTTTTAGCACTACCACCAGATTTTACCACCAGCAAAATCTTTTTTTGTTTGTTTGTTTGTTAGAGTGCAATGATGATTTCTGCCCCTGGATGTATCTGGAGTTTGCTGAAACATAGTATTCCCAACATACTCTCACAAAACTGATCAGCTGCTCTGAGACAAAAATGCCACTGCTCCCTGCCTGCACACATCATTTTGACAGGTAGAAAGAGTGAAGTTGTACAGACTACAGATGATGTAAAAATAACCTATAAAATATTATCTATTAAGAGGAACAGTATCATACTTACTTGAGCCACTCTGTAGCTGTTGGAGTTGACCATTGTGCTTTCCCTCAAAACCTTTCCTCAATTAATCTCTCATATCTAGAGTTTTGATAGGCTTTTCCACAGAGCATGCAAGGAACACATTGCTCTCCACATATCCATTAGAAGTTCATATGGGGCAGCTTCTTTGGAGACATTTTTAATCCAGCATGAATTCCTTAGCATGATCACACTATACCACCTTCCAAATGGCTGGGAAAATCCACATTATCTTGGATGAGTGGTCCTAAATGCAGATCTGATTTTCCAAAGAGACAGGCAGAAAGACAAGTATTTTCAAAGAATATTTATTGTTATGGTAGCTAAGGTGAAGAGTTTCAGAGTTACTTTAGGCCAAATTCAGGACTAACACAAGAAGAAACAACTAGAAAAAGTGCAACAGCCTGTACCTTGTTTTCTTATTTTTTTAAAGACCAAAGTATCATAAAATATTTTATATAAATAGGTAAGAGTAATGAAACCAAAGGGACATGACCATGTTTCAACCCTATGGTAATTTATATTAGCTGAGGATCTGTCCCTAAATATTTAAACAGCAGTCTTGACACTTCCTTTCCCCCTCCCAATTTAAGACTTTAAAGGCACTTTGCAGTTCAACAGTCCAGAGTAAGAGAAGCTCAACTGCATGGTGCTTCTGGGTGATAACACAGCCATCATCTGCACCACCAACAACAACATAATAGTGTGGGTTTTCCAAAAGATAGAGTGAAGAATAACTACCTAGCTATAATCACAAAGGTAATTTTAGCTAAGTAAAATACAATTACACTAGCCAGAATTTCTTTTGGACATGATTAGTAACAAACGTTCCTTGTCCTGTGAAAATGTGCCAGGAAATTTTAATTGACTGCAAGCATCCAAGGCTGCCATTAAACACATCATCTGAAAGATGAATTTATTTGGCCCACACTTAACTACCATGTAACCTGCTTTATGGTTTACAAGATGGAATGATTTTGTTTTACATGACAGTTATTGGGCCTAATTCTACTCACAGCTATGCCAGTGAAAAATTTGGAACAAGTCCATTAAAGTCAATGGCTGTGTAAAATCAGAGTAAAATTAGACTCAGGCCCATCATGCAATGTAATAATAACTGGTACTAAAAACTAGACCAGTTTCTGCTTTTCCAGTTGGTAGCAAGTGGAACCAAGCACTAGATATCACATTATTTTAAGATAAAAGATACCTAAGACTTGGCCCTTCCTCAGAGACCCAGGCTCACATAGCTCGTCTGACACGACACACCGTGTGATGAGAGCACTGCAGGGATCTTTATTCCCTGGCACTTTGGGAGGACAACACAATGAAAATGGAGAAGAAAAGTGAGGAATTCAGAAAGGGATTTTTGTTTATAATAACACTTACTTGCAAATCACTTCAGAATTACAGATCCTCTTTTTTAATATCAAAAGTTTGAGTCGCTTTCTCTTATATGGTTTGAGCTTATTGCTTCTTGTGAGTTCAAGGTTTTCCACAGCTTGAGATGGGGCAGGAATTTGTTTTCTGTTTCCTGACAAGATTATTATGCTATATAAAATAGCTTTTCTCCCAGTGTGGACTTCTCCTTTTTCACTGTTTCTTCGCCTTTCTGGGGACAGCAGTACAGAAATAGGTTTAATGAATGTGTCTGCTTCTGGGGTGCTTTCAAAAGGAATGTCCTAACTTTCAGTACTTACTTCCATGCAAAGGAACATCTTTTTAGGGTTTCCTGGAATGAAGAATCACATCTTACACCTAAAAATAAAAGATTAGGGTGATTAATGTGACACAGTATAAAATGACAAACATTTTCCACTGCCCACAACCGGTTTCCATGATCTCCAAATACCAAATAGTTAACATGCAATAACTCATACTCTGCTATTCTACCTGATAGAAGCTTTCTCTTTATATAAATCATTAACATTATGTAATTTATTTATTGTAATATTCAAATCAGAAGCCCAAATATATAACAGGACTATAAAAATACTAGTAAGTGAAGTTTACTTTCAGCATCTGGTGAAGATATGCTCTAACAGTGTAAGTTAACAGGTGGGGGATTTTTGCTGTTGTTTTCTTTTACATTGTTGTTCTAAAAATAGTAATTTTAATATATACTCAATTTGGAAGCTTTTGAACAAAATTAGACATACAGTTTATTCACAATCTGTACTCTACAAATTGAGCCCAGCATTAGGTCAATGCACAAGCCACTGTACTTAGCACAGTTCTGGACCAGAGACACAGGGAGAAGAAAAGAATTAGAAAGGAAATAAGATGCTGTATCGAGATAGGCACATTGGGATTTGTTCCCATGCTTAAGAAATTAACTAGATTATTATTACTTTCTTGGGAAAGTCACACTGAACAAACACAAGCCAGTGTTTCTCGTCCTTTTTCTTTTGTTGTTGGTGTTGCTCATTGCTTGAGTTTTCAGATTGCAAACTGTTGTTAACCAACAGCTTTACAAGGACCACATGTATATGAAAAACAGTGCTCCCTTCCCAAGTCTACTGACAACCAGCTGATTTGAAAAAGTGTATTTCTATCTATTACAGCACATGTACAGGTTGATAGCATTCAAATGACCCCATTTATGTTAGGACTGGTAAAGTAATATTCTATTATTTCATTGAAAATAAAATGTATTGAGACATTTCATGTTGTTTTTCATCTTCCTTCTGTTTCAATATTACTTTAACTGTGATTTGTGCCATCTAACAACTAAAGGTTATCCAAAATAATTGTTGTACATTGCATCTATTGCATTAAAGCTGATCTGTGTTTATAAAACAAGATTTTTTATGAATAAAATACATTAAGAAAATATAACTGTCTCAACAGCAATTCTGTCAGTTAAAAATACAGTGATATAGCTCGAATTTCTACACTTCAGTGCATCTCTTGAGGGAGTGAAATGCTTATTAGATGGTAGCATGTGTTATTCCCCAAATCTTCTTTTATATGCCTATTTCAAGTGTTTGATTATTGCCCTGCTAATAATAGGTGCTTCATCAGTTAAAGAACAGAAAGAAAAGACCAGAGAAGATAGTGTAAATTGTAGCATGTAATTGTTCACTGACTGCCATTGAAAAGGTTCAGCTGCTACTGTATGACAATCTTGCTCTGATGTCTGCAGCCACTGTTTCATGTAACAGCAATTAAAGCTGTGGGAATTGGGAAAAACTCACCCACAGAGACCAATCCCGCCCCATTAATTTTTAAGTGCACAGAGTACTCCAGAGGACAGAAGAGCCCACCTGGGGCCAGTGAAAACACATCACACCAGTCACTGATTTATTGGCATCCGGAGATGGGTGGTGAAAAGGCTGTGAACTTCCCAGTTCCATAGTCTGACTTGCACAGGTCATTCCCTGTCTTTCCTTCTGTTTCTTCACCTTGGTCACCCCAGGAACCTCATGGAGACATATTATGGTTGCATCCTACATTGAACCTGCCCAGAACTGCATCTGAATTGAATCTGGATGGAGGCAAAGAAACTGGCAGCTAAAACCCCCTTCTGAGGCTCTGCTAAGAAGAAGGATTTTGAGAGCATGGCAGTTTTGCAAAACAGAGCAATGAAGGAGTGTGTTGCAGAAAGAAATGGACTGAAAAAAAACCCCAAAAGCTGCCCAGAAAACAGTAAGATATGAAGGAACTGAAGTAAGAAGTTACTCTTGGAGTCTGATGATTTTACTTGTTCAGAGTTGATCTTCATGGGAAAGAAATGGATAACGTGACTTTCTAAATGAAAAATACGTGGCTGATCCCCAAGCCTCCAAAGATTTTAATGAAGTGACTGGAGATGGATCTGTGTAGTACAAATGGGAAGCATTTCAGCTACTCTTCTTCCTCTCTAATGTCAACAAATACCTCAGAGCTAGACTGGAAGCACCACCAGCACCACTGGTCTCAGTGACAAAGACTACACAGTGATTGTGGAGCAGAAGAAAATGTATGTCTGTACTTTTATCAGTGCCAGCTCACAGGCTCGCTGTGCTCACACCATCCTGCCCTGTTGCTTTCACCCACTCAGACCACTCACAAATTACTGTGGGCCATTCTGCAATAAGCCAATTTTGTTATCCAACCCTTTAACACTTAGAGAAGCCTTTTTATCCAGCAACAACATAGCAGGGAAGGTGCCAACAGATCCAAATGGGCTCTGGAATGATTTATTCATCCTGGGCTTCTAAGCCTCTTTTCCTCAGCATTAATACTAAGATTAATGTGTCCCATCAGTGCGGTGCCAACAGGAACTTTAATAGAAGCAAGAACAACTAGTTGGCTTGGCTTTCTTTCTACTTAAGGTTAGAACATAATAAAAACAGCAACCTACAAAGACTTTTGCTTTAATTTCCTTATTACTTTACAAAATGAAAATATTTTAATTAAATTTAATGAAAACACACAGATTGCAGGAATAGACGTACATCGCTGCCTAAAGTAATTCATTAGCCAATTTTTAAAAGGATAAATGTAATCTATTTGCATATTTTAAATGTTGCATATACATCTTAAAACTTTCTAATAACTTTGTGCAGACAGGTGTATTTGTACCAAAGCACAACATATATAATGTTTAGGAAGGATTCATAATGACCATGACCGACATCCATAGAGTACATGACAGACATGATGCAGCTACAAATTAACATTAAAAAATTTGTTAGACGTGAAGGAATAATTGTTCATATAAGTATTGCCAAACCTGTGTCCCTTTCAAATCTCTTCATCCACATTTATTGCCAGGGACAATATAAGTGTACCATGATAATGGTCTTAGAAGTGTGGACACTTACTCTTATTTCACATGTTCTCTTAAAGTCCTCAGCTGCCAACAAACCACAACAAGAAGGGCTAGATTTTGCCCAGGATGACTTTGTGCTTAAGAACTCCTTTTCTCTACTAACTCTTAAGCTGCACAGGTTTTACACCCTAGGTCCTCAAATCTCCAACTTGAAAATTCAAGCCCATCAAAGTATGTCCAGATTAGCTTGAAGAACACCAAATGAATGCTATTTGAAAATATAGCAAATTAAAAAGCAACCAAAACCTCTGTTCCATGAGTTGCTGAGATGGTTTAGTGACATTGTAACAAACTGCAGCGTAACAAAATCACCTAAATGGACTATGAATGATACTACAGACTGTGCATTGCATATCTGAATGCATAAAGTGGATCCCTTTGGCATGTAACTGCAGTGCTGCCTAAGCCATTTAACAGCAAGCTTTCAAATTAAATCCTGATCACATTGCTGTACTACAAAATGTAACCATTTCTACCTGAGAGATGTTTCGAGTTCTTTTTCTTAAGGTCACCAACCTTCCTGCCTTCTTTTGTGGAAAAAAGTATGTATGAGTGCTCACATACTTCACTTTTCTTCCCTCCCATCCCCTGGACCAATTGTTCACCCAACTCAGGCACAAAACTGCAGAATGTCTGGGTGGTGGTGATGGGTGAGTGGAGCAGAAACTCCATTTCCCCCTAAAAGGCAGAGGTCGCTCAACTGAAAGAACAGAAAGGCCTTTTATTCCTATAAAGAAAAGCAGAGGAAAAAGCTCTTCACAGTGAAGATGAAAAATATTTTATTTGAATCCTGGGAAGAACTTGTTCTTCTTACACTAGAGAATAGTCTATTCACAGCACAGCTTGAATAGCCTTTAGCTTTTCAATGTCCACAACTGGCAAGAAGATACATTTTTACATTTATTTTTATTTTTATAAATTATTTTATGATCCCAGTATGTAAGCCAGAAGAAGACATTTCATGTTATTCCATTCAAATGAGGAAGTGTAAATTTTTTAATCATCTTGGACACTTAGATTTTAAACTTCATCTATTTGGCTGTTATTACAATGACAGTATAGTGTGGGTTTTAATTTGTTGCCTCAAATTTTGAATGATTACTTGTATACTCCTATAAAAAGTAGGACTTTAAACTGGCAGAAAAACCCCTGGGAATGTAAATTATACCTATAGGTCTTTTCAGTTTTTTCCTTTCATGAAAAATCCTTATAATAATTTTGAAAATTCTCTAATATTAGTTTCCTAGAAATATAGGAATTGTAACCCTTGAATTGCCAACAATCTGTCTCTACAAATAGCAAATACTTGCAAAAAATGTTATACAATGTTGGTTGGTAATATAAATGAAATGTTTTCTGTCTAATGTTTTATTAGATACACTACGTAAATCAGTCAACAATGTAAAAATTGAGAACTGTAAATTGTAACATTGACATTTAGCACAGAGAAGTTTCAAATTGGGTAATTTTACAATTTCTTTAATCAAAGGACACAAACAATATCATGTGACATATTTAACCTAAGCAGAGAGGTGAAGATTTGATTAGGAATACCTACATTTAAAACCAGAGTTCTCAGTTTATTCGGTGCTTAGTGAATACCAGCAAAATGGAAATTCAGAATGCCACAGTCAGAACAAAAATTTCCTGCTTACAAATTGTCAGAGTTTTCATTATAAGCTTTAAATTTTGTGACGACTCCTGCTATTAAGCTTTTTACTAATTAATAAATAGTGGCAGACATATACTATTGCTGATACTAATCTGACAATAATAATTCTTTTTAATTAATAAATATGATTTTTTTTCTGTTATAAGAAGTTGAAAAGAGAGGTAGACCCATTGAGCCCAAGTAGAATGATTTAATCTAGTTTCTGCACTGAGCTTGGAAAAAACACATTAGATAAATGGCTTGAGGAATCAACCTACCTCTCAATTTTATTTTAGCAGCTGAAACTCCAAGCAGCAGTTTCTTGTTAAATCCTATGCTCATCTGTATTTGAAATAAGGGTAGACCAAAAGTTTGGTCTTTTCTAACTAAAAGTGGATGGCCTGCCTCTACCTTCCTGCACTGAGCTGTTTTCTGTTACAAGTTATTAGGTTTTGTTGGGAGGAAATTAAATGCCATCCACAAGTCCTATTTTATTTCCATACCATCTTCACTTCTTCATTTTACCACGGCTGTCCTTTTGCTCATTTGCATTTCCCATCCATGCTACCTTTGAATAATGACTGAAGACAATTTGTCCCAGTTGAATATCCCAGATTTTGAGAAAGTCTGACTGTGGATCGAAATATGATGAAACAAATCACCACTATAAAGACTCCAAAGTATGTAACAATCCAGGCTGAGATGCCTTACAGGATGAGCCTACTTGATCTTGAGAATTGAGAGCAGAATGTGGTTGGCACCAATAGGATTATTTCATTTTTGGAGAAGAGATCTACCCAGGGTAACAGGGAGCCCTACAATTATATTTTTCTGAAATAGTCAAACCATTTCTAATTAATTATGACGGTTTCAGCTAAAACTTTCCAGATGAGCCGTTCAAGCTGGACTCAATACTGAACAATCATTGTGTTACTGAAATGTTCTGGTATATTCCAAGTCCTAACTTTTGGATTCAATGATAATACCAAAAAATGAGTAGCATGTGTTATATCAATCCAGGAGATTTACAAAACTCAGATATCTTGTGATTTTGTTGCATCTTTAGCAGGACAAAAATTCTTTTTCACCCCCTTCACTTTTGCAAAATTCCCCCCTAGTTGCGTCTTAAAAATGTCAGACATACTTTACTGTTTCCAAATAAACACATCATTTTTGGCAGAATTAGTAGACAAGAAAGGTAAGGGCACTGTTGTTATAGGAGTTCATATAAAAAGTAAATTTTAATGTTTTAAAATTTAAGACTTTCCTAAAGTTTTAAAATACATCCTCCCTGACTCCATCTGTACTGTTGTCAAAAGCATTATGTAGTGTCCCTTTGGAAAAGTAAATCTGATTAATTAGCATCAGTCTCCATTCTAGAATTCAAGAGCTATATAAACAGCCATAGACTTTTCTTCACACATATTCTATTATTGTTTTCAGCATTGTTATACTCTAAAATTATTTAATTGTTTAACCATTGTGTTCTGTGCATTGTTTGGAAAGTTTGTCAAACAGAATTTTTCTTAGTGTTCTAGAATGACACTGAAACAGACTTTTTCTTCAGAATTGTTCTAATACACTATAAAAAAGCAGGATTGCTTTTAAGTAGCAATTCTTCACATAAAGGGAAAGACAGGAGAAAAACTCAAAACTGGGAACATGAAAATCCCAGAAAACAGTTTGTGTTGCAGTACTCTATTTCAACAGAAAGTTTGTGCCATTCCTGATATCAATGGCATAAAAAAGGCTGCTTTCATAGCTGTTGAGCAAGTCTGTGGTGGTTTTAACTGCAGTTCTTCAGCAAAAACCTCTCCCTGTATGGTAACAGCGCTTGGACATCGACCCTGTCACAGAGGCTTTTGTGCAAAAAGCTGAGTAGTTGGAGGCCACTGCCCACAGAAATCCCCACATCTCACAGAAATTACCACTTTCAAGGCACTGCTCCCCCATATCTTTGCTGTTTTCAGTTCACAGACAAAGCAGGACTACAGCTCTCAACCAGCAGCAAGGAAGGCTCTCAGGAAGGATTCACATCACCAGCTCCTCCTGGTGCCTGCTGACTATGCCCGTGAGGAGCAGCTCATACTGCCTGCACTGCACCAGCCTAATGCTGGAATTGCAAAGGCTTCAGGTTTTAGCCCTGGAAATCTAACACCTTTCTTTAATATTCACTTCATACAAGCAATTTCAGAACTCCCCTGGTACTCTGCACAATTTCAGCTAACACGTAGCTCCATTAAAAACTAAGAGAGCAAGAGTATGTGTTTACTTCCATATTAATACCCACAGAAATTCTTCAACTGTGAACTGCAAAGGTACATATAAATCAGGGGGAAAAAAAGGCAAACCCTCCCAGTGTTCACTTGCTTGTAACAAAAAAAGCAGGATTTCAGCATTCACCAGAGCATCCATAAATAACATGGCCATCTCTAATTTGGCCTCCAATATCTGACCAACCTTGATTTATCCACAGACAAAACCAAGCATCTCTAATTTGCTAACCAATCACTGCAATTCTTTTCTTACCAACCAATAATTCTGCCATCTCTAATTTACCAATAAATAATTCTGCACTCTCAAATTTACTAACCGATAATGTGACCAATTTGCTGACCAATGATTGTGTCAACTGGTAATAGTGCCCCTAGCAAACAGTAATTTGCCAAGCAATATTTGGACCTTTCCCCCCCCCAGCAATAAAGAACCGTAGTGGTCTTTGATTCAGTATCTGCTGCGTTGCTCTGAAACTGCTTAACATCGATAGCGAGGTTTTTTACAAAGTATTTGTTTTCTGTAGGAATATTTGACTGCTTAGAAATTGCACAGGTCTCTCTTAAATGTCCACGAACTGGAATATTGTCTTCCCTTTTAGCGATATTAGGGTTTGAGGGAAGCTTGTTTTTTCTGCTCTCAGTGTTCCTCGGCATATTGCAAACTCCTCTGTCAGTACTGTTGTCATCACGCTGGGATTTGGCGACGACTCCACAGCGCTTGGACAGTGTGCATGGGTAAAGCAGTGACACTGCTAGCCAGCTCTGTCACCCTGCTGACCTTACCACCCAAGTTGATCCTGTCTGGGCAGAGATTTGAGCAGAAAGAGTCCATATATAAATCCACATGATTGATTTGTTTTTTCTAATTTCTACATCCCTTTGCCTTGTGCGAAAAAAAAGGGCCTTGAGTTATTGGTTCCTTTAAACAATAATAACAGCATTTTGAAGTCATGTAGTAAGTTCTGCAGTCAGTTTTACCTCCAAGAAGTGTTGCCAGTTTTGTGTCATTTTATTAGTTCATATTAAAGCCATCAGCTAACTCAACATTAGTTCAGTGAGCAGCCACTCTAAGGGCCATTTTACAAGGAAAGTCTCCAGAGAAAAAGGGTATTACAGGAGTGACCATCAGTCCTGAAATTAGTAGAAAATTTCCAAGCTCCAAGCCACTGGCTCAGAGAGCTACAGAAAATAAAATGTCTACAGGTTGTGGGTGAAATTATTGCAGAACTATACAACAGAATATTAACACAGATAGGGACTGAGTTTGGCCTCAGCTCTGTTAAAAAGACAGTAACTGCACCAGCTCACCATATATTGTTCCTTGTAACCAACCTCCTAGTAGAGTTTACAGATAATTTATTGCACATTCCAAAGAAATGTATTGCATATTTTCAAGAAACATTAATTCCAAAACAGAATAAAATTTTGAGATTTCTAGCTTTTACAAGAAAAAAAAAAAGACACTTGGATTTTAAATTCATATAACAATATGAACTGGTGATTGGAAGCACATTCTAAAACTGCAAGCAGGTCCCCTTCTTTATCCTTTTCTTTCCCATCTTGTGGAATAAGCACAGCCTAAGCAACACTATTGCTTCTCACTTTTTTCTTCCTGAAGTCTCCTGGGTTTCTTGAAAGCAGAGGCAGAAATGCCATTCTGGGTGGCTATTCCTTTAGAGGAGGTTGTGAATAGGGAAAGTTAGCCAAGAAGGAAAAGGAGTTGGCCAAGAAGGCAGGAATTCCCAGAAGCCCAGAGGTTTGGTATGTTTAACGTTCTCTTGGTGCTGGAGGAACAAGCATAATACCACTGGAGCTTTACTAAAGCTGATTTCCTGAACCTAGTTATATGACAAAAGTAAAATACAAAAACTCACTATCTGAGTGTTAAGGATAAGTAACAACTCTCATGTTAGCTTCAGTAGTATTGCTGGTAAAGATTTCAAATAGCCACAACATTACGGGGTTGTCCACAAAAATATTTGCTTTACAAGCTTGGACTTCTTTTCAGTGGCAAACATTTCACTGGCCAATACTGGAAAGATTAACTTGAATACAAAAAGCAGCACTGTTTAGCTGGTGAGCCTGAAAAGTAGGTGTGATAAGGTAAAGGCACTAAGAATGTGTTTTGGATGCATTTCATCCTCCTTTAAAGCGGAAGAGGGTGGCAAAATATCATAAGTAGGAGACGGAACTTGCTGAAGCCTAACACATGAATGGAAGACAACTGCACAGGACAAGGCACAATGAATGTGAGAGCAGAAATCTAAGGACTAACAGAGGGACAAGATGTCAGTCAAGCAGGAAAGTGACAGAAAATGGGAATATGTTTACACCTTGAAAGATGAAACAAGTTTTAGATGTGTGTAGCTGCCTGTTTCTCACTTCAAAAGTGGCATGAGAGAAAAATGTACCTGTCCAGGAGTTCCTCAGTTTGTTTTACAGTATGCACACAAGCACATCCACAAGGTTACAGAGGATACTACGAAAAGAAGTGTCAAAGGATAAAACACATTAAACCCACATAAGTATATGGTATAACTATAATGTGTTACACTGGGAGGGAACACAAGGATTGATGCAGGTGGGAAGATGGTTTTGTCTTGTCTGGTTAAATTTTCTACATTAGAGTACTATTGATTTTCCTAAGTATATAGGATACTGTATATACCCCATTCTGCTACCCTTACACAGGTTAATTCTTTTATCCATTTCAAACGTGGTCAATCAATAACAGTGATCAGGTAGGTTGTGAAATTGCCTGGAAAACACATCCACAAAGTAAACCCAATACATTGGCCTGTCTATGTGACTTAAAGCTTAGCACAGCATTGAAAATCACTAATGGAACACTGTGCAGTTTGTTCATGCTACGAGCAGTCAAGAATCATGCATAATGTAATAGTGCATCTGCTAACAGCAGCTCACACAAGCTAATTTAATCTTGTTTTACACTAGACACAAGGAATTAATCTTTAAAGCTGCTCCCGTGATTCTCTCTGGTCCTTAAAATATCGAGGGTCTTTCCACCTCCCCATTTACAATACTGTAAAGGGATACATTTCGGTTTTCATCAAGTATTTACACTTCATCTACATTAGCTGGAAAATGGATGCAACTCCATAATTTATCAGTCCTAAAAAGCACATTGCTGGCCCAGTCCGGAAGCTGTGTTTTGTGCTGTCACATCTGAAACTAGTATTAAGTCTCAGACTCTACTGTGGAAGTTAGATCACCTAAATAATTAATATTTGAAAATAAATAAATTACTTTTTTTTCTCGAGTTTAACTTGTCTGTATTAATTACATGAGACTGTGTCACAGCTTACCTTTAATAATATTATCTTAACTACTTGTATTGCTACAGTGCTATTGTGTTTGCTACTGTGCAAACACAGAAAAAGTTATTTCTTCACCTGAAATAACTTATCACCCCAGTATAAACAAAGATACAGATAGATTGGAGAGTAAGTACACAAGGAAAAAAAAAACCCAAAAAACAAAAAACAATATTGATGATAAAGACAAGAAATAAAATACTCATACATAGTAAACCTCACTTTTGCAAGATTTCAATTTGGGAGCTTGATCGTGAGTTTTTGGACCTGTAGCCAAAGAGAAATTTCAGGGGGGCTTTAGAAGACAACAATGAATTACCTTTGCAAATGGTCATGGCAAGCTCCTTGTGAGCATGAGGAAGGCTGACAGAGAGAAATGCTCATAGGAAAAAGTAACAAGTGGGAGGTGGAAACTAGGCATTCATTACTCATCAAGATTGGTGAGGCATATGATGTCTTGATACTGAGAGCAGGATGATAGATAAGGGGAAAGGAAAGAGTGAACATGAAAACAAGTATTTTACTACAAGTGTGATGGAGCTAATGGAAGAAAAACAAGGGAGGAGGGAAAGATGTAGTCTAGGTAAACAGACTTTGCAAAAGGTTTCTGATCATGTGCAAGTGAAATAATATTATATTTAAAGAAATAGTGTGCAATAATGAAAGGAGGAGGATGAGAATCTGGGAAAGAGTTTATGCTGCAGATGGGATGGGACAGACTCCCTGAAATGGTCAGAGAAATAATCAAGAGGACGAAGACGTGGCCTGGCCATCAAATATTTAGATTAACAGACTATGACAGTGACAGCACCAGGACATTAGACACTGCAGTCCACAAGAGATATGCTGAAAAGAAGTTTCATTGTTGTAAACAGTTTTCAGCAAAAGTTTAAAATTCTGCTTTAACTGTGATATATTGAACATCCATGGGAAAACATTAGATGGTGACAGGCCAGTATAATATACATCAAAGAAGGCAGAAGTAAGCCCAGGACGAATAATTGTTGAGTTCCTATTTGTGGACTATATCTTAAAGCCAACATACAGAAAGGAGAGCAAAGTGCAAGCAAAGGACACACTCATGAAGATGAAGAGCCAGTGCAACTTCCCTGCTTATTGCAGAGGGGGCTGGTCGAGAGGACCTTTAAAAGTCTGTTCCAAACTCAGCTATTCTGATTCTAAAAGGACAAACTCCTTGGAATCAAATGAGGAAATCTAAAATTGATTTAGAGAACATCATCAGAAAGTAATTCAACTGATTTAGAGAAGACAGAGAAGGAAAACAAAGAATAGAAGTGCTAGAAAAGAGTCCAGAACAATTTTTTTTGACAGACAGTTGTGTTTGCATGTTGAAGAGTTACACCAAAACAGAGATATATGAGAAAGATATGATCAAAATAATGATGAGTATTTGAGTCCAGAGGAGGCCAACAAGTTGATCAAAGGGATAGAGAACTGGGATTGTTCAGCCTGGAAAAGAAAAGACTTCAGGGTGACCTAACTGTGGCCTTTCAGTACCTGAAGGGAACTTACAGGGAAGACGGTGCAAAACAATTTACAAGTGCATAGAGTGACAGTACAAGGACAAATGGGTTCAAATTGAAAGAAAGTAGGCTTAGTTTAGATATTAGGAATAAATTCTTCCCTGTGAGGGTGGTGAGGCCCTGGCACAGGTTACCCAGGGAAGCTGTGGATGCCCCACCCCTGGAGGTGTTCCAAGGCCAGGTTGGATGGGGCTCTGAGCAAGCTGGTCTAGTGGGAGGTGTCCTTGCCCATGGCAGGGGGGGTGGAACTGGGTGATCTTCCAGGTGCCCTTCCAACCAAAGCATTCTATAATTTTGTGATATGGTAAGTATGAAAAGGACACCAGACAAAGATGAAGTTAGAGGAAATGGTCTGAAATGGAGAAACAAAACAACCCTCATGCAGTGTGATCAGGGAGAAAGAAAACTTTTCAGGAAGGAAAGAGAAAGCAAGCAGGAAAGGCAAAGAGCTGATAAAATCTGATATTGATCTCTAGGAAAGCGAGCTAGCAAGCAGCAAGCACAAGCTTGCTTGTTTACTCAGGTCTAGAATGGAGGAGAACACTGTGCTTTTGTGGCTTATTAGACTGGTGTGAATAGAGGAGTTAGGCCAATACCAATCTTCACCAATTTTCAATTTCAATTTTAGATTCAAGCCAGCCTTTCAAACCCACTTGGAACCCTCAGGTTTTATTCTACATCCTAAGAAATACCAATATTCCCCAGATCTTCTGGAAAACTATAAATTGAAGTCCTTTGAAGCCTGTTTAAGACCACTTCAGAGGTTGGTGAAGTGTTGCAGTTGGAGCATTCACTAAGGACTGTTCATAAAATACCTCTTTCTGCTTAAGCTTTAAATATAAACAAACCTCATGAGATTCAAATCTAAGTATCTCCTGCTCTAATTTATAGTAAATGTTTAAGGGACAAATAAGAAAAAACAGAGAATCTGATAAGGAAAATATTTAAACAGATACAAACTAGTAATAAGAGAAAGAGTTCTCTAAATACATTCAGTCTACTTCTTAACATGCATTAATAGCATTTCTTTAAACAGTTTCTGAATACTTGGACATGGCTCCTACTTTAAAATGCACAATCCAATGATACTCAAGTACTCAGTGAGTAGTGGAAGAAGAATAACAATAATAAAATTATACAATTTATACATGTCAACTTGATTCACAATAAGCACAGCAGATCCTTAAAAGGGGCTTAAATGTCAACAGGGTGTTATGAATGAAAGAACAGAATAAACATCCATTATGTTACAGTGTATGTGAAAAACTGCATGGAAAATAGAAATCAGGTTTGATTTAGGATTATGAACCCATAAATTCACTTGCACTTCTTATATGTTAAGCCTGTCTCATACAGTACTTATTATTTCTAAAGGAAAAGAAAATCTAACATCCTGTATAATCATTGGAATTTACTGGTTCCTTGTGCTTCTAGAAAATACTTTGTTGACTCCATTCTCATTTATAATTAAGTTTCTTTCTGTTTATTTTAAATATAACTTAGAAAATAATTTGAGTGCTATAACCTCTCTCTGTACACAGACGCACAGATAAATGATATATAATACACACATCCAAAAAATGCTTATCATGCCTTTTCTCTCAGATACTTAATGTAATTTTAATACAAGATATTCAGATAAAAACAAACACTTGAAAATAGCATCTAGCAGAATTAAACTTGGGACTATGAATGAGGCCTGAGCTGAAAAGCTTTTTCAGGGCCATAAAAGGAAAGTTTAAGTAAACAATACACTGTTTTTATTTAAGAAAAAAAAAAAAAAAGGAAAGAAAAATCATCCTATGCCAAGCGCAGTCAAAATGCATTATTAGGGTGTCCAGGAAATTATAGCTTGTGTCCATTAGTCCTTTCAGGGTTAATATTGATGCAGATATTATTTCTATCCACGGTACCATTTATTTGAAATATTATGACTGGGAGTAGCTGCAGCAGTGAATCAAATCAATTGATAGAGCAGTTAGCCCCGCAGTCAAGGCTGCCTTTACACCGTGCAGTGAGCATGAAATATTATGGAGATTGTTCTTTAAAGTGATCACTTTATCATCATTTGTCTGCAGCCCAGGCTATTCCTTCCTGCCTCGCTTCCCTGTTGGGTTAGAGCTGTCATAACTCAATCAGCCGTATAATGCTGTTCATAGCACCTCCGTAGCAGGTATTGAACCTGTCAAGGGCCACTGAGGGAATTATACTTATCCATTTTGACAGCTAGCAACACCACTCTGATATTTATGTCAGTTTATATATGTATGATATGTATTTCTTAAATGTAATTAGAAGCCTGTTTGTGTGTGATATATCTGAATTGCCCAGAGCTGCCCATGATTAAGACATTGATTTCTAACCTTGTGCATTACTGGAGAAGGGAATATGACAAGCTCCATCACTCAGGGGTTGCAGCTAACCTCTTCTGTCTATATACATCATATGAAATTGTCACTATTGTTTATCTGTTCCACAAAGTTGACTACAAAGCTACTGTTATTTTAGTTTGCTAAATAAACTAAAAGACTGTAAAACAAACCATCATCCCTGTGCCTCCAGAGCACTCCTGTTTGCAGCTGTGTTACTTGGAAAGCAGAGCACAGTCTGAAAGCTGGGGGAAGATCACCATCACGTTTCCTGTGACACTTGTTCTCATAGGTAGCTAAAGCATACTACCTGGATTTAAGGTGACATTTTTGTGTATATCCTACATGCCAAGCAATAGAAAATACACTGTATTGCCATTATAAAGGGAAGAAAGACAAATATGGACAAAACCCCCCCACCTCTCCCTGAGAAACCAACCATCTCTTTATGCTTATCCTTTTTTTCTGTTACTGTTTCAGAATGGGATTGTTACACAAAATAGTTTATGTATGATCAGCCTCTTAACTTTTTTCCCATTTTAATATACCACTGGCTTGAGGAGATTATACTTTCTAAGCCATTCTTTCTCTCATTGCATAATTAATGCTGAAGCAATCTGTTGTTTTGTGTTTGTTGTTTTTAAAGTTAAAAAAAATTTGGGTACTTCTGAATTCTACCTTAGACAATTCAGTTTCTCAGGTTCACAGGGCATAATCCGTATTCAACTATTTAAAATTCACACTTTTCTAGATTAACAAAAAATAAAATAGTATGATTTGAGGTTTTTTTAACTGTATACTCAGGTTTGACTTCCATTTCCCTCCTTCTGAAGATATTTGGGGTCAAAAGTATCAAATTTGGACAGATTTCAAAAAAGCATCTGCATTAGATTATGTTTTGAAAAATCCTCTCTTTAGCTCTGGTTTTACAATACAGGATTCTAAGAAAATTTCAAAGCATTATTTTAGAGAATGAGAGCTCTCCATGTCTTCATCCTCAACAACATGGGTGGACAGTTTAAGCTGTCACTCATCATCAATAGAAATCCCCATTTCAAGATGCCTTGAAGCTTGCAGAGACCAGAGATTAGGGTAAAATGTATGATCCTATTTCTGGTTTTTTAAATAAATAACAGATGAATCCAAGAAAAACAAGAAGTCTGCAAATGCTGCTCACAAATAGATACTAATTTTTAGAAGTATAATTACCTTCTGGAAGAACTCCCATTGCAACCTTAACATTACATTAATTGCACTTAATTTTGAGATTCAGGTGCTTACATGAAATAGAATTTCAGTGAAACACATAAACAACGTTAAAAGAGTCCAAAGGATCAATCTGCATCTCTAGACATATATTTGTGACTGGTCCCTAGAAAGCAATCTAGAAAATATCTATTCCACCAGTCTCCCAGAGAAAATCTAGTTCTATTCTCACAGGAGCCAAAAGATACCTAAAGATGTCATACACAAAGCATTCAAGTTAACTATCATTTAGATGTCACTGTTCTGACCTTCCCTTAATAAAATCCAAAGACCTCTGTAATCCAAAGATCTGTGATGAGAGCTATGTGGTTTAATTCATATGTTTCCAATGTAATTCTTCCAGATTGTTTAATTTATAATGAAAATGGAAACATAATTTTGTTTTCTGAGTTACAGTATGATGTGCCTCTATCTGATAACTTTTATGTAGTTATGAAAAAAAGGCAAAAAAACCTCAAGATAAAATAATAATTTTCCTGACCTCTGTGAAAGAAGAGGGCTGTGAAAAATGTATTTTATTTCTGAATTATCACACAGAAACATGATAGACTAAAATAAAGTGCAGCAACGAAAGCAAACGAAATTAGTAGTATCTAGCAATCAATTAGTACTTAAATCTAAAGTGCTAAACATTAATTGAAATAAATCTGAAAAGCTTGCTCACAACTTTTGTCAAGCTACATCAGCTGTCTCAGGTAAGGATTCTGCCATTAGAAAATAGCTGGCTCAGTCAAGGATATAATCCCACCAGTTATATCTGGCTGCATTAACTTGTGAGACAAATATTTACACAGCCTATGGTGTTAAACGGTGCTGACCTCGGTGACTGTAAGGGACAGTCCATACAATTACCATCAGCTGCCCCCAAAATATCTCCAGCTAATTAAGATTACTTTCCTACACATCATTATGCCAGTTCCCCTTCGCACTGCGATTTTTGAATAAGTAGATGATCTAAGATGCAGTTAGAAGGAAAACCACAAAACTCACTGGCAGTAAATTGCAAATGATCTTTCTTACATCCTCATAAGGAAACGCAACAGAAATGCGACCCTTAAATTATTTTTGTTTTAAAAAGGCTTTTTCAATAAGGACCTCAACTTTTGAGCAGGCAGATTAAGTATCCTGGTTCTGCCATGTAAAGATAGGGATGTGTCAAACTTGAGAGTTATTGTTTATTCTCTGGATGCTGAAAAACTTTCTTCCTTCCAAAACATTCCAAGATGATTATAAATGCACCCTTTAGACAGTTAATGAATTATGATCCTTTTAGTTTTGCACACTTGAATGGTATACAGAAACAATTTATAAGGGAGAAAGAGGAATAATTATCTAACACATATACCACAACATTTAATTTTTGATATGTCTAAATCATGTCTCATAATTTTTGATGGCTTTCATTTGACCAGCTATGGAACTAACACTTCCATGGAGAAAAGAGTTGTATAGAAATAACAAACTGTCTCAGCTGGAAATGACCTGAACACTAGTGTTAACTAAAAGCACCATCCCTTCTTTATTAGCAGTGCTCGAGACTCTCATCTTACATCTCCACAAAGGCAGCTCCTTCCAGCAGCAAAGTGCCCCTTTAACACCATTGGTTTGGAGCTGATGCAGAGCACAGAGTGCCCAGCAATGAATCATCCCTGGTAATTCCATGCTTTGCGTGGAAGATCAGACAGTTTCATAGTGTTACTTTATTCAATTGCCATGTGTTGCATGTAATATTTATGATGCATTTTATATCTTTAAAGCACCATACAGAGCCTATAAATGAAAATATGGTAGGAATTACTATTTCTATTCATATGAAGAGAGAGAACTGAGTCAATGGCACAGCTAAGAGAAAAATTCTGATTCCCTGTCCTGAATTTTGTGAAATAGTCCTAAAAAAGGGTTTTCTTGGGTCACACCTAGACTCTATTTTCAGAGAAGCTGAACTTTATTCTGGTGCCTCAACACAGACACCCAGTGCCATTTGAAATGCTCCTGGGGATCCCATCAGCTCCCCACTTGCTGTTACAAAGCAGCATAGTCTCATATGCTGCCCATATACAAATTTCTTGGACAATACAGGACATTTCAAGGGCTACAGATGCATAGAGTTAGAAAACTGAACCAAACATTCTATGCCAATATCTTGCATCAAAACAGTGAATTCCTGAATGTGATGAATAGAGCAGTACCAGCTTCAAGACAGGCCCAAGCCAGTACTAATTAGCCAAACCCTTTGAATCCTAGCTATGTGCAAGAGTAGATGCAAGAAATCTTATTCAAAATTCAGAAAAATCCAAACTGTACCTTCTGTTTACAACTCATTGCCATTTATGGCTTGCAGCATTTCATTCCAAAGAAAAATAAATTTTGTGTGTTCTTTGTAAATGCAAAGGGTCTAACTCCTAGGAAATTAGATGTTTCTGCTCATCAGTGGCAGGGTTATGCTGGCACTGCACACTGAACAGTTGCAGGGTTGTGAAAAATAAAATTTGTGGCAAAAGAAGAAATTCTGCATTCTACTAATCCCATGCAAATTAATTTTCCATAAGGTCTGGCAAATTTTTTTGGACACCATAGTCTTTCAATAAAACATGAGCACCACAGACATTCCTGTAACATAATATCTTAGATATCCACTAGTTAATATGTAAATATAAAGAAACACCTATGGAAATATACTTAAGGTGTTACCAATACCACTTATGCAATATTAATGTTTTTTTAAGGGCATTTATAACTGTGTACTACTACTCTCCTTCCTTTTAGTATACCCCATTCCTACAGCTCTTTATGAATAAGTGGTTTACTCTAATGGCACTCCTTTTTTGTCATTCCAAGGATATCTTTATTTAGAAAATAAATTGGTGAAATCCTTATATGGAGATGTTGATAACTTAGATGAGTGTTTTAAGATCTGTCCAACTCAGGCCACACTGAAAAGGAACCACATGTCAACTTTTGATCCACATTCAGGTTTTGAATTCCCAAAACCTGGTTTTCTTTGGCTCACAGTTTTCTCACTAATGCACAGAGCACAGGAGGATGACTTGGATATTTCTGATTCTGCCACTGATCTGTTGGCTGAACTCGAGCAAGGTTCTGCATCTGGACTGAATGCTAATGAAAGTAAATAAACCTTGGGAAATATTCTCAAATCTTCCTGTGAAAAGAACAATAACACTATTGTGATCTGTAGTGTAAATTATATCACATAACAAATTATTTTCCACTAATTTCTTTACGAATTAAAGTGGCTTATCCAGTTTGTCTCCAACAACCTGGTACAGGCCTGTGAGGAAGGACAGGGACAGACAGGAGCAAACGAGAGAGAATATGGACTGATACATCAGGGCAACCAAAGCCATCACAGGCTATAAAAGCTTAGGGCTGTGCTTACTAGATCTGCTTTCAATAAACAGTCACTGTGATGCACCTCCACTGGCACTGCACATTAGAGTCTAAATTTAAAAATAAATTCAGCTGCTGCTCTTAAGAGCTGTCAAAACAAGAGCTACTGACATCCTGATCTTTAGCATGAACATGGAGCTGCAGTACCTAACCATCAATGGTACTAGAAACAAACACAATTCTATCTGCTAAATTGCTGCATCTTATCTCTGCCACCTTTTCTTTTCATATTCTAGGGGGTGCAAAGTGTACATAATTATGTAAAATCATTCTGACATATCTGAATTTGTTCTTGCCATGCCATTTCTTTTACACAGCACAAACAACAATCAGCCAGCAAAACAGAAAAAGATGACCCATAGTTCATCATGATCATCTCCAAAATCTGTTCTCACAATCTTCCTGCTCTACCCTATACTGATTCTTAAGTACCCCTCAAATTCAGATTGCAAACTCTGGTGCTGTATTCACATGGCATTCAGAAGTGTACAGAGTAATTGTGCAGGACTGGTACCAGACCCAGGACTTTCTCTCATGACAATATAATGTGGCTTCCATGGTTTAGTCAGAGCTATAACCCTACACAAACTACTGCAGAAAGCAGCTATTTCTGCTACTAAAGGCATCAGACTTTGGAATGCCAATCTACCATTTCAAAAAGGGTTGCTACAGGGAAAGAGAGCAAAAGAACAAATTCAGTTGTGGTTTGTTTTTTTTTTTTTGCTGGGGCTCTGGGATTCACTTCTATAATGGTCTGCCTGGTGATCTCTGAGCTACTCTGCCTCCCACTGTGTCTGATATCAGGAGTGCCAGAGTGGCTGAGAGATCAATGGAGCAGCTGAGGGAGCCAGCTGGCAGGGGAAAGGAGCAATGGATTGTGAGGGATAAAGAAATAAAGAGGAAAAGAAAAAAAGATTTGTTGAATTAAACAGTAATGAGAAAGGGACAGAAGAACTCACCAACCCTTTTAGAAGGGCCACGTTAAGTCCTCCACAAAACCCAGGACCCTCTGGAGCATTCTAATCAGTTTAATGATGCAGATCCCCCTTCCACCCCCTGCATGAGCTGAGCTGGTTTTTTTGTCTCTTTATCAAAAGATGACTTTTCTAACAATGATATCATTCACAATCCATACATTTATTTCTAGAGTTGGGGCAGCACTGATTTGCTGAGATGATCGTGGTCATAAAACACTGCTGTACTACAGAGCAGTCTGACATGATCCTCAGTTTGGGAAAGAACCTCGGACGTCTTAGGGAGAGGCAAAGTTTGCAAGGAAGAGGAACATATATATCTCAAAGACCAATTCTATGTTTGAGGAAAAATGGATAAGCTTTCTTTCAGGCAGGTATGAATATCTTCTCACCTGAAGCAGAAGCAGCAAACTTGAAGATAAATATAGGAGTGTAAACAATTCTTGTGATTTAACTTAATTAGGTTCAGCTATTACACAATTTGAAAGAAACAGCTTGTTACAGACAACAGAATTTGCAGACAGGAGTGCCAACGAGACTGATAAAGGAATTGGGCTTTCTTTGACAGAGAGAAGAGAGGTGTACAGTCATAATTATGGAAGGCTGAGGAACATGGAAAAGATGCAGAAAATGTTGATGAGTCAGAATATAAGGATACGCATTTCATATTCTAAATTCTGTATACTGAGTATATGCCCATTATGCCTGTTGAGTGTTGATACAAGAAATGAATATTTACATGCCTATATTTACATCCTGCATTATTAATACAGATTTCTTTAAAATCTAATACATAAAGGATATGAAGGAACAACAAATGGAGGCAGAATTTAAATGAAGCGGTTGTAGATTTGGTATGAGATGTGAGGTGACAGGCATTCCTACCAACATGCATAATGTGGTTGAAAAACCATGGCAGGCTGCTTCAGGCTCTCCACTGCTGAGTAGAGTAATATGGTAAACATCCTTTATATAAATGTATATAACCTGAAAAGAAACATAACCCCCTAACTGCATACAGCACATGAAGGAAACACCTATATTCATCTACACTGTTTCACAGAATACTAAAGGCAAGGAAAACATCCAGATTCCTATGAAGACTACATAGTGGAAACTCAATATGCTCTTTTCTTCATTATAAATTATAAGCAAAGCTTATTAAAATGGTCACAAATATGTCTACATTTAATTTAGATTTAATACATTATCAGGTTGCTCACAAATGCAGCAAATTTGACTTTCTTTCTGTTTGAGTTGCACTAGTGTTCATCTCCATTGCTCTTGCATCTCAAGATATGTTTAATATTCTAGCAGAATACAATCCCAGGTTGTCTGAGGATAGATGTTAGTATAAATCCACATGGATAACATGAAAGCATAAGGATTCAGACTTGATGCAGACAGAAAGATGAAGATGAGTCTCCCTTGGGCCGCGGGTGTGCAACATTTACATAGAACCTAAAGGGTATTTCACAGACCACTGTCCTAGACAACACTTTTCCTGGATTTTCAATGCTTCCTTTCTAGGGGTTCATAAGCAATCTGTGGGCCACAGTTTGACCTGTTTCATTGACTTAGTTCAGCCCTGTGCTTCAAGCCCATTCCTGTATATGTTCTTGGCAGGATACCACAGAGAGGGCAAAACAAAAGCAAACTTTATCCTCACTCCAGGCAAGGAAGTACAGTATGCACTAAATGGACAAAGGATGGCAAGTCTAAAACAGCTGAAAAAGACCTAGTTGAACTCCCCCCTAAGCTTATTGTTTGGATTAATTCAGGAAACGGTGGGCCTAGGTTATGGGGAGCAAAGGATAGTTGGGAGACTGTGTCCTTTAGCAGTATTCCAAGCAACAGAAATTTAAGCACCATTGCTGTGGTATTGCCACATTGCAAAAACATTTAAAAATACTCAGAAAATACTTCTCATGGGCTGAAGTTATCTAGTCCATGTGTCTCTGATCTTAACAGGACAATCAGAGAGGCAAACACACAAATCTCACTGTTTCCAACACCTTTTTGATGGCCCCCATGCTACAGGACCCTGGAAGCTTTACTTCAAGGGCTCACAAGCCATTTGAAAGGATATTGCTAGATATGACATCTGGATCCTTATCTCCCTTTTATCACTCAGCTAATTTACCTAATACTACACTGAAAGAATGTCTTTTTTGAAGAAAATACCACATGAATATCATCCAGCTTTCTCCACCAGATAAGACAGACACTGAGAGGGAAATTTTCTTCTGTGTCTGCCACCAGAATACCTTTAAAGAGACATCTGTGCCTCAGCTTCCCTATCTGGGAAGGGTGAAGGCATATTTGTTTCTCAGAGCTTCCATTTGATGGCAGGAAATATGTAGCAGATTCAGCTCAGTTTCATTTTCCATTTTTGTGTTCATTTGATCTCAAAGCTCAAAAATATGCAAAGCCACATGAGTTTTAATTTAGAATATGGTGTATAAAAGGAAGACTGTACAATACTCAATAGAAAAGTGATGCCAAGCAATTGTTAGTAATGAAGAAATAATAATGGTACACTACAGCTTTGTTCACTCTGAAAACAACAAGGAATGGCCATCAGCTTGCAAAATGGTGCTACAAGAAAAGTTAGTCTAATTTGCTAGGTCAGAAATGGGTGATTTTGAAGCTCCTGCCTCCCCTGGTACCTTTGGAAAGAGATTAGAATGGGAAAAAACTGCAAAACAATGGCCAAAATATATGAGAGCTCAGAACAGCACAAACTTTATTAATGAAAAAATCTGGATCTTCACTATTCTCTTCTGGGAGAATTAATCAGATGTTGCAGTTTCAGATTTATAGATTGCTGTGAAAATGGGTAATCTGAGGGGAAAGCCTCATAAAAACTTAACAGCAACACCGAGATAATCTGTGGGCTCACAGTGGCCATGTCAGGGCTAATTGAAATGTTTAAGAGCAGCACAGCTTCCAGGCTCCCTGTGATACATGCTGAAGACACGAATATAGACCATCTCTTTGTCTTGACTGGACATATTTTATCGCTCTGTATCATGAGACTGTCACCCCAGACTTCTAATTGCTCAAACCTTTAGACACAGGGCACCTAATAATTGCAGTACCATGGCCAGCCTAATAATAAAGATAATTTACAGTTCAAAAGCAAAGGGTAATTTGTAATATGAATGGCTTTTTGTGTCCCTAAGCTCATTTCAGGACTTGAGGATCCATGCAGCAATAGCTACAGACTTTTGCCCGAGCGTGTGACTTACTGTGCTGGTTTATTTAGCCATTTTGTTCCAGAGAAACACAGAAGCCAGTGGATTTAGGGGAAATCAATGGGGTGTTCAACACTAAACATATTCAAAACTTGTACAAGTATGTGTCCTGCACAAATACAAAAGATTTTAAGTTCATATAATATTCATACCTGTAAGTGTTACTGAAGTGTACAATACCAAATGGAAGCTTAAAACTCATTCATAATTAGAAAAGTATCAAAGTCACGGTGATTGTTGCATTAATTTATGCAGAAAACCAGGAGTTATTGAAAGCAAAAACAGATGTCTCCAGGAAGGAGAGGATCAAGGAATTTTATCAACACCAGGGAGAAACTGAAAGTAAGCAGTTGTCCCCACGTTGCTCTGCCCCCTCCAGAGGGCTGCAGGGCAGACCCACCAAGACCCTCGAACCAGTGTCCTGCTCCTCCTGTGGAAGAATTTTCTCTTTCACAGCACCAGGCTCCTATTACACAACCACATTTTTTTCTTTGCCTTTTTATAGTTCTCTCAGCTTTAGAGTCAAAGCCCATGCCACAGCCTTAGACCACTCCTGGCTTTGCCTTGCCACCCACATTGCAAGCATTACCAGAACAAAGCCTCTGTTACTGTAAAGCTTTAAGCTTGACAGTTTTAAAGAAAGTCACAGAGCACTCACTCCATGTAGGAGAAGGATCTCTTCACTCCTCAGTGAGAGCTAGGTTTTGGAAGAGACAAAGAGTAATTAGGATGCACATGTTTTTCTCATGATGACACAGCTCTGGACCTGATAACCAAAGGCACAGGAAGTCTGTCTCACCAACCATTTAGACTCATAATTTTTTGCCATTTACTTGGCATGCCTGATTGCTCTGAATGTCTCAAATACACCCGTTCATCTTGCAACAGTAAATGGGTCTTAAAAGTCTTGTTGACAATCTTACCACCAAACCCATGTGCAATTTAAACTATTAAGAAAAAAAAAGGAAAAAAAGTGGGTGAACACAAGAATGAAATAAAACGCTAACAGGGACCTTCCAAATGTGGTCACACTGACAGGATGGCACTAGAATCTGGGTTTGTTTTAAACTTACATTGTTTAAAAGCAGCAGGGGACCAAAATGATGATGGCATCATACTTGCTGAAGGGGGGAACCTGAATTGAACTCTCAAGCCAAATTCTAATCTCAGATTTCTGTGACTGTATTCTTCATTAAGAAACTCCTGCAGACACTGATGGGACTCCAGCATGAAGACGGCTCTGTGAGCAGAGTATGAGGATCAAAATCTGCTGTATGGGCACCACACATGGAAACACTATCCACAGTTTTCTCACCAGACGTCAAACATCTTGAGAGCACAAGTAAAGGAAAGCAACATTCATAAAATCAAAACCACAAATAATTAAATATTTAGTTTTCTAATCAAGTCAAGTTGTGTGTAAGCCCTTAAACAGCATTTACAAGCATTTGATTTGTTTTCTCCATCGACTATATAAGAGTACTCATGGGCTCACAAATCAGGACTTCTTGTTTGATTTGTTTTAACATGCTTGCCATGTCAGGTGGTTTTTCCATATTTCTTGCTGTTCCTTTAGAAACTTGTAAACCAGGTCAATTTATTGAAATGTCAGCTTTTATAAATATTCCTATCCAGCCAAGCCTCTAAGTTAACACATGCTATAATTACAGCACAGCCATTTATGGAGAGTAACTAAAAGTGGGATAGTCCTTCTTACTCACATTGAGAAATATCCTACTCCTTGAGTCAACATTTTTATTTCAGTTAATTTACTTTTGGAATTCACTCTGGAAAATGTATTAGCAGCTGCAGAATCTGTCCCTAATCTTACTGCTTTTTCAATTAGGTCTCAATCTTTAAAATGGGCATTAAATATCTCTGGGATTGAACATTAAATATCTCTGGGATTGAACATTAAATATCTCTCAGATTGAACATTTTCTGTAGTGCTATTGAACCTTTTTCTTTGCCAAAATGAGGGTGATCAGCCATAAGGTCAGAGACAGAAGTAAGGTCAGAGACAGAGCTATTTGGTTAAATGAAAATAATATAAAAATGAAAAAGAAAAAAGCAGTATTTAGAAAAAGGCACTATCTTCCTAGAATTAGGGGCAACCTTAAATTAGTCTCATCATTGAAATTTTGCCAAAATGAAAAATAATCAATATTCTTCTATTTGACAAGGGTTGCAGACTCTTGGAAAAATGATATCAGGAAATAAAACAGCAAGTAAAACATCAACACAGAAATACAATCCCAGACAGTAGTCAGAAACAAGAAGCAGTAGTAGACATCACAAGGGGAGAAAAAAAAAAAAAAGGAAAAAAAGCGTATATATTAGCAAGTTTAAGCAACATTTGAGTCCTTTCTACTGTAGCAGCTCAGCCATTTGATATGTGTCGTTTCAGTGTGGAACACTTTGCCCAGCATAGGAAAGTACTGAACTCTGTGCCCATTCTGGAATGAGAGATTTGTTTTACAGATACCCTGGTTTAGTCGAGATATAAATCAACCAGCAATTCATTTGAGTGAGCCTGCAAGAGAATACACAGAATATACAGAACACACAGAATACACCGTGCCCTGTGTGACTGCCCTGTCCCAGGAACACGGATCAGTTACTGTCTCCCCTTCCCACCCTCCCCATCTCTGCCTGTGAATATTTGTGTTTGCAAAAACACATTGGAAGTGAGTTGCTTACATAACAATGCACAAAATTCCCAACTGCCTATGGACAATAAGGTAGCTTGGGAATACACTGAACTTCCTTTTATTCACATTGTCATTGTTGAGATTATCAATGCAAAATACATATGGCAAAGCTCTAGGCAAACAGATTTTTTAGTTAAAGTTAGGGGCTTGCCTGAGACATGACCGGATTTAAATGCAAATCAAGCTACCAAACTAAATCTTTTTTAGTTCTTGCCAGCAGACTCTCATACATAACTGTATATAGAAACTGGTAATTTCCTTATATTTTGGCTTGTAATGGAAATCTAGGTGATGCAAGCCCTCTCCATTCTCCTTATTTCTCCATTCAATTTATTCTCCTCTGACATTTATTTTTTTCTCTTTGTTTTGCAAATATGAATATAATTTAAATCCAACGGGTTAAATTGCCTCTTATTTTGTAGCAGTCATCAAAAAAAGAAAAAAAAAAAGAGAAAGAGAAAAAAACCAAGTCAATACAATAAAACCAACCAACAAAACTTAAAAAGTACCACAAGAGAAAACCAGAGAAACCTAAAAGGAGGGAAAAAACCCACTATGTCCAGAATCCGTGTTACTCAGTATGTACAAGATAAATATGAATACTTCAAATACATCAAAGGAAAGTACTAGCCCAAAAATTAGCAATACTTTGTACTGTACTAAACCAATTGTTTTTGCTAAAATCGTGCTTTGCTCTTTCCCACTTGGAAAATGAACATGTTGGACATGGGAACAAACAGCTGCAGAAGTGCAAGAATCACGTCTCTTAGAGGACAAAGCATAGGAATCCTCTACACTACCTTGGGAAATACAGTCAGTGTAGATAGGTAGACATGTAGATAACTCTGTACAAAAACATCCATCCACCTGCATCTTCAGTGGAGTTTGAAAAGAGCTTTCTTAGAGCCTTTGCCCATGCTCTTAGGAAGCACACACAAAATACTTTCAAAAACATGGATACCTCAGAGGACATAATTATTTTGTTAAGAGGTCAGTGGAGTTGAAGAATAAAATCCAACAGATATCACATTTAGATAAGACCTAGAGCTGCACATTCTTGTTGTAATTATTAGGATGTACTCCAGAAATTTTACCTGGCCATCAATTCATGCCTCAAATGAGTATAGAATCTATTATCTTTCAAAATCACAATTCTTTTTAAATACCCAGTCAGGTGCTACAAACCCACAGGAAAGCACACACCTCCAGCCAGAGACATTCACCACCAAAATCTATGCAGTTTCTTCTAATAAAAGAGCACAAGTCTTTATTTCTAAAGCACAGGTGCCCAACCTTGCAGCAGCAGACACAAGATGATAAAAAGGACACTGAACAGCAGCACAAAGAAATCTCATGTGAAAAGGAAAGACATCAGATATGGAGCCTTCACTTGTTCAAGTTCAAACATCACATATAATTTATATAGCACAGGTTACTGTACTGTGGTGCAGAAGTGCAAAAATTGAGAGCAAATTAGGAAAGGAATGTTTGAAATACTCTCAATGGCTGCTTTTGTTGAGTATTGAACTATTGAGACAGTTACATTACTGCAGGTCAACAGGTGGGCAGCGTGCAGAAGTGACATTCAAAGGTGTCTGAAGAATGGTTCTACTGTTTTATGAAAGTAATTTTGCTTTCTTTTATTTTACACATATTACAATCAAATTGTGAAGTCTGTGAAGTGGTTTTGGAATTTATTTCAATATGGGAAAACCAAAGGAAAACATGGAAATGTAGGATCCTTATCAAATGACCCTTTTTGGATTGATTTTATATCTATTCCCACATCAGTTTGCTTACATACTTGGTCTTATTTTTTTGGCTTCTCAGTTTTAAGAGAATGATTGGCTGACTTCTGAGAGAGAGGAGTTGGTTCTTCAAGCACAAAGAACAGCTGGAAAGACAGATGTCATCTATGTTACTATTTGGTTGCTGGAGAAAAATAAAACAAGCTGGTATTTCCAACTGAACAGAAATTTTTAAGATAATTCCAGCTGTGCCCATGTGATCAGCATCTACTGTGTTTGCAGCTGTGACCATGTGATCAACCTCTGCTGTGTTTGGCCCTTCATCCAAGCACATCTGGTAAAAATATTTCAGTAGTGGGGAGAGAAAGGAGGCAGTTTGTGAGGAGATTATGTTTTATTTTAGCATGCATGATTCTTTGTTTTTCTGATGGAATTTTTAAAGATTTGTGGGCAGATGACAGATAGGAAGAACACTGAAAATAAGAATGAGCACAGGATAGGCACAAATAGTATTGAAGTGCTGATGGAAGTCCAATTATAAAGGATTGATTTAAAATTATTATGAGTTTTAACACAGTGTTACTACTAAAATAAAAATATATGTATGGGAAGATTCCTTTGAAAATCTTACACTGAGATAAACAAAAGGAAGCACACAAGAAAATATTTTAATATCTAGGTAGAAATGTTATTATAATACCTAAATAATAAACGCCACTTGCAAATTGAATACAGGGAAAAGTTATTACGGCTATTACTTACACATTAGTGAAAGACCTGGGATCTACACAGCAGGGTCAGGTTTTGCACTTTACTGTCCAAAGCTACCTAATTCATATATAATTGAATATTCAGCCTTACAACCTCACTAAGCAAATCAACTCCCCCTGACTTGCACCCTCAGCTGTGCTGAACTGCCCCCCCACATCTCATTCTCAGGACATCTGTCAGACACAATTGCTTAGGAGGGTGGGTCTGTTGTCCTGTGCTCCTGCAGCTCTGCAGACATAACTGTGTTCTGGAGATGCCCCTCTGATCTCTGCTGTGCTTGTAGAACTGGGTACTGTGAGCGCACATCAGTGCTTAACATAAGGCACTTGAGTCCAGCCTCGGATTTGTGCTGATCAGACAACAATTATTTTGAAGTCTGACTAACTTCTGCTACGGAATAATGGTTTCCAGAAAGCTTTATTTAGTGGGTGAGAATGTAAAGAACACACATTCTACTCTTTCCATCAATGAGATGGTATGAAATTAAGGTGCATGAAGCCAGAAAAACTGCTCTGGGTTGGTAAATACCTTCTAATGACTGTTTGCTCACTGCTAATCAAAGAACTAAGGTGCTCCCATGGCATGAAATTATTGAAGAAACACATACAATTCTCCTGCTGCTGATAGGCTGCTAAAGCTCAGCAAAGCTTAACTGCATTTTAATTGCATTTTAAGCACTGCAATTTAGTGCAATTATTTGAAAACAAACAGCGTTCCGTCCATTAAACGTTTTTTAGGTTACATTTTTGTATTTTTCATACAGCTTGTGAAAACTGACATTCTGTTGCTACCGTGTGTGCAACAAGTAGCAAACAAACGGATCACACAAACCAAACTTTAAAAGGATGTAATCCCTCTCAAATCTAGAAGGAACACAGGAATTACTGTTCACCTGTATAACAGTGTTCAGTGACAGTAGTTATTGTTCCTTTTATTCTTTAGAGGACTACAGAGAAGCAGGATTTAAGCCATTAGCAGAAGTTCTGTCAGGGAACTTCTTTTGCATTACATATGATTGTAGACACTTGAACACGCTTTACATTTGGTTTTACTTTCATAAAATATCAAACAGCATGCTGCTGTTAAAAGTGATTTTGAATATTAAAAAAAACAGTTCCTACTGGCAGTCACAACCCACTGTTCTGTCTCCAACTATTTGAATTACTAAGTTTCCCATTAGTCGCTGGTCAACAAGAGTTGAAACACTTTTTTTTCCTTGGCAAAGTAAAATAACTTCTAAAAAAATTAGACATATGAAATAATTAAATCACTTTGCTTTTTATAATGAAGACATCTTCATTTAAAATTAAAATTTACCTCTTTGTGGTTTTTTTGTAACTCTTCAAATGAAAATGTGACATCCATTATTTCAGACCCTGCGGAAGCTACAAAAAGTTTCAGTTGCACTGCTGGATTTTCTTTGTGGGTCAATTTTCTGAAGTTTTGCCTGGCATCTCAATACTGAGGTCAAGAAGAATTTTCAAATACTTAGTCCATCAAATCCAGTTGTGTGAATAACTCCACTACTTCACATAGTTCTATCCATGACATACAGTATATCCAGAGCTTCTATGCTCAGATTTTCCACTCTTAGATTATATTTCAGAGATCAATTCCAATTTTGTAAATTACTGCTCTTATTTGTCCAAGATACTGTTTAGGAACCATGCTATATATGCCATTTTGTCAGTCTAGACACATTGTTTGTCTCGCTGGAAATAATATCTGCTATTTTAACTCATGACTTCTAGGGCTTGTCGTTGCATTATATGCAAGTCGAACAAATACTTCATAAAAGTACCATCTCTTCAAACCAGAGAGTACAGTGAGATAAAAACCCCACTACAGTAGATGGAATGATCAAGATGACCACTACGTACTTTTTATATGAAACTCAGAGTTAATGGCATAACACTTGCCTCTGAATCTTGTAAGGCAGGATTACAGTCAGGAGTATGACCTTAGCTTACTATATACAGGAGTCCCAGTGGCAAATGATACTTTAAGAATTCAAATAAAACCCCTGTTCTAAAATAACCCGCTTCAGAGATGAGGTGTTTTTATCACAAAGAGCTGAGGTCAGTAGAAATAAAGAGGTTCATATTGAAGCTGTTCTGAAATACAAGATACATGCAAAACTTGCATTTTCAGAAAACTAGCATTCAAACATGGACTGGGCTGTCAATCTATAAATAATGCTGTTAGCATATATGTAAAAGAGAAGTTATATTTGCACTCATGTTTAGAGAACCACAGGTAGAGCTTATACTTTGTTAGAGCCTACACTTCCAGTGCAGGTCAGCACTAACCAACATCAGAGGTGGAACAGACCAGCCTTGTTCAATGTAATCCAACAAGGATACACCAGATGTACAAGTACACCCTAAAACCCCGTGTCCAGGACCAGCACTCTCTCTCTCAGGGGCCACACCACCACCTGGCACTTCTTTGCTGCAGTGCTTTTGTACCAATGTTCCCATGGTTGGAATGCTCGGGTTTTCTCCCCTTTTGTTCTGCCCTCTAGAGCTTTGCATGGCATCTCAATACTGTGTGTCAAATTTTCCTCTCTTGTTTTTTATTCATTCCAGATTGCACTGAGACACAAGACGGAAATGCAATCAGGAGATTCCATTCTTTGATTGCAATAGGAAAACTTTGGAAAACTTTACAGCTTAAGATAGTCTGTGAGAAAGAAGCATTTGGGTACCCCTCTGCAGTAGACATTTTGGGATGGAAACTTAAGTGTCTCCACAGGCACGCAGAATTTTTATGCAACAGAGTCAATTATGCCAGATACATATTGCAAAGCCAGAATTTAAGTACCTCTCCCAAATCCTCTGTCTGACTCCCAGTCCTGTGGTACAATCCTAATTGCAAAGAATTACTGACATTTAGAGAGGAGTGGGCAGCCTAAAAATCAAATAGATGCTATGCTTTCAGCAAGTGTTCCACACTCATTCCAAAGAGGGAGGCTGTGCAGTGCATCCTACTTGCTAGAGCAAAGGCAAGAATCTCTCTGCAAATACTTGCAGATACCTAAAGAATGACTTTTTAAAATATAGTTGTGTCTTCAATGAGTCCTAATGACTGATAGAGCAAATACCTTTAATACAGATACCAATAACAGGCAAATGCTTTTAATATTGCTATCAATGCAACCCCCCACACTATTTAGTGTATCAAAGCACATGAGCCCCATTGTCAAAGGACCAGTTTGGCTTCACCAGTTAGTAGCATTCTTAGGGTAAACTAAGTAATAATAGTTTTCCCACCTATAAAAGTCAATAGAAAATGATTAAAAAAGACTTTTAATCTGGTTTCTTTGATTCTTCCTCTGTTGTTTATCATTAATTGCCACTGATGAAGGTGCCACCTACATCCAAGAGAACATAATACCAGAACTTAGGTTCTCAGGAAAAAGAACTTAAATACTCACATCAGTGAGATGTCTGTGCTAGTTCAGTATTGCTAGTGATGCTCTTAGAACACTTCTATACTTGGCACAACCCCCTTGATTCACACAAGCAATGTCAATCATTGAAAGCCAATTTCCAGTCTGGTTCCGCTATGCCTTATATCTATTACATAGAAAAGTGGTGGAACTTGTATTTTCAAGCCTGGAGAAAGCCAGAGAGAATGTGAGCCCTTGATTAGCCTGAGCAGCAGCCAGCAAAACTGGTCTTGGCTATTTTGAAGAGTATTAGACTGTTTTTAACATGCACTGACACACAAAGACCTTGGGTGGAATTTTAATTCTAACAATTACCAACCAATTCATCAATAACAGTCTGTATGCTTACAGCCAAATTTGGGGGAAAAGAAGACAGGTAAGGTTCCATTTTTGCCACCCTCTGTATCAACACCACTTTGCTGAATATAGGTTAAGAATTAGATGCAAGGAAATGGAATTGTTATCACTAACAGGAAACAGCACAAACATCACAAACAGCATCTTTCTAAGGAGATGGCAGAGATACAGCCATGGAATCTGCTTGCTACTTAGCCAGATAGTGGGAAAAAAACAGAATTATGATGCATCTCTCAATCACTTTTCCAGTTTTCCCTCTGTCAGAGTGTAGCATATAACTGTTAGGATATTGCTTTACAGTTAAGGAATTTAAACTCAGGAAACACTCACAAAGTCAGCTCATTTCAATATCTCCAGCAATGCTGATGCAACAAGATCATTGCTAACATGTGTGGGAAAGGGTCACAATCACCCTGTTAGCTAATGCCTCCAGAACCAATTGTAGAAGTAACACTTACAATCCACTCATCCATGCATATCTCTGCAAGGAGTTACAGAACAGTCTTCCTTGTAAAACTTGGCCATAAAAAATAAATCTTTGTAGACGATAATATGACAACTTCTAAATCAGTTAATTGCTATTACCTTTCAGAGAATTCATCAGGACATCACAGAAACTGAAAGTACGGAAGGAAATTACATGAACAAAAATAGCTTCCTGACTTGATGTATTTAAGATTAACACTAATTAACATATTTCAAAAATTCACAAAACAAATAATCATTTTCCATTAAAAACTCGCATGACTGTACAACTGCCTGGGTAGGCTGCTAAAATAAGCAAACAAACAAATACCAAGCCAAAAAGCTGACAGAAGAAGAGGAGGTTTATGGAAATCAAACAAGGATGTACTGTACGTTTTTATTAATTCCAAAGAGGATTCTTCTCTGGGTAGTTCACAGCCAGACTCATTTTTGTGCTTGGACTTCTCTGTTAACTCACCGCTATCTTGATGTTTAAGCATCTCCTACAAGTCATCCTGATTCATAGTACAGAAAAGTCCTTCCCTTTCTCACACTTTCAAACCACGCTAAATAACTTAGAGAAACTCTGGCATGTTTCTGGCAGGTGTTAAACTCTGCAACACATAATCTTCCACGAAGGTGACCTCAGTCCAGATCCTGGGATAAACAGGTCAATACCACCCGCACAGATTCACCATCTCATGGAGTGAGCAAAACTGAGGAGTAATTGTACCCATATTCTTATTTCCATCAGGAGTTCTTGTATCAGCTGTGTTTGTGCTATGAACAAACATCAAGAGTGTCACGGGGGTGGTGACAGACTCTTTTCAGTGGTGCCCAGCAACTGGATGAAGAACAATGGCCATGAACCAAAACAAAACAAGTTCCACCTCAACATGAGGAAGAACTTCTTCACACTGAGCACTGAACAGGCTGCCCAGGGAGGTCATGGAGTCTTCCTCTCTGGAGACATTCCAAACCCAGCTGGATGTGTTCCTGTATAACCTGCTCTAGGTGACCTTGCCATGGCAGAGGGGTTGGACTGGAGGATCTCCAGAGGTCCCTTCAAACCCTAACAATTCTGTGGTTCTGTGAAATGATCTGCAGCGTAGCAACATGACAGGAAAACTGATCAGGCTCCAGAAAAATTTTAGTCTGGAAAAACTTCAGGTAAAGGAAATAAATAATTGGGGTTTTTTCCATAAGAAAACTAAAAGTAAAGACCAAGATGGTCTTAGAATCATAGAAAAATTTGGCTTGGAAGGAGTCTTTAAAGCTCATCTAATCCAACCACTCCTCAGTGAGCAGGAGCATTTTCACTAGATCAGGTGGTTTCGAGCCCCATCCGACCTGTCCTTGAATGTTTCCTGGGATGGATTTTTTTATAACTGCATTAAGGAAGCTGATTGTGGTGTCTACTATACCTCATTTCTTGGTCTGATTAGAAAAGCACAAAGATGCTATACTGGTTCCTACACTGTCTAGTTACCCCACCAGAGAGAGAGATCACAAAGCAGTTCATCATCCCTTGCAGGAGAAGGTCCATATAAGATTTCATTACAAGCACAGGAAAAAACATATGGAAACAATGAAATAGAAAATATTAAAACGAAAAAAAAAATCAAAACCCCTAAAATTAAAATAAACAACGAGCACAAGATGACTCCACTAACTGTACTGAGCTTTTGAATCACACCAACACTGGCACTGTGCCTCACGGGGGAGGCAGTTTGCCAGGGTAGTGCCATGGGCAGCTAATAATCACTCACACACAATGGGCAACAGAGATTAAACCCAAATATTGGAAGGTTTGATTTAAAAATATTTTTACCATATATAAGAAATAAAGCAGTATTTTATTCTTTCACACTGAAACTATTAAGCCAATTTCTTCAACATTAAAGCACTTCTTATTTCCACAAGCCACTGCTATATCTGATTCCTCTCCTGGGTGTCCTGCTATAGCGCATATGCACCTTTGTGCTACAAAGTCTAGGGAATTCTTTTAAGTCACTCAAGTCCTGTGCCAGGTGTTTGTAAGGATTAACCCTGCAAGGACTTAAACAGATTGCGGGTTTCTACAAATTGCTTTCAAATCCAGTTCTTAGATTGGATGATAACTGATATCACTGGGCAGAATTAAAGAAAAGCTTCTCTCACATTTTCATTTTTGACTATTTCAGCACTGCTGTTTCCTCTTTCATGCTGGAGCCAAGGGGTTAAGAGATGTGACAGTTATTATGATGTAACAATGCAGAAAGACTTCTTTTCCTAAGGAAAGCAGGTAGAGGTTGTATTTTCCTAACATCACCATGAACAATTTTGGTGATTTGTTCTGTGCTATCAGGAACTGATAAGGTCATGGAAAATGTGATACAAGACAGAAATTTGGAAAATTTTGTTTTAATGCTGTGGCTGAAAGTCTTCTGTCTCACAGTACACGTTCCCTCTGGATTAAGTAACCTTTGCAAGTTTTCTACAAACTGATTCTGCTGAATAGAAATTGATTAATGAGCTCAGACACTGAAATTGTCACTAGAAAATAGCCATTGAGATTCCAGTCAGCAATCACCAGCCCCAGGGTCAAGGAAGACCATGGACCGACTTAGCTGCAAAGAGAGCAGCCTTCATTTGTCTTCTCACTAACTTCATTTTAGCTGTGCCTGGTGGCATTGGGTGCAGCCAGGAGTCTGCCACCACCTTTGTTGATAAACCCATGTACTGAGGGCTTCCTAGCTAAACTATAAAAATTTTTTTCAAGGATATAATATCACTGGTCTGAACATTCACTGTCTCAAAGCTTCTAAAGCTTTTTATACCTCTGCAAAAGTAGAGAAAAGTTGGAATCAAACACAGTATCATTCCAGGTATTAGAGGCATCATCTATGATGTCACCTCTGAGGTTTCCTAATATCATTGGTGCCAGTTTCTTTTGAAAATACATGCTATAGTAGCATCGAGCTTACTTAAGAGGGTTCACTTCACCTTCATTTCACTCTGCCTCATACCACTGCCAGCTAACATAATGAGCCATGTTTAAGCTGTTCATAAATATAAGACTTCAAAAAGTCAATGTTCAACACCCCTCCCAGCCCCCAACCTTCAGAAGTTTGCATCCACTGGCCTGAGAGAGTGACTTTGCAGTAGTAACTACAGATATTGAAAATTATGTAAAAGTTGTATGACAAATAATCATATTTCATAATACAAGTTGGATTTCTAGAAAGTTGTGAGTTATTAAAAAAATGGTTTGTGTTTTATCAACTAATTTTAAATTCTATTTTTCTAGTAGCTATTCCATTGATAAGGAGAGTTGTTTTCTTTGTGGTGTTAGACATTTATTTTTTTTTCTGAGAGATGTTAATACGTTGATTCAGATTCAATTCTTTTTCTGCCCTTCAAAAACAATACATTTTTTGATTACTCAACAGCCTTACAGGTTTAAACATCTAAAAGATCAGTCCTGTGGGTTTTTTTATTCAGACTTTCTATTTTCACTCTCCACTTCTTTGATGATCTCCTTCTTCCCATTATGTGCTTCTTGGCCAGATAGAGTCTCCAGGGGTTTCTTTAGGCAGGAGTAATACAACTTGAAAGTTATTTTACAAGGTGAACATTGTTCAATCCCCGAGGTGCACTTCACTCATTGAGCAAGGCAGATGATGGTCTTATATTTTAAAGTTAGAAGGTCCCCAGCATTCAGCTGTCTCTAATGTAAATTGCAGCAAGATATTTAAACTCACCAGGTTTCTCTTTCCCACTAGTAAGCTAGGTATCAGGAATTTCTTAGGGATATTGTGATGAAAAATTATAGTTTGTGCATGGAGTACAGTGCAGAATTCCTGTACACTAAGATTGTTGATATTAGCCCCAGTTCTGAAAACCCTGTGCCTACAGGCAGCACAGTAACTGAGCAATTGCCTTCTATATTTCTATGCAAATGTCTATATTTCTAAATCTGTTAAGCATTTTGAAAACATTGCCCTGCACTGCAAATCGAGGTACCTTTAAAAAATAGCAATAAGTTACACCAAAAATCTCATGTGAAATTACTTGTCTTCAACACATGCTAGTGAAGCTGTGTGTTTTTTCCTAACCATTCAATAAGATAAAAGCAGCCAATTAATGAAGATTAGTTTTTACACACAAAGAACTTCGAATACTAAATTGCTAAGTATTAACAAATTATATGTGCAAATTCAGAATTTATTCTGAATTTTTTTTCTCTGATACTCCTATTGCAACAATAATTGAGCTATAATGAATTTTAATAGTACCTTGTACCTGTGAGAAGCAGCACTGAGAGACAAACAGGTTTTGCTGCCTAGAAATAGAATATTTCTAGTTATAATGATAGCCAGACAAAAAGCATAGAGGCCCGAGTAGCTGCTTTGGCGTTATTTTCATCAGATGTCATAAGGTCCCTGGGCACTTGTACAATCAGTAACACTTCACAGAGCCTTCACTTCTAACAAATAATTAGCTAAAATTGAACCAGAGATTTCTTACATGCATGTCATAGGTTTGATATGAATAATGAGGAAAAAGGTTAACAGCAGGTCATAGACAGTTCCCGATCTTCCAGCTTATTTATTCAGTGAAATGAGAAATTGATCACATTATTTTGTATAGAAGAACCTGATTCATTACAATCACCTCTGAATTGGCAGTTTTTGCTTTAGGCAATTTCAGAACATTACTTATGCTTAAACAGTTACTGGTAAGGTCATTTTACAACTTGTAATCACCTCTCTGACCCCTTCATGACCATAGTCACGAAAGCTTAAGCATGTGTGAAAATTGAAAAAAAAACCACACATATGAACAGAAAACTAATGGTTAAACAAGAAGAGCTGAACAAACAAACCCACCCAGTTGAAGTATGGATGACCACACTCAGGTGTACTAGAAAATACCAGGAACACAGTATCTCTTGCACATCAAAAATGCACAGGAAGTCATCCCTAATTTGGCAAGACAGCTATTGGAGAGAGAGAATAAATCTGCTACTGCATGCAGTATTAACCAGTGGAGGGTAAGAAAAAGGAAAGGCAAAGGAGACAACTACAGGTAAAGATCTGGAGTTGAAGGTGATACTATGTGAGCTGCAGGGACAGAAAAAACAAGTCAGTTCTTTCCCCTAAGAGTAGCAATGATCACTATTTCATCTTCTACTGACCCAAACACCCTTAGCATCATGAGCTTTTATTCCTCAGAAGGTTTCTAATAACTTTCCAGAGTGACTCACAGCACAGGACAAGCCCTCTCAGGTGCTCTGTGTCTCTGAGAACACTTTCACCTCTTTCTACACCAGTATCACTCTAGCCAGGTTGTCTTTTCCAGACAGAATGAGGAACTGCAATCCCTGCAGGGCCACAATTAATTCCTTCCCAATTACAGAGACATGTGGGGTGAAGCTAGGCTGAAACCTGCAGTGTTTGAGACCCAGTGTCATATAGACCTTGCAGAGTGCTGCTGCTGTGCTCTGGATTAGAAGGTAGAAAGTACAAGTTTCTCTTTAAATAATAGAAAATATTTTATTTATATTTGAAAAACTGAGCCCCTGCTTCAGGTTATGCCCCCCACTGTGTTTTAGAAGGAAAATAGTGGGGAAACTGTAATAAGTGTTTGAGAACGGGGGGGAAAAAGAAGCAGGACAGAACTTCAGCTGATTTATGATGAAGGGTGTAAATTGCTATAGAATAACTGCTTAGCATATGACAGTCATTAAAGCAGCCATCAAAGGGCAACAAGTATAAAACAAAGAAACATTGCATGTATGTTTCAGTTGGAACAACTTCTTAATTATGCCTCTTAGCTCCATTGTCAATAAAGGCATTTGCGCCACTTCAAAGCATCAGAAAGTGGTGTTTAGAAATAATTCTGGTTCATAACTGAACTAGGATATGTTTAAGGATAAACTATAGTACAAAATATAACCTACAGATTACTTTTTTTTAAGCACCTGAGTTCCATTCTTGGGAAGTTAACATTCAGATCTGCAGAAGGATTTCATCATCTAAAATGAGATTAAGAGGACTTCTTCAGGCTTCTACACCCGCTTAAAGGAATTCTTCAAACTCCTTCCTGACCCAGTACAGATGCTAGAAGTCTATAGTTGTTTACATGTCTCTTAATAAAGTTTACTAAGTGTTTAATAGTCTGCTTTGCACTTTATGAAAACACCCTCCTCAGCAGCAGAAGGAAGTAGTTGGAGATTATCTAGCAGCTAAAAATGATATGATGAATAAGGCAATTGTCTTATGTTCCCAAGAACCAATGCTTCTAAAGCACATCAGTCTGATAGGGGTTATCAGAATATGTCCAATGTGTATCTATAGGAGAAAGTTGTGATCAAGACAAAAGGATTATCTCAAGACTCTTATGTCTTTTAGAGTGAGACATCTCAATTTTTATACAATAAGTTAATGAACATGCCCCTAAAACCTTCCTTAACCTGAGAGAATCCAAAAATGTTTCTTGTCTTCCAAGGGAATTCACTAATCATGTATCCATAGGTAGTGAAGACCTAAAAGGTTATACTGAAATAGTGCAGAGAAGGAATCCATAATTCACAGAAGTTGAGAAAGGATAAAATGACAAACATCATTCTGCAGCCCTGTGACTCCTGGGGGAGAGCAGAGTTATGGGTTCAGGTGCTCATTCTACTTGTTTGGGATTCAGTGTCTCAGTTTGCTCACAGCTGTAGACAGCTTTAAGATGTTTTATTCAGGGTTATGGATTTCACTTATGGAACAAGGTACCTAAATTTCATGCATAATGGTATTTAGCAATCCTCTGGATATTTTGTCCTAGATTCCTTAATTTCATTGAATAACACACACAAATTCAAAAGGTACTTCCATGTCCTGTTCCAGAATGTATGGTTCATTGAAGCTCACCAGAATTGAACACAAATGCCTAAAAAGAACTTATAAAAGTTTTGCCAGAATCTTCTCTAAAGGTGGACTAAACTGTCTTATAACAGTCACACTACCTACTGATGCTTCCAACAGTTGAGGGAGAGGAAAAGCACACCTAAAGATGAACAATCACTGCATACTCAATCACAGTTTTGGTATCTGCTTTAAATAAAGGTATTGCTTAGTCATGAAAAAGCTATTGGAAACATAGATGGGGAGATATCATTTACTTCTAAAATTGCCCTAAAAATGGCACTTAGGAGTCGTTTAAAACATGCCTGTAACAATCACATAAGTCAATAGTGGTAACGGGGCAGGTGAAAGTTGTAGTATGCCCACCAGGAACTGGATGACACCTGCAGCTTTCTTATCTTCAGGTTGCTTAATTTAATGAGATTTGTTTACGAATCATAAGGAATGTGGTTGAAAAGAAAATAGGAAATACCCAGTTTAAAAAAAAATAGGAAATACCCAGTTTAAAAAAAAAAATAGCCAATAAACTTACATAAATCTGTGTACTTCACTAGTAAACACCACTTCAAATATTCTGGTGAATATATTTTGTCCAGCTTTCTTGGTACACGATAAGCCTTTCTGGTCAATTTACTTGAAATATGTGATTAATAGGTTAGGAGCAGCAAAACTAGGTATCAGAGACATATTTCATACACTCCATTTCAATACATCCAATGCTTTCTCTTTTTCTCACAGGTATTCCATTTTGTACCAAATAAAAAAATTAGCAAAGGAAAAACTTCCCACGTCTTTCTGGTCTGTAAAACTGACACCCTCATGCAATCTCATTTAAGACAGATTCCTTCCCTTCATTTAGGTCTTGTCACATTTCTAGGTGACTGCTTATGCTCCCTTACACACCACCCACATAGATTTAAACCTTCTATTGTATGAGGGTGCAGCAGCTTTGGCTCTGGTCAAAGCTTTTCTTGCAACACACTTTCCATCTCTTCACGGGCAGGGTGGGGTAGTCCAGCTGCCAGGGACACATGAGAGCAAACCAGGTCTCTTTTAAGCCCACCCCTTTTCCAGAGCTTCGACTGTGTCAGCACGCTGGATTTACTATTTATATCTGCTAGGACATACAGTATTTGAAACAACCAGGCATTTTGCAACAACTCTAAAAGCCAGTCACTTTTTCACTCTGGCTAGCACAAAAAATATGTCTGTCTAAACAAAACAGCACATACAGACACAGCCCCTTCCCAGCCTCAGAAGCTCACTGGTGCTCTTGCTTCTGTGCCACCGCCTGTAACAGAGGGCTAAAGAGGGAAGACACTCCTGCTGGGACAACTCACTACACATCTGCAAGGTCTCTCAGTCCTGCTCCTCCTTAGACTCAATGGTTTTGAGGATTTGGCAAAGCATTAAGACCTGAGATCTTTTTTTTTCCTTTTGGAAACTTTCCACTTAGATGAGACAAGTTCCCTCTTGTGAAGTCGAAGAAAACATTGTTCTGAGATGCTCCTGCAAGAACAAGAGCTATCAAAATGCAGCATGAATAGTTTTTGTTTGGCATAGGAACAGCCCTGAAAAACATCACTGCCATATAGAGCACAAGTTACACATTCAGATGGTAAAAGCTGAGCAACATCTAAAGGGACAACACAAAGACCATGAATTAACACGGTGGAAAACAAAAGCATTTTTTCCCTTCAGAAACATCATCTCTAACCAATAGTGGTCTTGGGCCCAAAAGTGAATAAAAAAATTTAATTATAACAAAATATGAATGTCAACAAGTCAATAGCTAAAGCATCATTTCTCTGAATAAACACAGAACTAGAATCCCCTTGTACTTTCAACCAAATACAGCTTTGCAAAAGTTGCAAAATTTTGTGGAGTAAAGAGTTCCACATTCCATTTACAGCTTCCAGGACAAATTCATCAGGGACATAAAATTATGAAAGGGAAAAGTGAATATTCTATCTACTTAAATCTAAAATTAAGTGATGCTATATAAACTGATTTTGTGTAAAGTATTTTAAAGGATTTCTGCTCAAACTCAGAGTGAAGACCCATTTTCAAGCTTTGAAGATCACACAAAACATAGTGGTGATTTTTTCAGGCTAAGTGTAGACAGACTGTCCCATGATAAATTGCATGTCCAGCTACAAACCTCAGAGGCCTAAAAAACCAGTTAACATCCTATTTCTGCAACAACAGTATTAAATTCTTTCTTCAAAGTTTCCTAAATCCCTATAATAAATGGAAGATATTTCATTTTAGACACTAGCAGATTCCATAATGAGTTAAGCCTCTTTACAGTTTATTTTAATAAAGCACAGCTTTCTAAATATACAGAGGCTATAAAACTTGCAGGTTGGAGCAATATGTTTAGTAGCCTTGCTTTATAAAGTGGAAATGTTTGCATGTCTCAAATTACGAGCAATTTAAAGTAGGAAGTAAGCAAACTAGCTCTTGTGTTATGAAGCTTGACATTGTTAAGCCTTAAGAGAACACATCCTTCAAAGTCACACAGACTGAAATATGCTCTGTAAGCTTGGCAAAAGGACCAATGCCACAGTGATGCACTGCACAAAAATCACCACAAATTTCTATTTCTGTGTGAAGTAGCCTTGCTGTAAACTTTAAAATTTTACTGCTGGTCCTTTTTTTAAATTAATTCATTATTAATTTTCCTATGAAAAAATCAGTACATAGCTTTCCTTTGAACATCAACTAAGAAATGTAATAACTGCTAACTATAAGCAGGAAAAAAATATACCAGCCTTTAAATGAACATAATCCAAAATATCACTTGATAACAAATAGTTCAAAAATATTAAAGTAAATTACTATTCTTTCCCCCTGTACTAACAGAAATGTGGAGACTTATTTCTCCTCCATGAATTTGGTATTAACTCTACATTGACACCTGTGCCTTTTTTGTTAATAAATAGGAGAATTAAATTAAATTATACTACTTACAAAGCTAAATGTAATAATTGCTACTTCTTCATGCAATTGTAGTTAGAATTCAATTAATAATAAATTACTGTATATGTGAAATACAACAAAATGTTAATAATTGACTTGAAACATAACATAAATTTTAAAAATCTCAACCTAAGCAGCTTCTGATTGGTCTGTCAAATCAGTTTGGAATATCACGATTTTTCAAATCTATGCCTACTTTATTTCAGAACATAAATGATTCAGAGATGTACCCCCCTGGACTTGCAAAGAATTATTCTCAAAGAAGGCTACAGCACGAATATATACACAGGTCCACAAACAGAGTTGTTACATGCATAAATATTTAGAAAAAGAAATTTAATTCATGAGTTCAGCTAATTACCTGACTGCAAATAAGATAACTACAGGTAAATCAAGTGTAAACATGTATGTAAAGTTTTTCAGAAAACAGGTAACTCTTACTGAGAATCTTTGCTTGTTTTGTGTCCATTACAATGTAAAAGTAGCTGTCATTTTTTATTATGATTCTAAAAATCTTCCCTTTAAAAGTAGTTTCAAATTCATAAATATAAATATTGTGATGCCATATATGCAAAACTTTATTGCAAATTCACCCCATTTTTTAAATTTCAGTCTGCTCATTTTTGAATGTGAATTGCATTTAATGAACTTTCTTATTTTTCCTTTGTTCCTTTAGTACTCATTTAGATGAAGCTCACTGGCTGATGTTAGACATTTTTATCACACAGCATACTGAATCTTATACATAAAATGTTGTTGGGGCCTTATAAAAATAAAGATTCTTGATGAATTGTCACCATAGAATTGAGTTACTATTTCTATCCATTGGCACTAAACTACAGTTAAGGAAAAAAAAAGGCAGGAGGAGGTGTTCATGAACATCTCTTCCTCAAGTATTTCAGAAAAGAGTATCTTCTCCAAAGCCCTTTTGTTTTGATAGACACTGTGTGCCTGTGAGCACAAAGGTAATATTTTAGTAAACAGCAGGAGCTGACAGATATGTTACATGGCACATATCATTTCTGAGTTCATGCAGCAATATGCAAGAGATCATGGAGTGACAGGCAAGGACGACACTGTAGGTTACCTGGATGAGATATTCCAAATGGACTGAGCCATAAACCACAGCAGAGCTTTTGAAAATCCCTGTCTGTGTGCCTGAACATGACAAGTGCCAGAACATTTTAAAGGCCCTGACATGTAACCAGCACTGCTTATGTAATTCAACCTGAGGTGCTACTTGAAGTACTGCTTAGCACAATATTACTGCCAGTAAGAGAAATTAGTGTATATTAAAATTATTTGAAGTTTTTGTATGATGCCCTGAGAAACTTGGGGTGCTTTGATGAAGGACTAAAGCTGTTGAAAACAGAGAATCACAGAGATGCCCTTCCCTGCTCTGAAGATGTGAGGGCACTGCAGTGCAGAGTGCCCAGGGAGCTCTGCCAGGGGGTCAGACCAGCTCCTGCACTGCTCTAGGCTCTTACAGCACACAGCTGTTAAGTGACTACAAAGTTTCTATACTGCACCATGATTCATAATGCAGGTTTTCTCACTGTTGTATAGAAGTCTATGGCAGCCTTCACAAATGAGGTTTTATTAGCTGAGTTTAGAACACAGAAACCAAAAACTTACTTAGTTCAAATAAGCTGGTGTGGGAGCAGACACGTAGCACAGGACTTTGAGTTCCCACACCTTTGCTTGTATGTCAGGAGACTGAACCTTCCCTTTCTAACAATTAGAACGTGATAACAGCAGCAAATCAGTCTTTGTTCAATCAAAGCTACAGAACTCTTTTTTTGTGCGAAATTAGATCTCTCCAGACACTATCTCTTCAGGCATACACGATGTATGCAGTTTGCCTTTTCTCTAAAAAACAAGAAACATTAGCCAATTCAGCAGAAAGAGGGTTGGTGGATTTCTCTGGGCTCATATCATCACAAAAGGAATTGACTAGTTTGATCCACACCATATGCAGGTGATGACAGGTCCATCCTCCTGATTCTGATATAATAAAGCAGCTTCAATTGGCTATAAAATAAAAACTGCATCTTAATAGGTCTAGGTTTTTAATTTGTTTGTTTTGGGGATTTTTGTTGGTTGGGAGTTTTTTTGTTTTGTTTGCTTTTTTGTTGGGTTTGTTGGGGGGTTTTTTGTAAGTCATGTGCATTGAGCATCAGAATGCTTTGTCAGATAATGCTTTCAGTTGATGCTTTTGGAGACTTGAATGCATGTAGCTCCTGACAATGATTATATGCACGTGTTCCATATAATTCCAAAAGCACACCCATTATGAAAGATTAGTACAGTTGTGCTTATGATGTATTTAGGTCGTCTGTTACTGAATATTTCCACTGTCAGTACAACAAAAGTGTGATGATCGCAGTTAAAGCTTAACAAAGAAAATGCTGTCAGGCAATTAGTAAGCTGAAGTCAGCAGTACTAAAGTGAAATATATCATGTTTGGAATAGCACAGTGGTTTGCTTGTGATAAATGTTGAAACAGGTCCTCATACTCAGAATATATCCTAGCCTTGAAAAAAGTTTAGCATCTAAAACAAACAAACAAAAAAGCAAAACAAAAACAACTCCACACAAAAAATCCCACAGTGTTAGCTTCTTATTACATTTCTTACTTTTCCTTACAGAACTGTCTCAGCCACTGGACATACAGGAAGGTATGTATTCATTATAGCACTTTTGCCTTTTATGAAAATGGTAACAGCACACCTATGGAGAAGACTGCACTACAAACACATATATCTGCTTAAGAAAAAGAAGAGTCTATCAAATAAATAATCTCAAAAACTGCAAAAATATTAGAAAAAAATCAAGTTAATCTTATACTTGAAAACAGTTAGCATGTAGCCCTAAGAACTGAGGTTTCCCTTTACTGTTGAGACCATGCCTTGAACTACAGAGAACTAAATTCTGAGTCTGTTAACTCTTGCATGCTGAAATACTAGTGTACAATACAAAATGAAAGAAATTCAGCAAAGAAAAGGTTTTGGCAGCATTGCTAAAAGCATCAGTACCAAATGCTTGGCAAGTTAACAACTATGGAAGGTACAACTGTTTTCATTTACACGAATAGTACAGACCAAAAAAAAAATAGTAAAAACTGCTTGGTTAATCAAACTTTCAATAATACTTGTCATTACAAGTGTTAGAGAGATTACTGGAAAGAATAAAAATTGGGAAGGGTGAGAAAAAGAAATGATAATGTCTGAAACTCTTTGTTTAGGAGTGCCTTCTTCTAGCTGCCTGTATGGATTGACCCTTCCCACAGGCTTGCAGTGAGCAACCGGTGACGGTGACCAAGAAGAAACAATAAGTAAGGCACACCCTATAAAAACCCTAAACCACACAACCACTCTAACTGTTACAATAAGCTGGCAAGTGTTCTCTGATAGTCTTTGGTATTGTTTAGTGCAGTTTGTGCCTGCAATGGAATCCATAAGTAAAAAATTCCCTGGCACTTGGCATATCCTGCAGGTAGTTCAACAATGACAAAGCCCCCCCACAGCTGTACATATCTGGCCCAAAGCTTTTCAAGACTCTATTTTCAGGACAGGCAGCCATCAGTCAGATGCTTTGGGAAGTCCACCGTTATTATTCCACAGAAAGGGAAGAAGTTGTGCTCTGGCAGTTCTCTTACCAAAAATTCTATGTCCCCACCTTTTAGAGAGGCACTGACTGTGTCTGTGACACACACTCATTTAATGTCTCAACCTATTCCAAAAGGCAGAAACTATCACTACCTGAGAGCAGAACTCAAAAGATACTTGTGAAGTTCCAGATGCACAGCCCTCACTTTGGTCTTGGATATATTTGTATCACTGATCCAGCTCTCTGATCCAGGTTACACTTACTTAATCCGTTCCCTCCCCATTCCTCAGTAATGAAGCTCTCTCTTACATTCTGCCCCATTCCAGACACAGCTGTGCAAGCTCCTTCCCCTTTTATCTTCTTACACAGAACAAGGACATTATGTTTCTCTTTAATACATTTTAATTGTTTTTAATGACATTTAGCAGCTGAAAAGAAGGAAAAAATATTCGTCAACTCTCAGATATGTAACAACTGTAAGTGTCGTGCAAAGAACACCTCAGTAATTCTGCAGGAATCAGAGTTGTGATAGGATTGAGAGTACAGACAGGCACCTGAACAGCTGCCTTCTTCAGTTCATTCTACTTATTTTCCTTATGGGGTCCCTGCTTCAGCTTTTAATTATGTGCTAAGGGATATGAGGATGGAACAGACTTTCTTTGACAATCTGAATTTTCTCAGGACACCAGCCAACACTGACAGTATGCTATTTTTCAGGGTGAATTATTTTGATAGGCAGAACTACAATGACATCAGGAAAACAGCAGCCACAACATTAGCAATGGTAGCATTTGCCTCTCACTCAGACTTAGATAGTGGTCTGAAGAACTTACATTCACTGGTAAGAAACACTGGAAGCATATAGGATCAATCCAAGTAGGTTACTATCTTCATGCTGTTTGTTTGGGTATTTTTTCCTTATTCTCCATTATTGTGATCTTCCATATCATTTGGCCATCAGGCCACTGCCAAAGCAGCAAACAGACATGGGACAGTAAAATAATTGCAGTGCAATGACCTGCTTTGCCTGTGCTTGAACCCTACAAAACCAGGCATACAAACTGTTAAAAGAAGAGTCAAAGGAAGAGTCAGGACCTGAGAGGAGGCTGCAGCCCTCTGTGGGAGCCCTATTCAGCAACAGTTTTCAAATCCACTGTCGCCAGGATTCACCAGTTTGCAGCCTCAGATGTGTCCCTTTCTTCACTTTCTCCTTTTCATTTACAGGAATGACTCAATCCCTTTTCTCAGGGACAGTAAATCTCAAATTTGTTTATACTACTTTGAGTAGCTTCTTCCTGGTGTCCCAGGGACTACAGGGAAGGCAGAGTTACATCTTTACTCTTTATCTGAGCTGTGTGTGTCTTTGAAATCAATGTTAGCAGCAGAAGTAGAAAGTGAGGTTTTATGACTTAATTTCACTATCACATACAAATATACAGGTCCATCTGACAACCTCACAGGAATTTTTGACTTTCTGCCCTGATAATACCCTGCATACCATGACAGGAAAAAGTCAGGTATTTAACATCCACAGCAGATAGAAAACCCCTGTGTTTCCACACCTTCATTTCTTCTACTGCTGTTACTATGTAACTCACTCATCCAGTAAGCTATTCCCTTACCAGGTTTATGATGATGTAACAAGAGTGTCTTCAACTGAGTTACTGATTTATACTAGCATAAGAGAAGAGTCAGGCCTAATAAATATCTACAAGATGAGAATAAAGACCAATTAGTGCTTGCACAGAAACTGTTTGCACTAAAATTAATTCCATCTGCAGTAAATCTAAACAGCAGACAGAAATGTCAGTAGAAAACCGAGGATATTTTATTTTGTTTTTCTCTTCCCATTTAGTTTATTTTAAGGATATATGTTTTTATCAATCGATGCTATTTGTTAAAGTTGTCATTAAATGAGAATGCATTAAGCCCAATTCTGCCAGACAACATGTGCCATTGAAGAGCCCTAAGGTATGAAAGCATCTTTCCAGAGTCTACAGATTTCTGCACAGCAAGAGTTCTTCAATGGTTTCTCAGCATTTATACAAATCATCTCACATCACAGACTTCGCTATTACAAAGAGACAGTGGTACCTTCCACACAGAGTTCATAGGCCACTGTTATTGACATATGCCTTTAATCCTTTGGATGCTTCAAAAGATGAAGATTAGCAGCAATCCTCAGAACTCGCACCCAGGAGATAGCTATTTGTCAAAAAGTTGATATTATTGATGCTTACAAAAGAAAGAGAGTATGTAATTTATCTAATAAAAGTCAGGTCTTGTTTGCCTAGACTCCAGAGTTTTGACAGTTCCCTTGCTGAATTGTTTGATGTTGAGTTTCATATAATAAATGCAAATTTTTCATCAGCTCTGCATCTTCTTAGGAGCAACTGGTATTATTGTGTAGATTTTCTTCCTTGGTTTTCTCCAGAGTTTTTCCTCCTAAAGTCTTTGTTTCCCTTAGAATTCATTATAAATGACATAATTATATGTCTTTTTCTCCCTTGATTGAGAGCATTTCTTACAGATGATGATTTACCACTTGGAAATTACAAATAGCATGAATAGATACAATTATTATATTGCAGAATTTCCTTTAAAATCCAGAAATGTGGTTTAGCTGAACTGTTCATAAATTATAAGTAGGCAGGTCACATTATTTCCTCTAATCTTTGTATGACCCTTGATGCAAATTAAAGTGTTGCCTCAAACTGGATTAGAAGGTTTCCTCTGGAATGTTGAATACATTTAAGATTGGGATGAGCAGAAATGGACATGAAATACCAGTAAAAGAAACTACACAAAATAATTACTTTTACGAGGATACTTTCAGGCAATCACCTTGTTTCAGTAAGACAGTGTTCCAGCTGAGTTCAACTGAGATAGAGTCAGACCAAAACCCATTGAATCTACTGAAAACCTTCCCATTCATTTTGACTTTACTTTGGCCCAATTTTAAGGAGAAGCTGCATTAACAACTCCTTCAACTTTTGAGTCCCATTTTCCATAGAGAGAAAGAAGAGTTGCACAGTGCTTAAAAGCGTAAACCATGATTGTATGGGGTTAGCAGTGTTTTTATAGGGTCATCTGTTATCATAGGATTTATGGATGGAATGCTCAGGTGTGTCTTGTAAGTGATTCTCTACAGTTTACGAAGAGGAACCAAAAGTAACACCTTTATTTGTCAAACATAAATAGTATTTCTTTTTTTTTCTGCCAGAATGCAAATGTTCTCTGCTTTAGAAACGCGTTGAAAGTAAAAGGGAAATAATTTGACAATGGTGTTGATTAATTAATGAAACAAAAGCCCAGGAACCCTTTTCCACATATGACTGCACGTGTCCATCAGTGTCAGTCACTGCTGGCACACACACACACTCGGGGTTGCAGCAGGGTCTGCTACAGACAGTATGGCCTGAAGCCCACCGAAATCAATCTCAACATGCAGTGACTTCAATAGAGTCCTGTGTGCACGTCTTTGCAACAGATGGCTGTTAACAGCCAGTTCTGAGTGTGTGAAACAGGCTCATCCTCTCCACGAAAACGAGGGCCAGAGCATCCATTAATGGAGTGAGGAGAGGAGGTGAGAGAGCCAGGGGAATTAAAGATCAAAGAGCAGCAATTAGGCAATGTTAATGAGGAATACTCTCAAAAGGTTTCCACTTCTGCAACAAACCCTTCAGTTTGTTTTATAAACAGAACTCTGTGTAATGCAGAGCCATCTATCCATAATCCAGATTGTTTTCAAGCTCCAGTCTTTGCCAAAGGGTTATGTTAGGGCTGCTAACAGGTTAAGCATACTCCGGGTGAAATCAAAGTAAAAACTCATATTAATTTTAGTTTGAGTAGGGCTAGGCCAGTGCTTAGGACTTCTTAATATCCTATTCATAATGTCTAATATGAAGTCCTATTTCTCTCATTAGATATTGCAACTGAAAAAAAAAAAAAAACAACACAAAAAGAATCCACATCATGATATTTTTCTAAGGTGTAAAAAAATTGCCATTTCTTGCATTGTCTTCAATCTTCAAATAAGATAATAAATATATAAATAAAACTCAAATCCTACATCTCAATTAAATCTGATCCCATTGCTCACTACTCCAGGATTTGATCCTGGAAGTAATGCACAACAACAAAGTTTACTCACATAGAAGCCCTTGCAGTTTATCTAAACAAATACTGCAAAAAGCCTCTTCTACTTCGTCCCTTCTCCTGGTCACATATTGCTATCCCTTTGCTTCTTCCAGCACTGGTATTTATCTAATCATGTGGATCAACTCACAAAAAATAAACCCTTTAAGAAGCAACAAATATATTTGAACATGATGCAGACATAATTCAGGTGTATATTGAATGTGTCAAGAGAAGTGCTCGCTCTGTGGAGATGTGTCACTCCATAAAAAGAAATAACCCCCCAGAGCCATAGTCTGATTACAATTAAGAATGTAAACCCGAGATGTAAGTTTCTACAGCTTAGCACCAACCTAAGCCAAATAATCCCAAAGAGTTTAAGAAACAGCTTCACAATAAGTTGAACTAATTTATCTGCTTCTTCTGAGAGTAAGTCCTCTCCCTCCATATGTCTTCCCTCGAGTCAGTACTTGTGAGACCTCAGAAAACTATAATGTCCTCTGGGTGGGGAATTGCTTTAGCCAGGTTGATGAATCAAATTATTTCAAATAAGCAGCAGGGAGATGTGGCAGAGGTCCCAGTAGAGGGACAGATAAGGACCACCTTTCTTCTGCTGTGATGAATTTGCAGACCTGTTCATTAGGTTTAGTGCAACTTAACCACTTGGCCAAAATAAAAATACTATATGCCAAGAAACTAGAATGTGTAAGGAGACCTGTTATCAACAGTGTTGCCCCAGTGGCGTAAATAACTGAGTCACTGGAAGGAACACAATGTCCAAGCAAAGCCAAGAATGATGTCCAAATACTTGATGACAACCAAACTGTTTTGTCCTGGCATGTCCCTTGTGCCAGGAGGGACAGATTCCTGGCAAATGAAATGCCCCAAGAAATATAAGTGATGATCGAAAAGGTAAAACAGCTGTACAGAGCAGTGACAAAAATCACCTGACTAGCTAACACCATCACACCTGAGGAACAGCATTTATTGACAGAGAGAGTAAAAATTAGAAAGAAGAAAAAAAAAAAATCAGAAAAATCGTTCCAGCTGTGGCTGGAAAATCACAACTGTTCTAAATGTGAAACCTCTAATGTTCATGGGTATTTTCTTTGTAATAGCCTTTCCTTAATATATTGCTTATATTTTAATTGGAAAACAAAAGTAAGATATGCTGCTTTCCAAAGGAATGAGAAAAGTAATGAAATCTGCATGTAAGAGAAACAATTTTTTATCTGGATGAAAATACTGGTCACATTATTTTCTTGTGTTCTCCTGAAAGTCTGCTTTCTGAGCCCTATATCCAGACCAGAAAGGATCTTTATGCTTAAACCATCAGGGGTCTGCTGGTGCCTTTGACTTCTACACGTTACATCAATGCTAATGGCTGTTTGGTCCTCTGATATAAGAAATCCCTAATGACTTCTGAAGATCAAACACAAAATTAGATCAACACTTTTATCTGAAGTTTTGGCCATTACTTTCCTTCGCATTTTTTTTCTAAAATTATACACTAGCAATACATCTTGATTTTAATACAAATATCCTGCAGAGTTCAAAGTAATCTGAAAATCACAATTTTTTTAGTTTTACTGAAACATGTTTTTGAAAACCTCTCCTAAAAAGTATCTTTTAAAATTTAAAATAATTTACAATATGAACCAAAGAGTTGAAAATCTGGAGGAGGAATAAATATTCTATTATGAACCTGTAAAATGGAAACAACTACAAAAGTTTAAAATGTTTCACAAAATCATTTTCATGTTTTTCAACCAGCTCTAGTTACACACTTATTACAGTAAAGCAGCTTTTAAAAAGCAGCTGTGTTTTCCACCAAGGGGTGACAGCATTTCATTGTGGGGATAATGTGTGTAAATGATCCCTTCATTATATAGGGTCTGATCTTGTATTCCTTGTGCATCCTGAGTTCACACTGAAACTAACTATGTGTTAACAATAGTATTCCAGACAAATTCTAATGGGATAATTGTGTCATTATAACTACCTAAATTTCCCTGGTTTCATTTGGATTCAGCATTTTACTGTCTGCTATTGAGCCAAAGTCTGCAATAGGATTTTTTCCATATAAAGTTGCACAATTTTGTTCTGACTTGCTAAGATTTTTCTGGACCTTGGTACATTTTCCTGCTGAGGGAACTGCCCTTCCAACAGCAGAGAAACTTTCTCCCTTACATCTTGCAGGATCTGGCAACTGTTCAAAAGCAAGCTAACACTATCCAAGACAGATCAGAAAATAAACAAATGTCCTCAAATGGAAACACAAGAAGCCATTCAGGTTCTGGACTACTGTCACCCAACCTGGAATTTAGCTGGGATACTTGATCAGCCTAATTGCTCTCACAGAGACTGCTTGTCAAAGCCCCTTCTACTACCTCACTGGTCAATGGACATTTTGCATGGACAGAGAAGCACAAACTCCAGTGTACAACCTTATAAAGGGCAAAATAATTGCTGCAAACATATTATTAACAGTTTCCAAAAATATTGTTTTCCTACCTCAGTGGTAATCTTAAAACCTTTAGGCCAAAGATAAAACATTCATACGTCATTAGGGCCTGCATACTCTCAGTTTAAGGATGTCTTGCAATGAAAACATGAAATTATTTCAAATTAACAACCAAAAAAAGTCAGGGATTTGTGAGGGAAGGCAGATACGAACACAAATTTTAAAGACCAGAATTACCATACTTCTTAGTGAAGAGTAAGTTAAACACATGGGAAAAAAAAAAAAAAAGACCAAATTATTACTTACAGAATCAATAATATAAAACATATCTCCATTACTCTCTGATTTAATTGAAACTACATTTCTTTAATCCTTGCCAGAAAAACAGAAGAATATGGCTACAGAATTCATGCACCCACTTTTTATCTGCATGACCTGCTTCAAGAGCTAAGCCAAGTTTCATTAAAAATTATTGGTCTCATAACTTTTTTCTCTTTCTTTTTTTTTTCTAAAAGACTCCCATATGGCACCAATATCAAGATAAAACTGTGGCCGTGTGAAGTTTTTCCCACTCTTAATTTTTAAAAAAAACCTATAAAGCGACTTTATGGCAAAGTCAAAAACTGTGGAGAACGATAAGATCTCGCTTGGTAAAAGTCTCACGGGCAGTTGTGTTAGTTCTTAAATAGGGTATTTTTATCTGAAAGATGACACACAAGATGTTCTCGTGTCTTATGCACAGCACAGAACTTTACCAGCTCAGTGGAATACTTTCCACTTCTTCCTGGGTGCTTTGCTAACACATATTGTGGTATTAAGGAATTCTTTTGTATTACTGTGGCATCTGCTAAAAATGTCAGATGTGATCACAGGCCTTGCAAAACAAGTATTTTAACAACCAAAACCTTATGATAGGTTATATTTCAGTGACTTGGAAACAACACTGCATTATCTGAGAAAACAGCACAGATGTTGCTTAATAAACTGCTCAGTTTATGCATTGTATTAACCTCATGAAACATTTATGCAAATCTTGCATTAACAAAAGGTAAAAGAATCATTATGGGTTATGAAGAAAACAATGTGACAACCTTTGTTTTTACTTCCATGTTTTATGGGGGCATTTTAACTCTTAGGGGTTTCTGTTTAGGAAGACACAGGGGCATTATAGATTTTCATCTATTTTGTTTTCAGTTCTGCTATCATTCCTTCCAGCTGATTTCACATTTTATAATGCTAATAGTGGGTGTATGGTTTTGAGTTTCTCTACTGTCAGCTGGTCAGTAGGTCTGGGGGATATATTTAATGGAATCTGACAGCTGATGGAACTGATCTCATTGAAAGGGGATTTGATATGTGGGATGAATGTGGTGACCCTCAATTCGACATATTAATGACCATTATTATTCAAACTCTTGCAGCCAATATAACTCTTTTTCTTGGACACAGCAGTACATGTGTATAAAAGAAATGACTTATGGATGAGTTAGTCCATATACTAGTTTGAGTGTCATTTAGATAGCATGTCAAAACAGATTAGCTATTTTACCCTGAGATAAAATTAAAGGAAAAGCCTTTGTGCTCTGTACACTTGTAAACAAAGCAATGATAAAAATGGGTAGTTTCACTGGACTGAGTCAGAAATCCAGCAAATACACACACCTTTCAACTGTGGGAAAAAGCATACTTCTCTCTGGGCAATATAAAATAAAACTTAGCAGTCAGACACTGTAGCTGCAACCAACAGGTCCTCCTCTGCTATAGGTCACCAAGTAAGTTATAAGCACTCTTTGTGCTTATTTTAAAGCCTTACTTTAGAATTTAGGGAACTATACTGGTGGAACTTAACATTCTGCACTGATCTGTAACAAAATATTTATTGTTTCATAGGAGAAATTTGGCCCAGTCGAAGCTGTGCATGATGGAACAAATAATCCTTAGATTCCTGCCATCTTTTGGCAGAAAGGAAGCTGGTCACAGATGCTTTAACAGATGTGTAAAGGACACAAAAGAAAATCTTGATATGTGAGCAAGAATCACAAGGAACGACTTGACTTTAAATTATGAGGTGGTGCTACTTTTTCAGGTCACAAATATAAAATCTATTATTGATCTTGAGCATTGCCTCCTATTTTAAATGTCTTTTAAAGCCAGGGGCACTCTAATGCCATTTAATCAATAACTGCTTTCACATTTTTGAAGCAAATATGCAATTTGTTTACAGATTTTAAAGGCTACTAATGTACATTGCCTTTTCTTTTCTACCATGTCTGAGAGGAGGTGATGTTCTCTCATATTTAGCTTAGGGTGCCTGCTGTGCTAGGCAGGACATTCAAAACCTTTGCAGCCTGTTTTATGGCCCTGGTGGTGCAGGAATAATAAAAGCACGTTGCATTTCTCTCCTTTCCTGCTTTAACAAGCTCTCCAAAAGGGAGAGAAAGCTTTGAAAGGAACCAGACAAAATGAAGCCACCACCAAAATAATGCACTGAGACACTTGACCTACACATGTAAGTATTGCAACATATGAGGAATGCATCAATAACCTTTAAGTTATTAAGGAAACCATCTGAGAAAGAGGATGTAATTAGATCATAGCAGTGAGGTTCACATTTGGTTTCCATATTTTTGAGGATTCAGTCAACATTTAGAATATCTCAATTAATGTATGGTTTGAAAGGCTTAACCATATGATGACACTCAATTACTCATTCATCTAGCCAAATATGTTAAAAGTACTTGAAAAGTCAGTTCTTTAATCTTTCATGAATTGCCTTTATCTAAACATTGTCACCGCATGGGCAAGGGTACCGTGCATCGTGATCAGCTTACATTTTCTTGTTCATCCTCTGCTGATGGAGATTCTAGCTAGGATTGTTGCTCAAATTTAATATCTACACTTTTAGGACAAAATGCAAATTGAAATAAAGGCACATTTAGAAACTCACATGGAACACGAACACATAAACACAATCAAGTTAATGTGTAATAAGAGAAAGAGCTTATTGTGCTAGTTTTGTTTGAGAATTTAGACTCTTAGGACTCTAATGCACTCAAATTTCATACACCTCCTGCAGCGTCCTCTCACTGTCCACAAGCTAAGCTGACATTATGGGTACCCTGATCTTTATCATTATGTCTTGCTCTGGAAAGAATCTCTCACTTCAAGATCAATGCATCTGCAATCAGTTCTCTGCAGAAAATAAAAAATAAAGGATACCCTGTCTTTGAATCCTCAAACTTGTTCATAGCCCTGTTTCAAATACTGATTATTAGTTCTGGCCAATAACAACCAGTGTCCCAGTGTCAGCACTTCATTTCTGATCTTTCCATTGTTCCTAGAAGAATACAAGAACTATTTATCTGACCATTGGAAGCCACTTATAACTGCATATATTTACATAAGTACATCCCTACATTACATACATGGAAGCAGAACAACAAAAAATGCATAAAATACATTAACTTCTTTCTTATAATGCTGATAGGACCAAAGCTCTTTGCACATCTACTATTACACAGAGAAATTTGGACCAGAAATCAATTATCATCCCACTTTATCTTAAGGGAAAATAATATAAAATAAAACAGATTAAATAGAAAGAACCATTTTTTAGTTGTTTATGTTCTACTTCATGTAAAATGAATATAACACTTTGCAGACTTTAGGACCCTGAATGCTATATAATCCCACATGTTGGCTTGCTGAACCTGAGCCACAGCTGTTCTGATAACAGACCCTTTGAAATTGCTGCAACTTTGGATAAAAGCAATGTTTGCAGTAATGATGTTACATGGATGGTTGATTAATCATTGCTACACATATCTCTCAAGGTTTTTTGTGTTACTGTTAAATGAGTGTGTAATACTCTGAACACCTGAAAACTCCCTCCTTTGCACGTTGTCAGAATGGTCAAATGAAATGGGTGAATCCTACCACCTATTAGAAAGGGTGGGATTTCACAGGCCTTAAACATGGTCATATTTATTATCAAATCCTGCGAGATCTGGATTAACGTCCCTTTTACCACCATTCCATGTAAGGAGAAAAACTCTACAAGCCACCATTGGAACTGACAAAGCAGAACAGGGTTCACAGTATATCATTTATCAATTTGGATAGGATCATAATGTGTTAAAAAATAAAAATTGCTGAGCAAAAATAAATCCAACTGTATGACTTTTATTAGGAATTTAGGTATCTTGAAAGAGAAAATTCAGGTAAAGTAAAAATAAGTATTCTTTTAATCCAAACCATATTTGCTTAATCAAAAAATGAAAAATATTAGAGCTCATTTATGTGCAGTTTGATATCATATTTATTTGTACTACAAATGAAATTTTCCCATTGCTCTAGTCAGTGACCTCAGTATGAATTTTATAGTGTACAACCAAGTCATTCCATCTTTCAATGACATCCATAGGTCTAACCTAACTCTACTTTCACAAAAGAAAGGAAGATCACGGCCCCTGCCTCTTTTTCAAATTAGTTAAACATGTTTGCTCAATTCCCGGCTGGGGACTGACTCCACTTTTATATGAGAAGGTGACATCCAGCAACAAAGAGCTGGATTTTCTCTGTGCCTCTGGAATGGCCAGGCTTAATGAGCACAGCAGTGCTGTTGTACTAATTTTCCTCTGCATCATTCTTAAAGTAGTTAATCATTCCTTCTTCACTGCTTAGTCTCAATTTTTGCAGAGGGAACTTTTCATAGCAACCTTGAAGTTCAAATAAATTCAGTGAAACTGGGAAGCTCAGTCAGAGACAAACAAAATTCCACCTACTTTGTGTCAAGTGCTTCCTATTGTTTGACTCTAGGCCTTCAAAGGCATCAAGCCAATAAAACATTAACACTAGATACACTAGATTTAGGCCATCTGAACATCTCTCAAAATATCTGCTGTAATTTATTCATATTTTGTAGCTTATTAGTTAATTTCTCTCCCTTGAGCCAGCATTTAAAAATACAACAAAAATAAAAACATTGTTAGTCGCTTCTGTCTGTTACAGCCAAGACAAAACTGTCCAGGACTGAGACAATTAATTAATATTCCTGTTGATCCATCTGAGATGCCATACATTGATCAAATTCTAAGTTAGGAAGAAAATTATATTTTTATTTAAATCAAAGCCGCAGGGTTGTATTCAGTAGCAGCAGACACTAAACAGGACATTGCTGAAACTGCCTGCTTAAGATTTTTATTATGTGACAGTATTGACTGAAGAAAACAGCAAACCAACTCTGGTGTAAATCAATGAGCTTTTGCTAGGCTTTCACAAAGTAAAAGACCTGCTGGATTCAAAAGTAAAATAATCAATTCTATTATACGGAACAGGTGGAAGATTGCAAGGAACAACTCCACAACCATCCATGGTAATAATAATTTAAAGGTACTGAAAAAGAGCCAGGTTATATTATCAGACCTGAAATATTCAGTGTTTTTGAAGATACAAACACCAAGGAGATTAAAAAAATGCAAGGTCCTGATAAATGATCTAGCTCAGCACCAGACAAAGTTATTCTGGAAAGAAAATTCAACAGAAAAATCACCCTGTGAAGAGTCCAAAAGATTCAGCAGAAGTAAATGGTTGAGATTAGACATATTAGTTTTCATCATTTGTGCATTTGGGGGGGGCTAATATGTTTTGTTTATAAAAAGGGAAAATAAATGAATGGGGGGAAAAAAGTACCAGGAGAAAAGAGATAATGATTCTGACCACATAATGAAAATAAATGTGCTTTTCTGCCTTATTTATGTCATCTGACTGAGATTACTAAATAAAGTTAAATATTTTACTAAAATTTGTAACAGATTTCCTTCTCTTTCCTTCCATCACAATCAATTTGTTATAGAAAATTCATGTACTAAAGTATAATTTAAAAGATTTACTTTCTCTTGGTTTGCTTTGGGGATTACAGACAGCACATTTTCTTTGAATTATATGAACAGCTGAAATCTTCAAGAACTCTTTGCAGCACAATATTGGTACTGCTCTCAGGAACACCAGCTACAAATAATTCTACATCTTGTTGTTAAAACTTTTGGAATTATATCTCTGGCCCTGGCAGAAGACTGCATATGTGGTGTAATGTAAATTTAAGGGTTCATGGATCCAGCAACCAACTGGATAAACCGATGAGAAAGAGGATTGCCCAAATTAATAAATAAAAAAAAACAAACCCACAGCTAGTTTTTACTAGGTATTACCTTCAGACGTGGCTAAAATGGGGTTTACTTCAGTTAAATGAGGCTTAGTAAGGCTGTAAAATGCATTTTACCCTCTCAAAACTAACCATAACCTCTTCCCTTGACAAATAGCTTCTGAAAGGCACCAAAACTCACATAATTATGGGCTAAGAAAAACATTAAAAATACACTCAGTACCACACACATGCAGCATAACAGCTTGATTTCATCATAACACTTAAATGCAATATTTTTCTGCACAGTATTATATTAATATGATAAAGTGCAGCCAGCCAAAAAATAGCTGAAGAGCTGCAAAGTGATTTCAGAAATTGAAAAGCAATTTCAAATGTTTGGTAAGCATTAACTTGCTCACTGCGCCCTATCAAAACCAGCTGCTAGCCCATAATTCTAACCTTTTCCCTTTCAAAAATACAAGGCCTTGAAATACCCTATTAATGAGAAATGAATATGGTAATTGAAAGAGTAAATGTAATTTTAAAAGAAAGCTCCCACCATCAAAACATTCCTCCTATTACATCAGCCTCTTTCTCTAAAGGAACAGTATGAAAATGTGTTCCTATGTAGGATACTTATTTGTCTGTGCTGATAACCAATAGATTTAATGACATTTTGAAATATTCTTCTGCACCACTTGCTACAGCTCTAGTTGATGGATGTAGGGATGCTAAGAGGTATAGGCATGTTCAGGAAACAGTGTCTGAAAAGGGGTTTTACAACAGCAAACTGAGTGGCAGGGCACCAGAGTGAGTAGATGTCAAATGTTTAGACTGGGTTGCCTCAGATCCCATGTCTTGCCTACGTTAAGATCCTCCTGTAGTTCTGCATTAGGCCTCAATGTGAAAGTGGGATTCATTTTCAAGGGTTCTTCCACATCTCAGGTGATTCCTTTAGGTTCAGCCAAGCACAAAAGAGCAGGCTGCCACTCACTCTTTACACACACAGCCTACAGCACTCAGAGTGGTGCAGTGAAACGTGGACTTCACGTACTCCTCGACCCCAGGCATTTGGAAATGTGCTTTTTACTTCTCTAGCAAGTACTTTTACAACCAGCTGCAGTATTGGAGTAGAACACGATGCTCCCTATAAAGAAAAGATCCCACAGCATCTGTTTCATATATATACATAGTGTAAACAATACCCAGGTTATGCAATTAAATGAAGACATTTTCTTCAGCAGAACAAAAGAGGAGAATGGCTAATGTAGAGATTCCTTTTTAGTAAGTAAATTTTTACAGAGAGTGAGTAATCAGGCACTGGAATGGGCTGCCCAGGGAGGTAGTGGATTCACCATCCCAGGAGGTTTTTAAGATGAGACTGGATGTGGCACTTAGTGCCATGGTCTGGTAACCACAGCAGGGCTGGACTTGATGATCTCAGAGGTCTTTTCCAAACTAGTTAATTCTATGATTCTATTCTATACATTATGGAATAACTACCATACTACTACCCTGGTGCTTAAAAATGCTTCTTGATATCTTATCAGCATTCAGGCTCATTAAGAGCCTAAGCCTCATGGGATTTTACAGAATAATAGGACTCCTACATGGCTTAAATAATTTTGGAAAGCTCAGTCATCGTTTAAAAACACATCAGCTATTGTTTTAACAAAATTATGGTAGCACTGAACATGTGCACAAATAATAGTGTAATTGTCAAAAGGACAGACCAGGCTCTTCTCAGTGGTGTCAAGCAATAGGACAAGAGGCAAGAGGCAGAAACTGGTGCACAGGAAGTTCCACCTGAACACGAGGAAGAACTTCTTTACTGTGCAGTGACCACACACTGGGGCAGGTTGCCCAGAGGGGGAGTGGAGTCTCCATCACTGGAGAGATTCAAGAACCATCTGGACAAATCCTGTGCCATGTGCTCTGGGATGACCCAGCTTAAGCAGGGAGTTGGAAGTGTATAAACTCACTTTGACACTAGCACATAATTATATGCTTCAACACGTCTAACTATTAGAAAAGCACTGTAAGAAAATGAAATTGTCATTGTCTTTAAATTTGCAAATTTCACTACCAAAGATCTCAGCAATTCATAGCTTCATACTCTGCAATCTTAAAGAATAATTGATTCCATAGATAAATAGACAAAAAAAAATTCAAAATTATGAGGGTTTGAAGTAAAAAATGACAAATTACATATTATGTAAAGTTAGCATTGTGTTAAAGAAGGTGACAACGACTACCCTTACATTATTCCAGGTGGGACTTCCCAGTTGTCATTATGAGAAAACAGAATACTTTTTCCACCTGTTTTGGGGGTTTTTTTCTAGAACTGACAACATTCAAGAGAGCAGATCAGTATTCATAGCAAGAGGCACATTTAAACAGAGGCTATGCACAACCAGTGCAGGCCAACTGTGCAGCTGATGGGCCAATTCATACAAAAGACTGTCTTTTGTCATTGGACAACACAGCAAAGTTGCAAACAACTGGAAATGTTTGAAAAAATGAAGCAAACTAAAAAGTTGCTCTGTATTTTGATACTCTCCACAGAATTCATAACACTGCTTCCAATAAATGATTATTCACTTGTGAGCATCTTTTTTACTGTCTAACACCAGGAAGGTGTCCTAATGCACTAAGAAAGAAACAGCCAAAGAGCTGGAATGCCAGACAGTGGTGTACTTCACAGTAATTTCTCAAGGTAAAGAAAAGACAAGTAAATCCCACACCCTGATGAGTGCTGAAAGGGCTTTGAGCACTGAAATATAGGTGATATTTAGCCCTTTAAAACTGCACATGACAGCATTTTTTTGCATCAATTTACATGACACTCCCTCAATCTGTTTTCTTAAAGCACTTCCATTATGTTCCAAACATACTTACACCTCTTCAAAAGAGTAAAGGTAAAAGCACAACTCTCCTAAGGAGCAAACTGCTTACTATTGTAATTAAATAACCAGCCTTTCCTCCACCAATAAATGTTCAAGGACAGTTCTGTACAGGAATGCTTTCTATGAACATCTAAGGGAAGAGAGGGGAAGAAGAGAGGGAAAGAAGAGAGAGGAAGAAGAGAAGAGAGTTGATACAAAGGACTTTGATAGATCAAAACCAAGCAGAAAAAAAAAACTGAGAGAAAACCAAGTCTTGTAATACCCAGGTACAATTCTGGGAGGTGGCAAGAATCCGAGATCATCTCTCTGCCCACACAAGAAGCCATAAGCAGAGGCTGGGATTGCTTTTATTCATCCTTACTACCTCCTCTTTCACTCAGACAAATATGCAGTGGGACCGACTCTCACTTTACCTAGCTTCTTTCCAGAAAAACTGATGAAGCTTTCTACATTACAGCCACAAAAACGAAATAAAATTCAAGTAATAAAGATCAAGAGGATCATATTAATCATCTTGTATAAGCTCCTACATAATAAGCTGTAGCTTGGCTCAAGAGTGTGCTTCTGAGGTGAATCATCCTCATTTACCATAGAACAGGCTTAGAGAAGAAAAAGGGGACAAAACCAAACACAGACGAGCTCCAGGAATGCAGCCAGTGGGCTCCAGCCACTGATGGGTACCCATTCCAAGCAATCACACAGAGATAGGATGAAATAACTCTCTGTTACAAGAATAACATCAGTGCCAACCATTAGGTTTGGTCCCACAGATCCATTCCTCTTGGGGCACATAATTTATAGACAAAACACAGGAACAGCACACAATAATTCAATTTTTCCAAATACCTTTGTCAAGATACCTGCCACCATAAATTTTTTTTGAAGTTGTTCTAAACACAGGCAAAGACAGGCATAAAGAACTTCATGCCTTTATTTAATTTCATCAAAGTAATATTTTATTGTTGAAAAGTTTTGCTTAAAATTATTAAGGTGTATAAATCTATATGACAAGTTAATACCTTACAATTGTGTTCTATAGGTAAGAACAAAAGAAAATTCATTATTGCATTTAATTTATCAAAAGTTTAATAAGACTGTCATTACTTAATCCTCCCTGCCTTATAACCATAAACAATAGCCTACCTCCTTGAGCTTCATGTTGCCATAAGACCAAAACCAAATACATAACTTGAAGAAAAAAAAATTTAATCCTTTTCCATAATTGCCTAATGGAGTGTGAACAAGCTCTTGAAAGCCTGCAAAGGCTAAAAACATGAATAATAGCTAGAGATACCACAGGTTTTCAGTAAGAATGCACAGGATGCTTCAGGTTTTGTTCTTGGGACATGTTCAATACTTTAAGTCCCAGAATTACTCAAAAGTAGTATCTCTGAGTAGGATACTCTCAAAAGTCAATAACAGTCAGTAAACAAAAATAACTTCTGAAAATGGCTTTCACGTGACTTTTGCTTCAATGTATTTCACACTTACTGGTCTATTTTTGCAAACATATTGCAACCTCATTTTGAAACTCCTCTGCTTTAGTTTAGAAACACACACACATGGCAGTCAGACTAGCACAGGTGAGGCAGCATAAAAGCAAAACAGACACTCTGTATGTGTGTGTGCATATATATACATATATATATACATAAACTATGCTGGTACTAAAGCTTTGGACTTTACTTTTTTGATTTGATTCCCCAACAAATCAGCCAAAGAATTAAGATGAGTTCCATTTCCTTTAATGTTCGTGTGCAAATCCCTGTAATATTCAGATATTAAATATACATAGAAATATGAAGAAAAGCTTTACCATTATAATAAAAAGCAGAGATAGATAGGACTGGCTTGTAAGGGGAAGTTATAAAAACCAGACACATTTTTGTTCCAGTTCTTAGCTCTGTTCCTACATATCCCTGCATAGCGCTTGCTATGGAACCCAGGGAAAAGCGTTCCCTGCGTCTAAATCAACTTCTTCAGCTTCTATCACAGGGATTTTCTGTGCAAAACAGGTCTGGGGCCAATTTACATGTATACTTTTGTTGAGTATCACTGCAGTTATCTAGAGCTATCAATCTAACAAAGAAATTTTTTTAAAGGTTTTCTAATTTGGGAAATAAAGAAGATCCCATGTTATAACACGGATGAAACATCCATGAAAGAACTGAAGCCAAACAACAGTAAGGATTTGTGCAGTTTAACAACAGCAAGTCAAGCAATTGCTGAACTCTCCTCATTTATCTTAACCTCAGTGAGTAATCAGTATCTCAGCGCATTAATCAGTATTAATGGAAACAGATTTCAGATCATCTTTAAATTTGTAAAATTCAACATGCAACTGATCAAAAATAATCTTTTGCCACAGTACCTATTGTCATATTTTTACTGGTTTCTAGAAGAGAAAGGAAACTGAAGTCAGTTCAGAGCCACACTTAAGCAAAGCCTACAAACAGGAAACATGGAAGTAAATATCTGAACTTTGTATTGAATGAACTAAGAGATGAAAGAATTCACTTTTATGCCTCAGTAATAGAGTTAGCACTGATAAAAACAGAGTAAATTCCAAAAGCTCCCTATTTCTCACTGAAACAAAACTTGTATTTCCCTTTTATTTCTGTGTTGGTGGTTAAATAATTTTGGGTTTTCTCAGCTTAAGTCCCAAGCCTTTTCTCTACTTAATTGTAGACCAAGTAGCATCCTGCAAATACTTTTGTGGCCAGGCCCCAACCATGCCCTTTTATATCAATCTGCTCTTCTTGAAATTGGTGGGAATGCAGTGTTTCTTACATAGGGATTCTGGCCTTCAGCTCAACCTGGCACAGGGGATGGTCACACAGGTAGCAAGAAAGGAGCACTCATTGAAACCTTAAAATTGTGAATTATAATGTTCACCAAAGCAGGTCATTTCTTTATCCAAGAAGTAAAGAATCTTACATTATCCAGATTTTAGTGAAGGAAAAAAATAATTTAACAGAGGTTTAGGATAAAGAACATAGTGCTAAAAAAAATCCTATTTGAAAAATTTGGTTTATACAAGACTTTTTTTGTTCTAAGCTAAAATCTGTGAAATGCAAAGCCAATTGTCTAAAAACCCTTCTCATCAGTTCGGTTTACTAAATTATTATCCATTAAATTTAGTGCCTGGGTAACAAATGTTTTGAAACTTGAACTGTTTGGCCCAAGAAATTTAAAGAAGTGTGTGTGGTGAATATCCATATTGCCAGAAGCAGCAAGGGGAAGCTACTGCTGATACTTACACAATCTGTTCTGAGAATGTTGCCCAATATAATTTGCAAAATTTCTGTTGGAAATACATTAACAGTTGAAAAGCAAGCAGTTTCTAAAGGGATAAAGAGAAAAAAAAATTAAAAAGCTTGCTTACAAGCTTCAAATGTTACTGAATGTCAGCTGCAATCCCTGTAGTCAGCAGTCTATAACCTTTTAAAGTCCAAAGAACACTTTTTTTTTTAATGTGCAGATTTCATCTGATTTTGCTTTAAGAAACTTTTTATGGATTCAGTTCAAATAAAATGAAAACTGGTTCAAATGCAAAATTATCTTTCCACGTGAATTAACAACATGAAGTGCCTGAACTTTTCCCACAAACGTAGGGTCTGTGCATGTGTACACATCTATAGACACACACAGCATAAAGTGCCATTTCCAGGCTGCATTTTATTTAGTAGTGAAACAGTTTCCCTGCTAGTTGCACAGTACTCTCAAATGCTTAGTTAAACTTTTTCATTGTTTCAAAATGTTTAATAGCCATCTGTGTTCTTTACATTTTAAAACAATAAAATGGGTAGAACGCATTTTCTCAGTATAAACACAATGCTTCCCCAATTCTTTTGTAAGTGGATCCCTCTTCTCTTCTAATTCCTATTTTAATTTTTATTTAAAATCCTTTTGGCATAAAAGGTCTGTACTCTGAGAGAATAAAAGCCTCAGTCTGCCTTCTCACAGAAAATATTCAAGAGGGTACAAGAATCAAGAAACCCTTCAAGGTGGATCTCATGAGGTTTTCTGCTAATCTCACCCCTGATGCACAATGGTGCAAAAAGTAGTTAGAGCTGCTGCTTGCCAGCTCTACCTTTCTAGGCAATCCACAGGGGCTGGACATGTTCTCAGCCCCAAGACGTTCTTTAACCAGAAGGATCCTAGCACACAGGAACCTGTTCTAACGTGGGAATATGCCTTGTGTCATGCAAGGTAAGTATCCTTTTATGTCTTATCTTTACAGTCTCTGTGTGGTTCGTTTCCCCTGGTGTAACCTCAGGAAAGAAAAAGAATTCACTGTTTTAGAAACCTCTAAAACATGTAAAACAGTGGGGACCCCTGATTTGTCACCTCAATATCCTGCCAGCTTATGATATTGTATTTTACTGCATTTTCCATATGATTCTGTATATAACAACAGAATTAAACATTAATTACCGGACTAATATCATGAGAGATTTACAGATCATGGTTGAGTCCAAACAACCATTACAGACAGCAGAACAGGTTTCCCTACATCAGCCTGGCCATTTGCTATCTATTCAATTTGTCATATTTGTTCTGTTCTCTGCCATCCCATTAGCTGTCGTGCACATTAAGGATTTGTTTTCACATTCTATGAAACAGAAGAGCAGCTCACTTAATGTAGAGCAGCTAGTACTCTAAGTGTGCCTGTCTGTCATCTGGCTCAGCAATTCAGAGCCTACCGAGGATGTAAAGATTCTGCATTTTATCTCCAGACCGAGGTTGTTATACCAGCACTATACACTGTACATCACACAATCAAAGTATCATCTGTAGCAAATACATAAGATACAAGACCTTTAGTGAAACTGCTATTTTAATAGAGTGATCAATGCTTTATTGGAGATAATGTAACTTTGTTCTTTCAGCTGTTTTCATTTATGCTGCTCCTTCTTTTGCATATTCTAATTCTTCTCTTTGAAAAGTGCTCCTTCATTATGTCACACCTATTCGTTTAACCTACTGGCTGGTAATCTTCACAATGCTGTGATTGCCTCCTCTTGGTGATACACACAACAATCCCTTTCTTTTCCTGATGGGTTTAAGCAATTATACATGGGGATGCAACAACTGAACAGATTTGGAGATGAGAAGAATTGTACTGTAACATGGTCTAAAAGACTTTACCTACATCAGTTGAGAAACATCTTTGGGTTTGGTCAGCAGAATGAAACTTCCTGCTGACTGTACCTGTTTAAGGCCCTGCTATTTTTTCAAGGGACCTTTTAGACATTTACTTAGAATTCTGTTTGGAGAAATTATAATACATTAACAGCACAAACTTTTGACTTTCTCCTTTCAAGTCAGTGATGTCTCTTGGTAGCTTTTTACCCTATTTAGGACAAAATGCTGTCAATGACTACAGTACAAACAGCACATGTAGGTTCAAATTCACCTCATGGGCTGAAAGCCTGGCAGCTGACAATTGTGGGCTAAAAGACAGGCAAAGTCAGCATTCCTACAGTAACAGGCATCTAATTGCCTTTCCCATGAACTTCCCAGTTCTCCCTGTTTTATTCTATAACAACATGCACTCCTCTCTATACTACTTGTACTTTCTTCGCAGGGGAAGATGTAGGATTGTCAACAACTCCAGAGATGCCAATTGACCTTCAGGCAATACAAAAGAGGAATCAGAACGAGGTCCATTTTCCAAATTTTCAGGAGCACACAGGTAGCCAAACTACTTAGATCACCCCATCGCCCATACAACTTAAGTCCTGTGTGATCTTCAATGATCACTGTGAATTTCTGTAACGTAGCATCTATTTTTAGAATAGGATTCTCTAGTAAGAGATTTTCACATGAGAAAGACCAACAGATTATCTGTATGTACACATTCTAACAAATATTGTTCAGACATCATTTGGAAGGAGTTATTTAGGTAGAGTGCACAAATCACAATATGACAGATCATAGTACAATGGCATGCAGAAAATAAGACAGGGCATAGAAAATGGGAATTTGTTACCAGAAATAACTGAAAACTGCTGCAGGGGTAAAGCTGTCTAGATCAATGGTGGTAAGTAGGAGAAAGAAATTCTGTCTCCTTCCACAACTGCAATAGAACACAGCTTTGCAACACAATAAGCATGTTGCCCAGGATGCACACACACCTCAATCCCACACCTAACTCTACTTTTCTGTGGTGACCACCCAATGATTAGCTCCTGAGGTGAGTACATCCCTGTGGAAAACAGACCTTGACCTTCAAATAAAAGCTCAAACACAATTCCCATTTCTCCCCAAGATCATTCCATGAAAGCAAATATCCAATAATAAGAAAGATTACCAACAACTAAGTAGGTATCTGACATATAATAGGGGTTTAGAGTAGAAATTTATCAAACACACATAATGCAGGATGTTCCATATGCACTACAGTATTTACAATGGTGTAAACATATATTGTGTTGTAAGTATATACCAGAAAAGATGGTATAGGCAGGACTAATCAGTCAATGGCATTTAGTTTATAAGCCACACCTTGCTAAGTAAAAAGCTAAAAGCATGGTATCATCTGGGATTTTTTAGGTCTTAAGTCTTGCAAAAATTAATTCCTTCTTTCTGAGATTGTACTATTTCTTTTTCTACATGGCCTATGTTAGGCAGATCACTACATACACAGTCATTAGACAAGGGCAACAATCACTGCTAAATTATTGTTAATCTCTAGCATTATACTTCCATACAGGGCAACAGAACACAGGTCATTTTAGCTCCTTTTCTTCCACAGCTTTTAAATTGAATTGAACAACGCCATCATTATGCCAGGGGATGCCATGAGCTCAGGCAGACATGCAAATAACTGTGATGAAAGTCAGTCCTACACACTGTGGAAGGAAACAGGAATAGAAGAGCTCTCATCAAACTGAAACTCCACTACTTCTCCTAGCAGGATATTAAGCGGCTTTGCTTTTCTTCATTGCAAAAGCTTCTATCTGCTGTTTGAAAACCAGTCCATTTGCCCCACCAGCAATCAGTGTAAGTCTACATTGTTCACAAGGGTCTGGCCTAAGCAGCTCTGTAGAAACAAGAACCCAATTCAGAGGGTGAAAACCGCTCAACTCCCATTGATTCAAGGAGAGATGAGGGAATCATTACTGGGGAAGAGGAATTTAGAGTGCCTGAATCTTACATGCTGACTGCACCCAGAACTGCAGCCCTTGCTTCAACCAGTAATAATTAACTACTGTTGCTGATCTCATTTGTATGAACCAAGGTCTCAGGATCTGGCCTTACACCAGGTAGAAATCATCTAACAGGTATTTTGTGCGTGATAAATAATCAGAAGGCCTGGCTTATAGCTTATTCTACTGAATTACTCTTGTAAACAGCATAAGCATATGCTGATTCTACAGCTGAAGTGACCTCTCGGTTAAGCTGGGAGAACACCACCAAGAATATGGGCTATTCAGACAATGGTTTTAAGCCACTGGTAAGTATTGGATTTGTTTGTGTAGCCTTTACTTTTAACAAGACCAGAAGCCAATGTTGGCAGAAAATGTGTTCCTAGGCAGTCTTATAACTAACAGCTCTTGAGCTTTCAACAGTATAATACAACCAAGAGTGCAGAAAAAACAAGGGTTGGGTACTAATTTTGATGCTCGAATAAGATCCTTGAAGTTGTTCCCAATATTTCAGTCAATTTATTAGGACCATAAGCAATTTGTGAATCCCTGTTTCACAGTCTAAGGATCAAAACCAACCATTTACCTCTTTTGAACAAATGACTTACCAGCTGTACAACTAAATGCAGACATAAATAAGGCAAAGAATTTATGCAGTAAGGTGTGGCAGACCCTATACATATAAGATTATTCATTTAATGGATTGGAAAACACAGCAGAAAGTAGGCTATTCTACATTAATAGTCAGTACAAACTTGGAACCATTTGCAATTGTTCGTTTACCTAAATGACTGTAGCTAACAGGAGTGTCAAGATATTGAGTTCTCAACTCAGTGATCTCACTGCCAAAATACAAGCCTTTGATTGCTACATTTACCATTTTATACCTCCTAGATCTGTTTTATGCAAAATAAATCCTAGCCAACTTCACTGACCCAAATCCCATTTGCAACTAACCATCTTTAGTAATATTGTGGTATGTTCACATTTTACTGCAGTAAAAAACAAACAAACAAACAAAACCCCATATGAATCCTTTAGGGTACTGTTCACCAATTAAAAAGTAGCATATTAAACTTCTTAAAACCTTTGTAATCTGCAGTATAAAATCACATTTTATGTTAGTAGATAATTTAGCATCTATAATCTAATTAAATGAAGTGAGTGACAACTGTATTCTCTACATAAATGATATATCAGTAACAGATAATGTATGTGCTTAAGAGACTGGAACCCCATCAAAAGAGTTGTTACAAACATTTGCCCTTATCATAAATCCAGCTAACATTATGGGCTAAATTCTGCTGCCTTACTGACATCGCACCAACAGGGAACTACAGCAGGGGAAGAATTACTCACATGAGTGAAGTTTTGTGAGACTAAATTGCAGGAGTATTTTTGTTTAAGTGGCACAAACAAACAAATATATTTCTGGTGTTACACAGAGAACTATACACTATAAATTCAACTAATTTTCAACTACGCAGTGAAAGTAATTTCAAAAATGTACACGGAGTAGTTACAGAAGTACTTCATGCTGTTTGCAGACATCCTCAGAGAAAAAAGATGTCTAGAGTGCAAAAAAAACATTCAAAAAACTGTCTCCATCACCTGGCATCAACGCAGAACCTCATTGTTCTAAGCACTTATCTTAGAATTATCACAGAGACAGAAGAAAAAAAAAAGCTAAGAAAATCAATGCCTTTACTACATTTCATATAATGTTCACTTTATTACAAGTTGCAAGTACAACCACTTTTGGAAAATGGAAAATTGAAAAAAAAAAAAGAAAAAGAAGGAAAATATTCCATGTTAATTTTGGATGTTTCCATAATGCATGGGAATGCAACAGGTGACAAGTTAACACAGCACTCTGCCCTCAGAGCACACTCTGCAGGTTTGCACTCAGAGCAACTGCTCTACTGGTCCTTGGGAGTCCTTTTCCTCTCTTAAAGCAATTGCTTTGAAAACACTGTCCTTCCTCCCCACCCTCCTTCAGTGCTGCCAGTGCAAAGGGAGAACCAGTGGTGCTGACAGCATTACTGGCACCGTGGCTGCACTCACAGCGTGTGGTTATGGCACCTTGCTGAACCCTGGAACACCTGTGTACACTGAACTTTTCTAGGGCTCTGCTGCTGCTGCGTTTTAGTCATGTTACTGATGAGAAAACAGCTTAGAAAAATCAATGCCTTTAAATTATAACATTATGTACTGCGTACACAAAATCACTGCCAGCATAGGAATACTTTTTCAATGAATAAAAATCAGTCTTTCTGATTCTTCTACTACTTCAGCATTTGCAAAAAAAAAAAAAATTAAAAAAAAATAAATTTAAAGCTTTTCCCCAGCCCCCAGCTGCATCTCATTGCTTTGTTCAGGCTTTCTTCAGGTTTCCTTCTCAAGAGACTAGTTTTATCTAAAAGGTCAATTCATTCAGCGGGGCACCAAGCAGAATTGAATATAATTATCCCAATCTTTACTGTGTAGAATTCATGCTTGAATTCATTCAAAAAATAGCAAGCAGTATAATTAACTCAGAGCCCAACCAAATCTATTGAGAATGCCTCAGGTATCATACAGTCCCACTTACAATAGAACATTTTCATTTAAGGACATTGTACATATTAACCCTAGTCAGCATCCAATTACTTGGAATAAGTGAATTCTCTGTTTCAGGAATGTAATTTGAAAATGTTGTCATGCAATCTGAGGTAAAAGGTCTTTTTTCATTAATCTACCTCTCATTAAACTGGAAGCCTGTAGGTTATTTCAAATCCATTAGATTTAAATACAGGTGATTACAATTCTATTGCACATAAAACAACAGAAAAGTCTTTCAGGAAATACTGTGTAGTTTAGAGAAGTTGATGAGTTTGTGAATTGCCTCATAGTTAAAAAAAAAATAAAATTATCTGGCTGGAAAAGCCACAGCTACTGTTAATCTGGCAATTACATATAAGTTATATGGTAAAATTAGACTAATTTTTATATGCAGATGACTTCAAGGTAGCAGGAACACTTCAGATAGTTCAGAGGTCAACATAAGCATCCCAATATTTTCATGCAAACTCCTCACACCCCTTAAAAGTACCAAGATGTGATATGAGTTTTTTAGGATTTTGTGTGTGATCTCTACAAGAAACATGATAATTTTTTATGTAGTAGTCTAGCAACTCAAGCTCTTGGTTTAGTTAAACATGAGAAATCTGAACCCTGAAGAATCTCAAAGTTGCATGAGAGCCCCTTTATAGATAAAAGTTTCATAAGAGGTGATCATTTCAGCTCAAAACTCCCACCATGCCAGATCCCCTTAGACAGCATAATCTCCCCACAGTCCCAGTCACTCGGGTCTTGACTTACATTGCTCTATTCTTTTCTGCCTCTGTTTGTGTCTGACTAACATGAAAAGATTTTTTAAAGGAATATTTAGCACATTGCCTTCCTCTAGGAAGGCCAGGTTGTTCAGATGTCTGTCAGTACCTCTCTCCCTCTGTGCATTTGGTGCACACCCTCCTGCAGGTGTGGAGTCACAGCTCGCCCAGCAGGACGAGCTCAGAAGCCTTCACTGTTTAAACTGTCACCCTGTACCTTCCTTCAGGTGTGCAAGCACGTAATATCCAGCTATGTGTGACAGGAAATAAGTCTCTGCTGCATTGGAAAGTACACCATATTGGGGGTGAAACATTGCAGTCCATGACTCGGTGAGGAAAGCAGAGTATGCACACACACGTTACAAAGATCAGAGTTCCCACTTAAAAATTCAGGATGAACTTCCTGTTAATTCTTTCAAGAGCCAATTAATAATTCTTTGTACGGCTGAGAAATAAATATCTCTTAAGAACAGAAATCTTGAGTACAGTGTTCGTTAAGGTTCTTATCTTAAGATGTAGAAAGTTAGGCATTTTATTTTTCTTTTAAAAACAAATGTGTTTTTTCCCCTGTTTAATAAAGTTCCCTGACCATCAATCTGGAATATGAAGCATCTGCAGCTTTCATGACCATTTCAAAAATGAGAATTTTCTGAACCAATGTTCTGGTTACTTGTTCCAACCAGAAAACAAAAACATTTGTCTGAATTCTCTCAACAGTTTGCAGCTTGTGCCACTGTTTGAAATTTTCAATGGAAAACCAACTCACAGCTTAGATTATTCTCCTCCTTTGACACACTTCTCCTCTGCATGTTTGGTTTGCAGGTCTACAACATAGTCTATCCTGCATAAAAAATGACAGAACCTTTCTCTCCCAAATGCACCCACAACCACCCTTATAGCTGTCTTTTTTATAATCTATTGTTTAGGACCTACTTATGTTATAAATCACAATGGCAATCACCTTCTGGTGTGGCACTACAGCTTTGTTTGTCATGTGGACCATCAAAGTAAGTCTGAAACCTGGAGCCAGACTAAATTACACAGACAACAAGGGAGCAGTATTTTAGAGAAGCACTTATTATATTTTTTTTTAAATGAAGAAGACAGATGTGTTCCCACTGTGATCCACACAGTCCCTGTAAAAGTCTCAGTTATGTTTAGTTTCACATGAGGAGGATTTATGGGTGCTGGTTAGCCCTCTTACTGCATGTGATCATAAATCACATGTACACATATGCATAAACACACATGCACACATATATTACATGTTGTGTACACAACTGACTCGAGCTACCAACTCCAGTGGTTTGCAACACTGAGTGTGTGTTAGCCCACTGTCTATCCAATCACATACATAAGCAAATTGTACAGCTGACACATTCAAAGTAGATCTTTCCTCCTAATTCTGACTAAGGGTGAAAAAAAATTTGCAGTATTCCAAAAGATGCTCAAGAAACTTAGAAAGTAATGTATGAGATGATTGCTGTTAAATGATATTTTAAATTGCACATTGAGAAGTACCTAAGAGAAAATAAATACAGTGAGTCAGAAGTGTGATTCAGAAAAAGGGACTTAAAAACAGAAAAAAGAAAAATAAATCTGGTATAACTACAAAAAAATTTTTAAAAAGGAGAGAGAGAGAGAGAAAAAAAAAGTTATCAATGGATGATAAATAAATCAAGTGAAGTCATTGAACTTAAATGAAGCCAAGATGTTACCAGAGCTGCACTAAAGATGGAAAGAAATTAAGCCTACAGCCAGATGGCTATTTTAGACAAGACTGGTATACTAGAAGTCTCAGCAGAACCAGGGACAGAGGGAGAGAAAAATCAACGAGCTGCTCTCCAGTCCCACCCATGTTTGAGCTGCTCAAGAACCTGTACTGCTTCTTTAAGAGTTTCTGCTGATTGTGCTACTTTAAAACATCAGTACCACCACATATTTCCACACTTCATCAAACTGTCCAAGAAACAAAATGTATAATTTGGTTGCAGAGGTCTGCCCCAGAGTTTTCCACAGGTGACAGTAGTAGTAGGACAGATAGATGGACAGAATTAACTTGTGTGAGTTGTCTTCTGCAATGGAAAAAACCATACAGACAAGAAGCTTGGAAAATACATAGTCAGTGACAAGGAGCAGGGAAAAAGAAAGCAAGGTTGGAGGAGAACTGTATCCCAAACTTTCTCTGGGGCCTTATCTGGACTAAATATATCATTGATACTCAAACACATTCAGATATGTTCAGATATTTTTTTTTAATCACTTTCGTTGTATTTTGACATTTTTGTTGCTTATTCTTTTTTTTTTTTCTTTCCTAGTCTAATGGTTAAGGCATGCACCTGAAACTGAAATGTTTTCTCTATTCAAATACAAATGCAGATTTTTTTTTTTTAAAGTACAGTAGTTGAGGTTGAAAAGGACCATTTAAAGATCATCTAGTTCAATTCCCAGATGCTCAGAGACCCATCCAGACTCTCTCTCTCTCTATATATATAGTCATTGCTTTATACTAAGACATAGAAAGCATTCCAGCACTGACTGTGCTTATTGCACTGCATGTAAGCATGTAAGTCTTTGCCCCTGAATGTCTGGAGAAAGACCTGATTTTATTTTTTATATCAGAGGAAGCATGCATTTTTGCACTACCACTTGCAGTGTACTGACTGGAGGAATCCCCTGTGTTGTCTTACTCAAAAGCACTGAACTCTTAAGGCAACGTTATACTGAACACTGAATTTCCATAAGTAAAGACAAGTTAATAAGCATGATCCAACATTATTTATTATGCTGATCAGTAAACATTAACATAATTCTCTAACTCCTTGTTACCTCAAAGTCTGATTGATTTAGTCTAATATGGGCAGACACCAGCTGCTACTGTGTCTGTTTCAGAAAGCACTCACACAGCTGGCTTTGCCTAGTTTCTACTTTTTAAAGTCACTTATCTTTGAGACTATAGAATTACAAATAAATTAAATATTATATTAGTATGATGATATGTAATATAACAATAACTAATGAAATATTTTATAATAATTTATACATCTACAAAAAGTCTTAAACCTTGATTATTAAGTGAATTTAAAAAAAAAGCGTATTACCTGTGTGACTCTCTATAGATCAAATATTTACTTTTTTTTTTTTTTTTTTACTTAGAAACGGAGGCATTTGGTCATTTCTTGACAAATGAATAATCACCTCTGCGTTAAAAGTTACAACTCAACTGAAACGCACAACCTTTCTCTCCAAAATACCACATGCTTAGCAGATATTCCTGGCTATAAGGTCCAAGAAGGATCTCAGTAAGCCGGAATCAAATGCACAAACCCAGATTCTGGCATGCTAGTCAAACATGTGGCCCCATCAAGACCTTGCCCCTAACATTTGCGATGCAAGAGATCCATTTATCTCTCACCTACATGCAGGCAAGATGTGAGAATAAGACCCTACAGAATTCAAAACCCCTTTGAAACCATTTGATCTGCAGTTGATACACAGGCTTGTACAGTAAGTTCTACAGTCAATGTCCCTGGAAAGTTGCCCGACTTAAGTGTACAATAGGAGGACAGGAAAACCTACTTTAACTGCATTAAACACAACCCAGCTCATCCCTTGGCACTCTGTTTGCACGTAGCCTCCATTCTGTCTCCCTCTCAAAAGGACTAATGAAATAACACTGGGAAATTGGCACAGGACTCGACCTGCTTCCACACCATCCTGTACTCCGACTCGAGTTACTTTTTGTTAAACTCTTCCTTTTTACATCTATGCACCTGTGTGAACCAACAGTTCAGTATTCCAGGCAGACTCTCAGCACTGTTCCCCCTCTGAGCTCAAGGATTTTCTTTCAGGTGTTCATTGCCCACTGGAACATTCGTTCACTTTAACAGATTCCCATGATGTGTTTCATAATGTCCATAAGTTTCTTGTGCCAGGAGTTCAAAGAACAAGAATGACCAAAGTGAAGTTCTTTGGAATTGGGGGTGGGGGGCGGGAAAGACATTCAGAGAAATCTGTTTTACACACACTGCAAGGCAGTTCCTGCAGGAAGAGGGAAACGTGTAACTACACTGTTAAAAGAGTTTTGCACTCATGCAAAGAGAGAATTGCTATCTAGTTTCAGAAAGATGTGAACAAGGTAACTCTTTACACAAAGGGGATTCAGAGACCTTACTAAAAAATATCAAAAGAAAGGAAGATTGTAGATTGACTTTGAGGAGCCATGGAACAGCAATAAGACATGAATTTAGAAGACTAGAGGTTGAGTCATAGTATAGTTCAGATCAAAGCTGTGTGTATTTTTATCACTTATGCATCCTCATACTGGATAAATTTTGCACAATACCAATAAGAAAAAGATAAAATACACTGTGGGCAAAAATAGAAGCAATGGAGGTAATATTTTTAATATTAGAGAAACCAGAAAACATACCTGAAAAAGGCCAAGAATAATCAGAGAGAGATAGTCAAGAACTCATATTTTTTCACCTTGCACTTAGAAAGTATTTATCAGTATTGAAAATACACATGCACCAAATGTTTCACCTAATTTGCATCAAAACACGTATGATTAAACAACAATGCCAATTTCTTCAGAAAAACAAGTAGAACATGAATCAAGCCTAAAATCCCTGGCAGCAGGGTACCACAGAAGTGGATCAAAGGCATGTTGTAAGTGAAGCCAACCCCTTGTATGAGTTCACCATTATGTCATACCACAAAAAGCACTCCTGGTTTCTACTGCCATTCAGGTAGAGCAGGGACATCCAGTCAAGAAGATCTTGGAGCAACAGAGACTCGAATTGCCACCTGATTACCACAAAATCTGTACAAAGTAGTGTTAACATATGGAAGACACACACAGTGAAGTTACTCTTCTCCTATGGAAATTACTTATGTGCAGAAAAAAAGGCACTGTTTTCCAAAGAGGTACCAATTTCTAAATGAGTTCTGAAAGTTTTCCATAATGTTGATTTTATTTTGCACAAGGGGGGAAATAAAAATTTGGATGTACAGCTTGAGATTTTTTAGGCTGAGACAAGTTTCAGAGGTCAGATGATTAATGCCTATTTTGTTTGCTCAAAGCAAGGCCACAAATTTCCTCAGCAATCCTTAAAATGGCGATAGCAGACTATTTTGGCTTAGTTCTTAGGTGTCTACCTGAAGTCTCTAAAATAGTTTTTACACATGCACAGACACAATTCCAACGGAATCTCTTCTATTCAGACAGAAGAGCTATGATTGTAATTCACCACAATTCAGTAGACAAGAGGCAACTTAAATCTCATTCCTATAAATTACTCTTCAGTCTCACAGACTCTACCCAGTGGTGGAGAGCTACTCTTTGAATCCCTATACTCAACGATTATTTTGAAAAAATTATTAAAAATGTTTATTGCCCTTTTACTCAGAAACAAACAACACTGTGAGGTGAATGTGGCTATTCTGCAAATAAAGTGCACAAGAAGATAAATCAAACTAATAAAATTTGTGATTGACATTATTCTTCTTTTGCAACTGATAGGTAAAAGGGGTTTTGGTTGCCCAGAGATAATAGCTTTTTAAGTAAGAATTTGCAAACCTTGGTGAAAAAAGGGACACTGTAAGCTTAAGCTGTTCTGTGTAGTATATTTTAGAGCAATTCCTCCACATACCAAAAAAGCAGTTTCTCTTAAGGAAAGAGGATCATTTGTCTAATTTTTCAGCTGTGGATACATTTAAAAGAAAACAAAGAAAAGTTTTGTTTTCTTTTATATTTCAAAAAACCTCTAGAGACCAAAATATACAAACTCAAACATATCTACCCCAGACAGTGAAAGCCTGAGCTCTGATTACAGTGTATTACTCTCACACAGGTTTAAGTTAACTGAAGAGGACAAACAAGGAAGAAGAGTTCTTACCACTGATGGAATGAAGGGTCTTTTCTCTAACAAAGTCACAGGAGATATCATCTTTCCCTGAGAAGGAATCATTCACTATAGGCACAATGTGTTATTATTGGGATTTTTAATTGAAATGTAAATTCTGGGAACACTCTGACCTAATTTACTCCCAGAAAAAGAGGGCAAAATTCTCATTTTCAAAGCCCTATATAGTCACTTCACTATTATTAATGAGTCTTGGTCAATAGTCTGGGCTTCTACCTCTCTGCAAAGCTGACAGTATTTTACAACATTCAGCTGTGGCATATTTACACAGCACTGAAGATTGTTCCTTCGAGTGACTCCCTTGGATTTGTTTGTTTGACAAAACATTTTAAAGATATAGTTTTGAAATAGTTCTAAAATAGTTCTGAAATGCCAAGCCTCTGTGGTCAGGATGCCAAGTGCACTGCCAGCAGCAGCAGACTGCAGCACAGCCCACCTGATGGGGAGCGGGATCCCTCCTGCAAACCTCCTCACCCATAAAAGCATGAATCAAGTCAGAGCTGTTGTGTTATTTTGTCGGGTTTGTGTTTGTTTAGGGTTTTTTCTTTCCTTTTTAACTGTAGGCTTGAGATCTCAAAGTCTAAATTAAATTTAAAAAAAAGGAAGTAAAATGTTTCCATGATGTGTCTGCCATTGAAAGAGATGCCTGATGCATAATATTCTGAACTGTTTATTTCAGATTTAGTCTCAGAAGAGCCTTCTTTTTAAGAACTTTCATGCACCAGAGTCCTAACACCAGGCCTGCATGTATTAATTGCTTTTAGATGATATGTTGCCAGAACTAAAGGGTTTTTTTTCCAGTAAAGTTGGCATTCCTATAGATTTCTTCCAGAAAGAATGCTCAAGAGTTCACAAGAATGAACATGACAAAACCAAAGAATTAAGTGGCAATCTAGGAGGAAAAACTTAAAAAATAGCAAATATTTATGAAACTTGATCCTACCAGAAGTGTGAACAGCAATTACATTTCTTGTAAACTACAATGTGATTGAAGTAATGTCTGTCTCTTTAAACATACAACACTGAAAAATCTTACTTACTTTCTGTTTCCCATCTAATCTTTTTCTAAGGAGTAACTTACAGTAAAATTCCCTTTTCTCTCCTTGGGTTTATGTATACAACCCTTTGGGCATGAGAGTTTCATCCAAGTATTCTGAAAATAATTTTGGCCCTCTATTTTAAATTTGCAAGGTTCAAATATGTGTGTGTTGGAAATACAATTCTTTATAATACTTATGTTGTTTTGTAACAGTCTTTAAAATGCTTTCTGCAGAGTGTTTCACCTGGAAGCATGGTGATTCGTTGTCACACTCAATCTTAACTATTTTTAAAGTCTAACTGTACTTAAATTACAAAATCATATAAGAAAATTATTTCCCCTATGTCTGATAAAAAGAAACATATCATAATTACAAAAACATATAATAAAATTTTTCCCTACATCTGATAAAAAGAAACACAATTCCCCATTCAACAAACAGAGCTATATGAGCAAAATTCAGTGAAATGAAACGAGCAAAATGTAGCTCTTCTTTAAGCAAGAGGAAGCAAATTACACTTGAAGGGACTGAGAACATTCTATCTGATGCCTCTACAGTAGCACGTCATGGCAAAGTCCATTTGAGGTTCCAGTTAAACAAATAAGCCCCTGTTTCATTTTTAGTATGGAAATACTCTTTTGAATTCTAAATTCCTATGTGTTCACTTAAGTAATGTTCTGATTCTTTGGCAGAGTATTTGGTATTTTGCAAGATCAATCCTTGACCACATTTACTAAGGTGATCAGCATGCAATAAATGTGTGCTCAAAATAAGTAAACCAGACTAATATGGTAAGAATTTGGATTGCTGAAAAACTAAAAATGGATCTAAACCAGTCAACAGCCACCAGATGAAAGATACCAAAGTCACTGTCTTGTTCTCAACATCCACATATTATATGAAATTCAAATTTCTAGCTGATAGAAAAGGTAGGGGAAAAGCCTTAAATATCTTAACTACTCATCCTTCTGTGTGTATTATCAGATGTACAGCGATGATCATAATGTTAACTGTGAACAAGTCACATCATGATGTGTATACTAATATCCTTAATTATTATAACATGCTTAATTATTAAAACAAGACTACATAAGAAGTCCAGCACTCTCTGCAGAAAGCTGACATGAAAATGTAATTTGAAAAAAAGGAATAAAATAATTCTGGCAGCAAGAAGATCAGTTAGAAGGGTAAATAATAACAACCAAAGAAGAGAAAGGACCACTAATCTTGGAAATCCATAGGGCAGGAATTAAACACTATAATCAAATTGTTTGTGCAACCATTTAGCATCTCATTTTCTTGCTGTGCAAGCTGAAGAACCACTTGAGACAGGCCATCTTGGAGAGTAACAAAGTGCACCGATAACTAACATGGGATGAAAGGAATATTGATAGCCTGTGACAAGCAGCTTCCTGAGAAATGTTTCTTAGTCAAATAGAAGCAATCATTAAATATATGAGGGTCAGACAATTTAATCTGCTCTTTTTATATGGATTAGTTTAGCAAAGTAACAGAAGAGACAATTAATGCCTCCATAGCTTTTCATGCCATGACACTAGCCCATCATTTTTAGAACAAATACTTGAAAGATGATTTTCTACATCACTGAATAGGGCCACACTCATTTTAGCAGCTATTAACAGCACTGATAAGGACTGAATTTATTATGAGGCACAATTATACATTCCAGAAAATCATTACAGTAAAAGCATAGACTATATTTTAACCAAAGAGATACCTAAATATTTTACATAAAGATTTAAACTCCTATGCTTTCCAAACTAAAATCATAATGCTGCAGAGGCTCCACACTTCTGTGACACTACTGATTTTATCATACAATCAGATTTTTGTCTAGGGATGTAGCACTGCTATCACTGAAACCCATACAATACTTGAATGAAATGTGGTTACTGTTCAAGACTGGAGAAAAGGCACATTAAAAGTCAGGGCAAGAGGCAAAGAAAAACTATCATCACAGTTTATAGAAAACTCCTGTAGACTGAAAAAAATAAGTGTAACCTGCTCGGAAAAAATAGTATCTTATTCTACACCTTACTAAAGAACTACACACAACTAAAGGAATACCAGTTTAAAGCTTCTATTTAGAAAATGAGAGCACTGGTGTGCAAAGAATAATTAAATGAAACCCTAGAAGAATTTCAAATAGATAAACTATAATTGGAATTTGGCCAAGATGCCAGGGTAACACTCCAGCTCCTGATGGAAAAGGTTATGAGCCATTTTAAGGTAGCCATAAAGCTCTTGCAAGGAGTAGCCAACTGTCCAAGGCCACCAGGGACCAGGCAGCAGCCAGAGAACCCGATCCAAGATGGCATTTCCAATCTGCACAGCTACAGAAAGTCTTGACAATGTTACTGGACTTTCCAGGATCTCCTCAAGTAGCTGTTCACACAGGATGCAGCACTTCCACACAGAGATCTTTCAGTACTATGCTCTTCTCAGGTGTTTCCCTCTTGGCCCTTTCTGACAGTTGTTTGACAGATGATACAAATTGCCTGACACAGATTTTAAAGTCAGATATTTAAGAAAACGAATTACAGCTGATGTCTTTGGCATAATGCTTTGTGACACAGATAGTTAGGGAGAGTGACACAGGTGGAAAATAATGTAAGTTGAAAGCGTTTGGAACAGCTCAAGATTCAAGGTGACTTTGTGCTGTAATTCACTACTTTTATAATTGTTTTGTGATACACTTTCTGGGTGAGATACAAAGCCCAGGAGAGTCAACAGGTCTGTTTCCACTGAATTCTCTGTCCTTTTTATCAAGTCCTAGGAAACAGCAATTCCAAGTCAAAGCATGCTCGGCAAAGCTTGTACAGAATTAGATTTCACAATTAGTCTTTCAAACTTCACTCCTTTAGCAGGAGTTGCTGAGTGTCGATTTCCACCTTTTTTTGCCTTGAAAGGTGACAGAACCTTCAGCTGAACTAGAGAGGGAGAGGCATCATAAACATTTCTGCCTCTTCACAGACCCGCATAAGGAACTTCTACCATGCTGAGACAAAGAAAATTCCTGGTATTTTTTTCCTTAGTTTGTTCAACAGTGCAGTAGGACAAGAGAGGAAAACAAGTGCGTGCCCTTGATGTTATTCAGGTTGGCAGCGACTGACCCGGTGCTATTATTCTGGAAGCTTTCTTTTGATGGCTCCACATTGCCCCAAAGACATTGGTCAACTGAACTGCAAGAGCTAAAAGCATGGTCCTCTAACTTCAGTTTTGTTGGTGAAACAAAACAGAAACAACAAAACACCACCCCAAAAATCTAACACACACACACACCCCCCAGAATGACCTGGCAAAACCAAATCAATCTGAAGACTGAGTGGGCACAAGCTGTTGCAGATATGGACTTATTATAACTGCAAATTCTCAACATTATTTGAGACTGTGAGTCTTCACAAGTGTAATGTGTCTAAGAAAACAAGATTATTTAAATCAAAATTTAAATAATCCTTATTTAAAATAAGTATAATACGAAGGAAAATGAGGCCAAAAGAGCATTCAATAAATAACTAGGTAGTACTAGTGAACGTGACATTTTTTTTTTAACAGGCAGATTAAACTTCATCAGTCAAGGTTTTCAACCAGCAGTTAGAATAGAGACATAGAACATAGTATCAGACATTTTCTATAATACTTTGGCAGCACATTGATGTACAGACACTGCTGACAACAAGGGCATATCTTTTACCAAGTTAAAATTAACTGTAAAAGGTGGTTTATGATTCTGGGAAGATTACACAACTCACTCCTACAGAAACACAGAGGAAAATGTTCCAAGATTTTATTTACACAAGTGATACATTGTGTGTTTTATGTAAAGGAGGGAACTGGGAACAAAACATGGATCCTGGTGCATCTGAAGGTTTTTAACTTCAGAATAAGTATTTGGATTTACTATTCCAATCCTAGAACACCATTAGCCTAAAATAAGCATATCACACTAGCACATACAGGAAAGAGTAGCAAAACCTGGCCCTGTGCTGCTGTGTAACAACAACTCAGTAAATCTGGCCCTCCTTAAGTTTCAGTGGCCACCAACAGTGTGAAGAATTGCTCAGTAGGAGAAAATAAGTCAGATCCAGTCCAGAGTAACCCACCCATTTTAATTAAAAAAACAAGAATGGAATTAAAGGTCGCTCTAGGCAATGACGATAAAGTTGAATTAACATCAGTATGGGAAACCTTTCATTCATCATCCCAGAACGAACACATTTCAGCATATTTGTTGCACTTCTTATTTCTAAACATTTCTAAATTCTGACAGTCTATAATAAACATAAAGAACAGAAAGTTTCATCTTGGATCACTAAAATGGCCTTGGGATTCTTATGTTCAGTTGCACAAGAAGCTGTTCCTTGACTTGGGGCAGAGACTTCACCCAGAACTGCACACTGCCTCAAACCCCATCCAGTGGTACACGGGAGTTATTACATTACAGCCCCAGCTCCTTCTACACTACTTTCCCTTACAAGAAAAGCAGTTAAAGTATTTCAGAGGACTGGACAGACAGGAAGGCAACTCTACCTCAGCTGAAAGGAAAAACAGCTAAAACTGGAAACTAAGAATGTTGGGAGTGTAAAAACTGATATGAGAAAAAACAAACCCCAGCAACTACAGCTGCCATTTTATAGTGGACTTCCAATAAATGACCTTCAACAACTTGAGTTAATGAATCAGTCTCTACAATGAGACAACAGAAGTGGCTTCTGTGGCACACCAATGATCATTGCACTGATTAGAGCATGAAATTTATATTTTAAAATTATGTACCATGTAATTTACACTCTCTTTGCCTTTTAGCCCTGTCATGTCCCTCAGAGAGCAATGTTCAGCACCACCCCATCTGCCTCTGCTCTCCTCCACGAATCCCAAACAGGTTTACACATCTTACCCACACTGAAAGTAAAGAGTAAGCAGCCATAACTACAAGGAAGGAAGGAAACACAGATGCTCTGTTAAGAAAGAGACAAGTTGTTGATTTCTTTCTGGACAATCACTGCTCTTTGCATCGTTTGGAGAAAAAATTCCTACAAATTAACACGTCATTGACTATCCTATTGTAATGTAGCCAAACAAGAGACACTGTTCCTCCTTTCTCTGCCATCTCAAAGAGCCTTGTACTGCTATCAGACTTTCATAAGGCACTTTACAAAAACATTACTTGACTATTACATTTCACAGAAAAATGAAAAGGAAAAGCAGTTTTTAAGACAGGAGCCTAGAGCCTCCCTTTTTCTTGACTTCAGCCTGATTTCCAAAACATTCACATAATTGTCTTTCATATGTGTAAGATTGCTTCTACTCATACACTTCAAAACATAGAAGGATTTCACTTAGAAGGGACCTGTGTAGATCAGGTGCAACCACCTGTTCAACTCAAGGCATATTGTATAGATATATATTTTGGTGCAGGTTCTCAGTTAAGTTTAGCTTCAGTGAAGATGCCCTAATTTACATTTTACTGCACATTTGGTCCTCACAATAATTCCCCTGGCAGGAAGTTTTTGCTGTTATTTAAACACATGGAAAACTGAGGAAGAGAATTTGAACGCATCTCTGGTTTTCCAGCTGGTAATCATCATTAAGATCTGAGCTGCATAGGTGGGATGTTCTAATCAAAATATACATCACTACATCATTATTTCTAATTCATATATTAGGCAGGGTACTAGTGGAGGAAATTAACTCAATTTAATATCTTAGAACAGATGAATTAGAAAATGTTATTTCAGAATTTAAGATATGCATTTCCAAACACAAAACTAAGATGTTTTCTAATTGTATTTGTATTTCAGTATTTTGGTCATGGACTATTCTGACAGTTAATCTAAATCATTATTAAAAGAAAGAACAGCATATTATTTTAAGTCCTTAAATCATCAGAATTGTTGCTAAAGAAGAGAAAACATAAATACAAGAACTCAAGAAACAAACAAGCTTTATAAAAAGAATTCATACCTAAAATGGTCTTATTTACCAGGAGTTCACATATTTATCCCAGCATGCCTGGTCACATGAAGCAATGCCAGAGACCTTTTGTTAAGATAATGCTTATCTTAACAAAATGACCTTATACCTAGTAAATACTTAGAAATGGCTCATGATACCCAAGTAACCTGACAGAATAACCTCTCACTACTTTTTATGCAAGTAATGAAACAGGGTTAGGTCAACACAGTTGTCTTGAATTTAATGCACCATAATTCACATACTGGCAAGTCTTCATGAGATAAATCATATTTTTAAAGATACTTATTCCTCTGTATACATATATGCACCCATAAAGAAAAAAGGGTGTGAATTCAACTACTGGAAAGTGTTCTACAGTGAACAGTTGTGTTGCTGGGTGTCAGGGATGTGAGAAAGTTTCTCTGTGTAGGGCTGTGAGGAGAGACATGCAGAGGAAGGGATGGTCACACGCACCCCCAGATGGTTGGCACACTGGAGGGCAGGCACAGGCAAAGGGACTGCTTCTATGTTTCAATACCCTGCACAGTACCAGAGGTCTTCTCAGATCCCATTGGCCCCAGCCACAAGACCACAGCAAAGGAGAGGGTGCCACACCTGCCCAAAATGTCCTTTTCACTCGACTAAATGTGGTGAGGAGGGATGACCCCATCTTCAGATGGAGAGGTATAACAGCAGGCTTATGTACATATACAAAATTGTTTTCTCAGAAAAGCCACATGTCCACGAAAGTTCCGAAAATGTTCATTAAGACAAATATTTCAGTTGAAATCAAATGTATGCTCATGTCCCCCTTGCATAGGAAATCTACATGTCAACAAAACCCTTCTACACTCCAGTACAGAGACAGAAATCTGCTGCAGGTCTGGATGTGGCTGACACCAGTGCATGTCCTCCCTTTGAAACCATAATATTGCCTGTACTGTTTATATAAATTGATCTCACTTGTCTGTGGTAAAAGAAGCTGTAGCAAGAAAGTAACAGAAACTTAGAAGTTTGGAAGAATAGAGAAGGTTGTCATCTAAGATGGCACAGGAAACAGAAACAGTTATGTTTTGAAGCCAGGTGGGTAACACAACCTTTGGGAAGTGGAGAGAGAAGAGGAAGTGCTAGAATTGACTAATTCAGTAAGTAGAAAGAGTTATATATTTCACTTTTTCATCAGCAATACTTGACAGCAGTTAACTTCATTTCCCAAGCCTCCAAATGGTTAGAGTAGTCGATGAGCACATATAGCTTATTCACATCTTGAATTGCAGAAAGTAATCCATTACAGCATCAACAACAATAAACTAGTCAGCTATACTGAAATTAAATATTCCATTGGAGCAAATACATACATGTAACAGCTGGTAAGTCATACTGCTAGCAGCTTTAGGAAGAAATCATTGCATTGTTTGTTTATGTTTTAACTGGTTTTTAAGCCTTCAGCACTGTGATTTTTTTTTAATGGGAAGATGAGAGATTATACAAAGTTTACTTGGTTACAAAATACCATCTATCTCTACATCAATATGCTGCTACAGCATAGTTTCTTCTGCTTCTATAAGTTGTCTATAAGCATTTATCCACTATTCCACTTCATTCACCCACTTCCATGCTTCCAAAATCTACTGGGTATGCTTTCAGGTTAGGCATATGAAAATCTTACTCAATATGGTTGAAAACATGAATATAAATGGATGATTCTCCATTGGTACAAATACTTTATGGAATTCAATAGGACTGTTTAGTGTGCTTCACAGGTTAGTAATATTTTCTTCACACAGACAAGTATAAATGCTTTGGTGTTTAGTTTGGTAGCCTAAACAATCCGTTTCCTCCATTGAAAAATCTTGCAACAACTCATTAAACAAGCTGAAAGAAATATAAGATACTAGGAAATGTTAAGGGTGACACACAAAGCAAATTTCCTTAAATGCCACACAAGTGACTATCACCCTCTGCAGAACTACATTTTTAGCAATTGTTTTAATTCCCTTTTTACTTCTTTTGTAGACACTTCAAATGTTCTGGTACTACACTGATGCTCCTAGAAGTTCTTACCCTGCTTTAATATCAGTATGGTAAAGCCAGCAGAACATATTTTTTGTATAGGTTCAACTACTGTAGCATTTTGGACATGGTTATAGTTTAATCTGCTTTTTAATCTGACAACTTTGACAACAGTATCTTCTACTACAATTATAATAGTAGTGCTTGGACTAGTATGGCTTTACCCTCCATAGGGATACCTTTCTACTGGCAAAGTACTTCATAAATTACCTGCCTATGTACAGGTAAAGGAATTAAAATATGATATACTGGTACTAAAAGCAGCTCAGGTATTGATATCAATATCATATATATAAATATATGATTCAGTATCATTTTGACTTTTGCTTTGAAGCTTATATGAAACATAATTAAACAGTACCTGTAAGAGATGAGCAAACATTTGTCCAAGTTCTTAACAGCCAAAATGAGTACAGTTTATTAGTGCTACCTTGAATACTGTTGTTTTATTTTACTTCTGTTTCATTTCACAATGAAACCTAACTCAGGGGAAAGAAAAAAATTCTAATTCTCTTGTTTTATCTTCAGGGGAAATTTTGCTCCTCTGCAAGAATAATCAGCACAATTAGACTCCTAGTAAGTCTGCAATATTACGTGGCATTATTGTTGGACAGGTTTTGTGGTGACTTGTGTATGAGATTTTAATTAAGTACAGAAATAGACAAATATGGAAACATCTTTAGGTTTTAGATCCCAAAGACACAAGAAATACTTCTTTTAAGCAGGTGTGCCTTCCTGGGCAGCTGTTTAAGATTAGTAAATTACAAGCTCAGGATTTTATTCTTAAATATGGCTAAAGAATAAACTCTTTAGTCTGGCAAGTTGGAGTCAAACTGCCACAATGAGCACCTGTTGAGAAAGCCCATTATTTGAAGCTGGGGGTTCTGGGTGAAAAGATCACTGTGAATTAATTTTGATTGCTTCACAAAACTCTACATAACAAATGGTCTCTGACAAGGGTATCAGGGGACTTCCATTTGAAGGGGAGAAAAAAAGATTTTGTTACTAGGAAGGTAACATAATCTCTGTAGTGACATTAAAACACGCCAGTGGCTGCACTTGCTTGAATCTCCCTTCTGAAACAGATTGTATGTGCTTAGGTTACCAGGTATTAAGTTTTGGGAGGGAAAGAGAAACAAATGATATCAAAATCTTATCTAAAAGGTTAGCTAAAAAGAATATGGCCATAGATTCATGAATCCTGAATTTTTAATTGTTATTTGTTTACTAGTTTAATCGCAGCCACATTTCTGTGTGTTCTGGATTGCTACATGCATGGCCAAAAAGGAGGAGGAGGAGAAAAGAATAAATTTGAAAAAAAGTTTTTGCAGTTGACTAAATAAATCAGCAGCTTTCTTGTGTGAGTTAATTCTAATAGTAAGTTAAGGTAACAGTAAGGCTAATAAGACTATCTGCTAAATACCTCTCTTGCTTGGTATACAGACTATTCAATGAAGCCGTTTCTGTCTCTCTGAAAAGAAGTTTCCATCCAAAATATACAAAAGTACTACCTGTCTGTCAACCCTGATTAAATCTAAGGCCAAGCTTACCATCTGTTTGTGCAAATGAAAAGCGTAATATTCCACCAACTACTCTGCATGACCACTTTACTTAAGGGTTTCCTGCAAAATGATTTTCAGTTCATCCAGGACTTATTTTTAGAACAAAAAGAATCACCAGAAAGCACTATGCTTTTAGCTAATAATCATGATCCAGTTGACTTTATGCTTGATTTGTCAACCCTTAGCCATTAATTTTACATGAATTACAATTTCTGATTCCTTCAAAAGTGACTAAATATATATCCATATGAAGACAATAAAATGCTCATATTGACTTCCCTTTTTACATGTGTTCTGTTTTTAAGGCAACCTGAATTATATCATCATCAGGGTACTAACTGCACCCACACAAAAAATTGGATGTTACTTGATTCATAGGCTTGTATCTATGACTAGCAAAAACACTGCAGCCATAATAAAGTCAGAATGTGGCCACATATTCTGTTAAATAAAAATAAGAGAAAAATTCGAAATAAATCAGACCCTGCACTTAGTTAATTTATGATATAGGCAGGAATCAGTCTAGTATTAGACCACCAGCCACATAATCTTTCCAACTCTTGCAGTATCTCTATGTTACACCACAGGGCACGCAATGGTCACCTGAAGAAAGAAATACAGATGCTGTTCTATTTCTTTCTAAAAACCAAACTGATATATTGTCATAAACCCAGCACAGAAATACTAGAAGTCTTCAAGCAGCGGTGCTTTGTTGTTGTAAATAAAACTGATAACCTGACTTGTTTGGAGTTGAAAGTAAACTCTGCATTGTCCAAACCCACGTCAGCTCCATTTACCTGCACACGCCTTTGCCAACACTACAGTCCTGCAGCCCTCATGTCCAGTACTCTGCCCCCCCAGAACCTTCCCAAAGATCCATGCACACAGACACTGCCTAGTATAAATTACATCTATTTGGATAATTTGAGGTATTTTTCCACCCAAGTCTTTTTTCTACGGAACTCCAGCCATCTTATACAGCTCTTAAAATTATCACTTATATCTCTTCAACCAATAGATTTATTCTCTTGCTAATTCCATTGTTCATCTAACGTAAGACATGAAGCAATTGGTAAAAGTGGAAAAAAAAAATCCCATAGATGTTTTTTATCTTACAAAAACAGAGAAAAAGATGAAGTCTTTCTAATAACGCTCCTGTGATTCTACTATAGCACACTAGAAAGGTATGAGCAGTGAGAAATATGTAATATATCATGGGGTTTTTTTCTTCATGTCCTGAAAATAAACTACAACTTTTCTATGTTGAAAAGTTCTTCCTTAAGTTAATAAAATCTGCCACTTTCCATAATGGTTGATTTGAAGAAAGTCCACAGGTGCAGTGTTCTGTTGTTCACAGCTTGGGAAGTCAAGGTTTATAATAAAAAGCCCTCTGTGTTATGGTCCTCCTTCCCCATCAATTCACATCAAGTATTATTAGAATCATCTGCCACCTCAGTGGTGCTTCCTCTGTGCTCAAACTGCAGAAGCAACGATGACATTTTACTGCTCTGCAGGTGCTGCTGTGTGTGGTCACGAACACAGAAGTGTGGCCTGCTATTGTTCCCCAGTAGCACTTTGATCTCAAACACAAAAAGCCACATAGCTGGCTGCCCTATTCATTCTTGTGTTGGGTTTATACGGGTGAGAGAAAGAAGAGGTGACAAGAGATGGGCAATCCATAATATTTATTTCAACAAATGCTTCAAATCTTTTTAAACATCATAAGAACATGGCTCATTAAACTACAACAGCCTTGAAATTGTGTTATAAAACCACAAACCAAAAATCAATACTTCTGCTGAAAAGGAGGTAATGAAATATATCGAGTTGGTTGAAAAGTGGTTTGTATGAATCATAATATTATTATGTGCACATCGCTTCTACTCCCAATACTTAAAGTTAACAAACTAGGGACTGTTTTCTATCCCATCACTTAAACAGGTGCTACAAGGTGGTATTTATCAAAGTTATTTTCCAGACTCAATGCTTCTGCCATAAATAATGCTGGGATATAGGAGGCTTAGTAAAAGGAGATCAATCCAATGCATATTTGCTACCTGAGCTTCAGCTGTTGTATTATTTCACAGTCTGATCAATACTGTGCTCTACAACAGCAAGAGAAAAAGCCACAACATCACCCTGATGAGTCACTGTAGGTTCATTACTGAACCAGAAGGAGGTAACATTTCTGATTTTATAAAGATTAAGTCTGGTAGCAGCATTTGACCCCTTTTAAATAGTTTAACTCTCTATTTCAAGTCTTTTGCAATGACTTGTCCAGATTTTCAGCAGTGTGACATAAACTCTTCTGGAATCAACACTCCCTCTGCTGAAAAAATCCTGTGAAATATTATTTAGAATTCTCTCTCATTTCTTTTAAAGTGGGGTTACTGCTCTGCAAGTTAATCCAGGGAAATCTGGTACTTAAAAATACTTTAACGCAGGCAAGCAATAATGGCATTAATATCTTTCTCAAGAGAAAAATCAACCATGAATACCTGAAAATAACAAAGAACAGAAGAGATTGAAGAAGAGATTGAATAGTAACTAAACAAGACTAGCAAAAGCCTCAACAGCTACTAGCAGCCACTGTACTCTCACTCTCCTCAGAAATAAACCCCCAAATCTGCCAAACTCTGTTTGTAATGTAATCAGGAGAAGACAGCAAAATCTTCCCATACCAAAATTAATTCATTTAAAAGGACAGTGCTACATCCACAGTGCTACATCTTTCAGGATGAAATAAAGAAGAAAACTATATATCAAAAATAAATGGATGGGGGGTGGAGAGAACTAAAAGCAGTTTTTAAGACTTGTGCAGTGTGCCTAGATTAACTATTTCCACCAAAACAGAAAATACATAGTATTAAAGAGAGTCCAAGCTGAGCTCTGGTATACAGAAAAGGATACAGAGCATAACCTGAGACTTCTGTAACTCTGACTTGCTGAGGAGAAACAAAGTGAGATCAAACCTTGATTTAAGACAAACTCGTCCAAGAAATTTCCATGGTTGCCACTGCTGTAGCCAAAAGCTTCTCTGCACATCACTTCTTATACTATGAACACTGACAGGGTGGACTGAGCCATTTCACTGTACCTCAGCCATTTCAAAGTCTCCTGTCCTGGAGATCTGTCCTCATAGATGCATGTCCATCCCATCATTTTAGATAGTTATGGTGGCACTGGAAAGACTCTAAGTGTCCACTCACCACGAGACCCTAAAAGCTTAGTTTTACACCCAGTCAGAAAAATCTCACTTCCTACAGCATGTGAGCTTCTAATCCCAGCTGGGGGCTGGTTCTGCAGAAGCTGAGGAAATGCTATCCTGTAAATGAACATCTCAACTTCCCTTTGGCATGCAGAATGAACTGGTTACTCCAATTCCAGCAGGGATCCTTTCCAAATTATGCTTTGATTTTACTACTTAGCAGTGGGAGAAGAGGTGCTACAGCTGGTAGCTACTGATATTTAATCTTACATTTATTTTTACTTTACTGTTTTCTATAAATAGTCTTGTCTTTCACCAGTTCTACTGCTGTTAGAACCCTTTCCAGTAACTGTCACCATTACACAGAGCCTTAACCCCTGAGAGAGAAAGAAAGAAAGAAATGAGGGGGTGGAAGACGAGAGACAACTACTAATCCTAAAGAGAGACAGATCACATCATCACAGGACTCCCTGCTACTTCAGAGCATTCTACAGTAATTAGCTGTATAGAAATTTCATTTGCCTAAGGTCAAATCTCCCAAAAATGTTATTTGGAAATGCAGCAGCCTAGATTTGGCCCTCTACAAAGAACTAAGAGTATACTGCTTCCATCTCTCCACCTGTCAGCTACAGGTGCCTGACTGCCTCATGGCTCTGTCAGCACATGGCCCCCATTGCTTGTGTACCTAAAGACTAATCACACAACAAACTAATCACTTTCCTTTGATGAGAATTAAAAAAAAAATCATTACCTTTTTTTGGGAAAGTGCTGGCCAGACAAGACAGGAGGCACTAGGATGATCTCAGTGTGTTTGTTTAGGATGTTAGCTCATAACTGTCCACTGTCATGGGACTTGGGCCATGATTTTAAGTGACTTTGTGTCAACATGTTTTTAAAAGCTTGATTATTAGCCAGAGTAGCACTTTCTGAAAATCATGATTCTTTGGCATGGTTTAAATTGAGCATTATATAAATTGAAATAGCAAAATAAACCATCAAACAAGTTTCAAATTTAGGCCAAATTGTAAAAGAGGTGGAGGGCTGGTGAGTTGGAAATTGCTAGCCATGTTCTTCTTGTTAATGTTGTCAATATCTAATTTTCAACTAAAAAGTAAGTCCTTCAAGATGAGCAGTAGATAAAACCAGGACTTCAGGCTATAGTTGATGGTTACTTCAGATTCCTGGTGAAATGAAACTCACTCCATTCTGTTCCTCCACAAGACAGTTAAGAACAGAACATCTAAGTGTAACTTGCTGACTTGTATGGACAGTGTTTCAAAACCCAGAGTTAACCTTTCAAGCCATGTTTAAAGTTAAAAAGATCAAAGTGGTCAAACAGAAAAAATCTCCCACAGGATCCAAAAATATTTCCTGTCTTTACATCATTCCTAGGGCTCAACAGTAGAGCAGACAATGGACATACCTATATAGCTGCCTTTCCACACATGGCTGCACTACTGTGCTTGCAATTCATATAGAACATGGAGATGTATGCTCTCTGGGGGAAAAAAAAAAAAAGAGGACCAGAAAATATTGGAGACTTGCACCAAAAACACATGCAGAGGACTCCAATTTTCACACTTTATTTCAATGAACTCTCCACTACAACACACTGGCCATGAGCCCTTTCACATCTTCCTGCCTACCTCACACACTACCCTCAAACAAACCAGACAATTTCACATACTTTTTTTACTGTTTTTTTCATATATGGGAAATATATGAGAACTCATTACCTGGAGTCCAGGCAGAAAGTTATCACTATATAAATATCACTGAAATTGGAAATCAGCTACAGGCACTTGTTTGCAAGGCAGCAAATGCAACCACTATTTCCTTATATTGTTCCCAAGATAAAGGGACCTTTTCTCTACAAGGAAAATTTTTAAAGATTGTGATTACATTCAACAGTTTAGCAAAAATACAGTACCTCTTGAGACCTTTTGCAAAATCTGATGCTTTGATCATACAAATACAGTAAAAAGTAAGCATGTATAAGATAGGATTAACTTTGAAACTGCATCTAATAAGTGGCAAATAATGTATTGAGGTACCAGCAGAGCACTTCCAGGTGTTCTGGTAGATGCTGAAATGCAAAATAGCTGGTTTGTGTTGGCTATTTTACAACCATTTATATTCCCAGAGAGTAGCCATGTATGATATACACACATTGTAAAAGACTAGTCTGAACAGTTTCCTATCTAAATATCCAAAATAAGCAAAAATTAAAGGTAAGGAACTGTTGTTAGCATCATTTTACACAACACATCAAGAGATTAGAGCAACTGGCCAAGGTCACATGTGTCCAGAACCAGATGAAACTTCCATTTCCTAAATTATCCCCTCACATTTTAACCACATGCAAAACGTTTACATAAGCCTCCAAGGTTCCAAATCACTCATAATTAAAATGTAATAAATTCCATTCAACAGCACTAACAATAAAGGAATATGTGTGCATCAAGCCAGTGCATACATCAGTAGACAGAGAGTGAAAACAACAAAATCCTGTGCAGGAATTAAATTTCACTATTGCTGTCAACTTTTCATTTTCACTAATGGCTTTTAAGAAAGCCGGACACTTTTCCTCAGTCCATTTTACCTTTTCCCTCTATTTGACAAATATTGATTTTCATTTCCTCCAAGTTTAAGTGCATTGAATGCTACTGTGACTGGTTTGTTTGCTTTTTTTTTTGTGTGTCCCAGCTTTATTGAGGATACCAGCATGAATGCTTACAGCTTTCAAAAGAGGGAATTGGTTTAATAACTTCTTCAAATCCAGGAGAGAACATAGGAGCCCAGTCTACTTTTTCTATAGGTCATGTAAGAAAAGTGACTCTGACTCTAGGTGACCATCTAATGTCAGTAAGGAGACTGCTGCAGTAATAACCTCAGTGTTTTAAGCTGCTACTGCTGTGCTCTGTCACAACAGGACAAATTATAGAGTGTTCTCCCTCCGCTTCAGTGCAAATTAGACATACTGTCTTAAAAATGCCTTCAGTGGCACTTCAAGCTAAGTCTGTTTTGTAGACAGTTGTCCCTTTAAGAGGCTCGGTTTGGAAGGTAACACCTCATGAAATTCTGGCTCAAACAAGCCATAGCTTTATGAATTCTTTTTCGCCTGACTCACAGATACATAAGCTCAACCTCCTTTTGTAAGATGATCTCAAGCTTTGCAAACCTGCCTAGTACTGTTTGGACTCTTCCCTATCCTAAGGGCTTGTTCACCAAATAAGAAATCCCACTGTCTTTGTGGTGATATGGATGAAGAGTCCTATTCCACCCATTCAAATACAGAAGGGGGGAGAAATCTCAGTGGTAGGAATAAGCATCTGGACTGAAAGGGAAAGAAAGTAGCACCTTAAAACTGCCACACACGGCATTACAGAAATTGTCTGTACAGCACTCGGGCATTCACCAGTGTCAGAAGCCAAAATAAGCTCCGCTAACAGGGGTTTAACTTAGTTTACATGTATCAGCACCAGAGGCCTATGCTAGTATTAAGGGTTCCCCACAACCAAGCTAACTAGTAACCTAAGATCACAGACAGCACCGTTCTCAGCAGCAGCTCTGACACAAGTTGCTGAGAAGACTTGGTATTCAGTCTATACAACTACACAGACATATAAACCCTTGAAATCTGTTCTTTCTCTCTCTGTAGTTTGCTATTCTCTGGATCCTCTAACCAACAGACAGATAGGGGTTCATACGAATGCACATTTTGCATTGAACATCCCCTTAGCTATTGTACATATTAAACAAATGTTAGCTTCACTATGGATTACCTGACATTTTAAAATCCTGATGAAAATAAAGCAATTTAAAATTACTGCTAAAGGAAACTCATTTTCAAAACAGGTACTGCTTTGAAAAAATTTTTAATATTATTCATCGAGTTAGTTTCACTGGCTTCACTTTGAAATTATTTTCCTCGGAAAAGATGGGGGAAAAGAAAGAAAGAAATAGTGACCAGTGGGGTTAAATCTGTTACAGTGTGCCAGACCACTCCATTTTTTGCATTCCATATTCAATTCTAAATACTTCTCGTGTTGCACCACCTGATGCCAGGTGCTGCAGGGCTTCTGCTACACCCACCTGACATTGTGATGCTGCATTTTTAAGACCTTTAAATAATGAAAATAGACCTTTGCACTTCAGCACTGCGCTTGTCAAGAGAGCTGTCTGTACAGATGATGTGAATGTCTGCTAACATGGAGAGACTTCTTACTTTTGAAATGAAATGACACTAGAACTTTCAGGGCTGATCATTCCAGTGAGAACCTTCCTTATTACCACAGGTGACCAAGTCTAACGCGGGCATGGAAATGTTTTTGGTGTCCATCTAACCCGATTTTGAAGTTCTTTCCAAGGGTGACAATAACTTCTGAAAGTTAAGAAGAGCTTGCAGTTTGGGTTAACTAATTACTGAAAGAAGGATGACATCACTTTCCTACTCTACAACTCTGTATCAGCTGTTCTCACAGTGCACTGTGTGCCCTGAGTCTGCCACATACAAGATGTTGGCCTCGCCCACCACGCAGAGCACTGCAGAGAACAACTCTAACCCTCGTGTGCATGTTCTTCACCAGCTCCAACAGTGCTAGACAGACTTGAGCACTAAAGAAAATTCCTCTTTCCTGCTCTCCTGTTTTCACTCTACTGCTCCCCTTCCCACATCATTGAGAAATTTTTTCTCTTAAGAAACTTAGTCTGTGGATTCAAAAATACATGGCTAAATTAAAAGAGAAGATAAAATGGAAACTGAAGAAACTGGTGGTAGGACAAAAAAAAAAAAAAACAAACCAAACCAACCACAATTTGAGCCAGAAACATCATTTTAATTACTAACATTCCTATATCTCACTTACCTGTGAAATATTTCAGCCACCATGTGTTTCAGGGCCTCCTGGTATCTCACATCCCTGGAACAAGGAGATCTTCCCAGGAAGGAATCACCATGCACTCATCATCTTCCAGGCATCTCCTACGCCACTGACAGTAGTCAGGATAACCATTCCGATATTAACTATAACCTGGATGTAAAACCCAGAAATATCAAATCAGAAAATCATAAACACAGCTGTCAGTAACTCTGTTCTCAGCTGAAGTTGCATACTTTTCAATTATTCCTGTTCTTTCCTATTAATATTTCCAAGTCTCTACTCCTCCTTAACATTTTGTCTAGAGATACATATTTATATGAGACCATGCTGTAGGTGAAATCTTTAAGTCATTATATTTCAACTCAGCAGTTAAGAGACATATTGCTTCCAGCTGGCATAAATAACTGTACCCACTTATTTGCAAAACATTATTTTAACTTCTGTCAACTCATATTCATGAGAGAAAGAAACCAAACAAAAAAATGCTAGTTCAATTTAAAAACAAAAAAAAAGACCAAAAAATACCCCAAAACCACAAGACCTGACCACAGAGAAACAAACCTGGAGAACTACTGAACACTGGCAGGGAAACAAACCTGGAGAGCTACTGAACACTGGCAAGGAGACAACAAAAAAACAACTGTCATGTTACAAAGTCTCACCTTCTCCTGCCAAGTAAAACTGGCCTCCTGCAAAGACACAGCCAGGTAGTTTGTGACTTCAGGACTCTCAAAAGCAAGAAGCATGCCCCACAGAAAAGGTCAAAACAAGCAGCAACTGTTGCATTTTGATGGTCAGCAAATATTCTTTCCAAAGCAAGAACAAATCGAGACATTTGTTGCTCGCTACAGCTGGGAGTACTTGCAACCTGTTCTTGAGTCTCAAACCACAGCCCAGCCTCGGAAGAAACACCGAAATTCAACTGACTTTTCCCCGAGAGAAGGGTTTGGGATTTGGTCGTCATCAGCACCCGAAATAAGCCAGGCAGTTTGCTGCTTCCCTTCCCTTCTCAGCCCTGCCTCGCCAACACAGAAACCTCATTCCTGCCTATCCCATGTGCTGCCCC